>NC_028645.1:52144795-52198474 GCF_001406875.1 Solanum pennellii | reverse complement strand
TATATATATATATATATATATATATATATATATAGACACACAAACACACACACACACACACTAGAGCAACAAAAGTAGTAACAACATCAATAACAAGAGAGCATGTGTATAGATTATAGACAGTTGAATTGCATCGCCACTCGGAAAAAGCACCCATCGCCTTAGATATATGACCCTTTTGACCAACTGCAAAGTGCACCAGTTTTATCTGAAGATTGATTAAGGTTTGTTACCGTCAATCAAAGACTTAGGCGGTTAAAAGTTGGGTTCTGGGTTCGACGAAGTACTATGATTGAAATTAAAAGTATTGTGGGGCTCACTATTATCGTTTGTGGTATGATTTGAGTCCAATTGGTATCTCCCAATTCAAATTGTTATCTCAACAAAGTGAAGTTGACGTCATAGTCCTTGCTACAGGGACACAAATAAGTTAATTGGAACTGAGAAGGTTCCAATTGGTATGTGGCCTTACGGGTCGTATAAGGAATAAAATATTATTAATGGTCGTCTATGGAACGAACTAATTAATGAATTTGGACTTGTCTGCAGGCTGTAACTTCTTGAGTTTCGTAAAACTTGTTGTGAAAGAAAAGTCATCACGTGATTATGTCAAACGGTCTAGGAAAGTTACGATGTGGTTCATAAGTAAGAAATATGGACGTGCATTGCGACCAACTGATAATCGTGTGACAATCAGGGTGTATCATGGGGATATGTGTGTGGTAGTGTTGAAATAATGTAAAAATATTGCTAAGTGCGTACTTCATTGGGTTTACAGGGGGTTGACAATGATTGTACTAGCTAAAGTCATTTTATTAGATGCCAAGTTATATACGGGAAAGTTAGGGGAAAGATAGAAGAGAGAGGATTGCAAGAAATAGTTTGCATCAGTTCTATTTCCGTTAGAGCTGCTGGGGCGGGATCTTCTCTACCACGTCGAGACTGCCCATGTGGGATTTCTCCTGTCAGAGAGGGATAGAGAGATATACAATCTCAACCCTGCCTCCCCTGTTTTCCCTTTAGTCACAATTATGGACTTCGAATCATACCCGAACTACCCCCACAATCAAATTTAGTGTTCAACAATCTAATATAAGTTATCAAGTGTGTTAAAATTGTTGAGAACCTGGGAATATGAGGAGGAAATTAGTAAGGCCGCAGAGGCGGGGGAAATGTTAATGCAACCAGAGGAGTAGTGGAGCCAGGAGAGTTTTATATTCTTTTTCGGGAGAGACCGTTTGAGGTGTGTGGTGCAATGGTCATAGTGCTACTATTTTTTGTGCCCGGGTGGATACTATCTTGTGAAATCTCGATTCCACTTATTTGTACATGTCAGTTCAATTGTATTGGATGTGATTTGGTTTGTGATATACTTGATGCCCCTCCCCCCCCCATCCATGTTTCTACCCCAGTTGAAGGGTCAGTCATAGTCACCCTTGTATATCATATTTGTCTTGTTGTGGTTATGGATTTTTAGACTTGGATTGATTTGGTTGTGCTAGATACAATTGGTTAATATAATGTTAGGCATGATTTGGGTGTCCCACTATTATAACATACTTAATTGTAATACTAAGTCGGTAACTCCAAAGATCCCTCGTAGGGGAAGATTGGAGTGGGAAAGGGTGTACAAGCCTAAGATAGCTAATATCATATTCTCCGTTCGGGCTAGGAAACTTGTAGGGAAGGGTTATTTGACTTATTTGGATCATATTCAGGATGTTGAGGTTTAGTCTCCCTCTATCGAATCTATTCTTGTGGTGTCTAAGTTTTAAGGAAGTGTTTCGTATGGATTTTTCCTGGTATGCCTCCATATAGAGATATAGATTTCTACATTGACTTGGAAACTGAGACATGTCCTATTTCCATCCCTCTATATCATGTCACTCCAAAAAAAATAAGAGAGCTTAAATCTCAAATCAAAGAGCTTCTTGATAAAGGGTTTGTACGTTCTAGTGTTTCCATATGGGATGCTTTTGTCTTTTTTGTTAACAAGAATGAGGGAAGTATGAAGACTGATTATTTTATCATAATCCATAAGAGAGTGAGTTGATACTGAATGACAAGCTTATGGATAAGTAAATTCACAATGGGTATATTTCGGTAAAGAAAATTAAAGTATTTTAGTAAGAAAGTGCATATAAAATTGGGTTAGTTCCTTGAATTTGGTGTGTTTACTTGAGTTTGAAGCGTCATATTGATGAAAAGGTTTACCTTAGAGGGATATTCAAGGAAGACTATGAATGATGGTAATAAGAGCTCATGATGGATTGTAACGGGGATGCAACTATAGAATAAAATTGTTTCTTATGAGAATTTTGTATAGTAATTATGACTTAAGTTATAAAATTTTCCATAAACATGGGTTATAAATATTTTTGTATAGTAATTATGCCTTATGTTGCACTTATGGGATTGCCCCGTGATCCTACCGTGCACTCTGGTTGTGTAATAATATTACACTTGCTCTTTCGTTATTGAGTACAGGTTATCGTCGGGTGCATGTTGACAGACCTCACTTAGAAGATCTGTGGTCGCTTAGAATTTAAGGGTGAGTCAGTTCTTCCAGGCTGACCTGATTTCTCTTTTAATATATGTCCAAATATCACACTTAGACTTTTCAAGTTAGTTATTATTTCATTAGCTTGGGATTGTGACCCTTCTTGTTAGACTTGTGGATGTTGTTAGATGCTTTGGTACATTGATTTTCAGTATTTTGGCGTATTACATCAATGTTGTTCAGTATTTAAATATTTTGGAAGTTTATGGGAACTTCAGTTTTTAGCTATTTATATTTCTTTCGTAACTTAAATGTCATAGTATGTGATTAGAGCTGGTTAATAAATTAGCATTAATTGTTCTCCCATCGGAGAGTTAGTGTTGATGACAATCACGATGATCTCGGTTGTGACAATATTTCAATAGGGGCGTTGAGATTACTCTAAGCTGCAGTTAGCTTTGGTGAGCCTCCTTCTATTCTAGAGGACTTCAGAGTTACATTCCAGTTAGCATTTTTGAGGTGTCGTGGGTCTTGTGCTGACATCCTTTCTTAGTAGTAGAGCCTTCATAGATAGCCATTTTTGGAGAGTCTTTCAGTTTTTAGATATTTTATTTAAACGTATGTTTCATACTAAGTATATTCAACAATGTTTTTGAGATTCAATAAATTGCTTCTAAAAGTTTCTTTCAGTTTGATGCTTATTTGGGGAACAATAATATTTCTTGAGTGCTGGCCACGTCCAAGTGTAGGCTCGGGCCGTCACATTTTCTTTAAGGAGTTATTATAAGGCAAAATAAACAAATACACCATGAAGATAAATAATTAAAAATATACACCATTTTATTTTCATGCCTCACTAAATAATACACTTTATAGGAAATAAATAAGTATTTTGCTTACTTGATACTAAATCGGTATTTATATAGTGTTTTGATATCATTAAGGCTGATAATTTCGCTTAGCTGATACTAAATCAATAGGTATACTTCATAAGTATTGGTAAAGACTATTGTTCATAAATCAATAATATAATAAGTGTATATGTATACTTGTGTCATATTAATAATTTTTTTTGTCCAGACCACACTCCTTAGTTTTGATATAAGATTCTACTTAGGTCAACTTCAAACGATCATATCTCCTAAAATATAAAGAGTTATGTTTCCCATAACCTATCAAATTAAAGGTATTCAAATCTAATTTCCAATTCTACCAAGTCGCGTCAATCCCATTTTTGAGCAAAAAATTATGACTATTTTAGTAATGATATAGTGTAGTAATGAATTAGGTGATTAGAAAATATTGAAAAGGGTCTTTTTGTATTTTTACCTGAAAGAAAACTCTAAAAGAATTTCTTGACTAATTAAAGACCCAAACCCATCAGATTTTCATATTTTAATCCATCGTTCTGTTTTGTCAAAAGCCCTAAGGCAAAACCCTAAGGAAAAATAAAAGTAGAAGACTCCATTCAAGATTTTCTTCCATCTTTTTCAAGATTCTTCTTCAAGGCAAGTTTTTCTCGAATAATTCCATTCTTTACAAATCAAATTCATCCATACACTTATGAATCAATGATTAAAATAAAAATACATTGTTATAGAGATTTGAATAAACTATGAATTTTTATATTTGAAACTAGGGTTCAAGGCCTCTAATCAAGTTCTTTTTTAGGATGCTTCAAGAACCTTGTTCATTTAGGTATGTAAGGCTATCATATTATTGTACTATTTTGTCCTCACGTCCTACCTATACTTTCAAATAAGTAAAAGAGTAATTAAGGATTCAACCCTAGATTTGAGTATTTTTAAGATAAATTGATTTTTGGTTATTCATTTTTTTATTATTTTGAAGTTCTATTCCTAAGTATTAAGTTTATATATATTATTGAGATCCTTAAGTTGTTTTGTTCATGTCTATAATTCAGCATGAACCCTAATTTGAGTAATAAATCTTGAGAAGTTTTTCAAAGCCAACACTTAAGTTTTCAGCTGAATTTTTGAGGAAATAAAAATGAGTTTTCACAAAGAGTTGTATTCATGAGTTTCTATATAGTTATGAGGACCTCAAGAGGAGTGTTCATGACCATATTTCTTTATTAACCCTAAGAATTTAGTTATAAATCTTGAGAATCGTTAAAGTTAATCATTGTGTTTCAAACTGATTTTTGAGAAAAAGTTGAAAGGTTATATTTCATAAAGACTTAAGAGTTTCGAATGATATTATATATATATATATATATATATATATATATATATATATACACACACACATACATATGTTCCTATGTTAATTATTGAACTTAAAATGTAAGTTCATAAGTGCATTGTTTAAAGAAGGTCAACACGTCTGAATTTTTAAAAAGTATTTCAAGTAATGTAAGAAGTCCATTCTATGCAATCGATGAATTGAGTACAAAGTTATATTAAC
Source organism: Solanum pennellii (assembly GCF_001406875.1). Taxonomy (NCBI): domain Eukaryota; kingdom Viridiplantae; phylum Streptophyta; class Magnoliopsida; order Solanales; family Solanaceae; genus Solanum; species Solanum pennellii. The sequence goes on along the minus strand of NC_028645.1, from coordinate 52,193,547 downwards.
TAGTTTGGGAGCAGTATCGAGCATTGAGTTGAGTTAGAGTCTTTTAAGATTTGGAAGTCTTATAGAACTACTTAGCTAGTGTAGGATATAGGATAACTTAAACTCTTCATGTGACTCTTTACTTCCTCTATGAAGGCCAATTACTTGGATCCATAGTCATGATATCATCCTATACCCCGACAAAATATAGGATGACCCTGGTAACGTGAGGCAAAATGTTGTATCATTATTAAGATCATGGTAATAGTTTTCGGTTAGAGAAACTCCTCACAAGTAAAGTATATTATTTTCATGTTGCTTACATTGTATCTTTTCTTGTAAAGATTAAATGATTTTCATTTCTTGTTCTTGTATTTATTGAGTTGAGTTTCTTTCAGTCATTCAGTTCATTTATTTATTTACACAGCTATATTACATACACGTAAATGTCATGTACTGATGTCATTCAACATGCATCCTTTTATAATGCAAATATAGGTTTTCATGTCTTCATGATTATCAACAAAAGCTTCGTTGAGAACATTGTACACTCAAGTTAGCTTTGATTAGATTCCTTGTATTCCATAGGACTTAACAATTACTTTCAAGTTATAAGTTTTTAGGTGTGGTGGGTCTTGTACCGACATTCTTTCTTTATAGTAGAATCTTTATAGACTTAGCATTTTGGAGAGTCTTTCAGTTTTCAGATATCTTCTTTAAACTTATGTTTCAAACTAAGTATATTAAACAAAGTTTTGAGATTCAATAAAGTGTTTTTAACGTTTCTTTAAACTTGATGCTTATGGATGCTCAAGTTAGTCTGCTTCTTGTAGTCATCCAGGATGAGGGTTAGTTTGCGGACTAGCAATGGTTCTTGAGTACCGGCAACTTTCAAGGTATAGTCTCTGTTGATGATAGTATATGTAAAATTTAATAGAATGATTAAGGTTTATTATTCAGACCATACTCACTAATCAATGATAGACTTAGAAAAGTTAGCAGCGTATAACAAAATGGAAACCTACAGATGTTACATTTTTAATTATTCAAATTATATTCTAGACCTTTTAAAGTTTAATTCTTATACTACAAAAATATTGTGCGAATTTCACTTTTGTTAAGCATTTATTATAAAGCATACAAAGAAAATACCTCATGAAGCGAAACAATTACAAGTATATTCTCATTTATATTCACACCCCACTAAATAATTACACTATATTCATTTCATTATTCTGATAATTTTTCTTGACTGATAGTAAATTAGTATGTATATATTGTTTTTGTAAAATTAAGGCTGATAATTTCGCTTATCTGATACTAAATCAGTATATATAATGCATCGTTAGTGTTAAGGTTTCTTGTTCACACCCTACTCATTAGACAATAATGCGATAAGAGTATATGTATTATTTTATAGTCACATTAAGGTTTCTTGTTCACACCATGAACATTAATCAAATGTGACAATTTTAATTTTACAAATTATGTACTAGACATTTTAAATTTATATGCTTGTGCTAAGAAAATATTGCGCAAATTTATCTTTTGTTAAGCAGTAATTATAAGAGAAACCAAGAAAATACCTCATGAAGCAAAATAATTATAATATACACCTCTATATTAATGCCCCAATAAATATTTACACTAAATACATTTCGCTTAATTAATATGTCATGCCCCGAGCCTACACCCTGGGCGGAACAGACACTCGAGAACAATGGTTGTCCTCAAGCAAACCCTTGCATGACTTACTTCTTAGCAGAAGACTTTACTCAACATTCAGGACAACTCAAGAACTACATTCACAAATCAAACTTATGATGTATAAAGGAAAACATTAGATTATCCATAAAGCCAACTTGTTGACCAACCGAAAGCATGGGATCAAAAAAGATAGAATTTATGAAGTGTCATGATCAAAACAGCTTAACTGAATATTACTAATATTTAATTATAAATGAAGCCTCTAATACATACGAGGGATGTCAATACAACACCCTTTATCATCCTAACAACAAGAATAAAAAAAGGATTAAAAAGGGGGTCCTCTAGAAAGCAAGGAGCATCACCAAATGACTATGAAATGATCAACTAGATCTACTAAGTGTTTGATGCGTATCTAGTACATTGAATGTACGAGATTGCGAGGGAAAAACTAGACATGACATAAACTTGAATTGAACTCTCAAAAGAACACTTACCTCAGCTTTACTCTACTCAATTAAAAAATAAACAACAGTAAGGATGCAATTATATAAAACATTTAACTAGTAAATGGAAACTAAATGTATTGAAGAAATACCATAACAACTCAATTTATATATAATAAAGTGTTATAATTCTATGGATGTTTTTCTAATCGACAACCATCACTGCGAGTGATGTGATGATACAACGTCTCGTCCACGCTGCCAAAACTGTCCTATAACTTACCGTGATTTAGAACGCCCCAACTAAGTGGATCCACTATTCTCTAAAAAAAAATTTAAGGAATTATCTAAAAATCATGTCCCTTTCTACCTAATACTTAGTTTATGGAGACTTGTGTTACTGTGAACTCATCCCCATATCAATCCTCAATACTACTCCCAGAATATACTTAGCTCATACGTTTAAAACATTACTCTTTCTTTTGTTTGAGATAATAACTCAACAACAAGCTCAAAGGATCTCATGGAAATCGATGTTGACTTCCTTACATAAATACGAAAATATTTACTTTGTGGGAATACGTAGCTCCCATATAATCTTTTAAAGAACATGAATTACGCTCTTACTTTTACTTAGCTCAATGCTGAAGTCTTAAAATAAGTTTAAAAAAATGTGTAAAAGGCTTTTAAATTGACTCTAAGAATTGGATCTAAACTTCTGTTGAATTTGAGTTTATGGATTGAAGGTTATGGTTCATGTGTACGAATGATTTCTAGATGATTAGAAGTCATTTAGAGTAGTTTGAATTGATAGAAAGAGTTATTACACTTTAGAATGACAGAAACAGGCTAATTAATTAAAAACAGGCAGGCATATCGAGCGCATTGCTAGAATGATGCACTAGCCCCAAAGTTCTAGGAATCAATTTTTGCTCATTGCAGGTGTATCAGTGACGCGTCGCACCAGTTTTCCCCCCAGGTAAACCGGACAAAATTTTCCTCTCATTTTTTGACGATAATTCAATTCAAATCGATTTTATTCTCAATCACTCTTTAGATTCAGATAACCAAAACATGTACACAATAATCTAATTAAAAAAACCTCAAATAGTAGATGTGAATATCTCAAGAAACACATCAATATCAGTAGTATTCAAGAACGAAAGCTATTTCAAGAACACACATCAAGAATATCGAACTTTCAATCTTTTTAGGATGAATTCACACTAAAATATACACGTTTGGGGTGTGGGTGAACGAACTCAACACTATGTGAATTAACATACCTCGTAGTATTGAGTACTTGGATAAATCTACAATCAACTCACATGCATCGTACGATTGAGTACTTGGCAAAATCCATAATTAATTCCTCAGGAAATCGTCGAAATCTTGACTTTTCACTTCTTTTCTTCTCTTGAGTTCTTTTCTCTCAAACCCTAGCGTGAAATTTTAGTGCGTAAACTGAACAATTAAGTTTAGACCCCTAATAAAGTACATAAACGAATAAATCTAATTGGATAAGGAAAAGAGCAAAATACCTTTCTCAAAATCGGGTGACTTTCCTTATTCAGACAACCCAACATCGAACGGGGATATCTCCTTCAGACGAATTCAAAAACTAGAAAACTTTGTGCCATTGGAAATATAATTCTAATAAATTCCATTTAATATCTTTTAGCTCACCTAAAACATCCTGTGTGCTGAGAGTTATGGTCCTTTGAAGTTGACCCAAGACTCATACTCAACATAACTTGCCAAATTTTAGATTTTCATTATTTCAAAAAATGGTTTCATTCAATTTCTAGTTTCTTTCTAAGGTGGGATGTTACAATATCTCCTCCTTGGGGTTATTCGTCCTCGATTAATATCCTCTAAGTAAGCTAAAGGTGTAACTTGTACCATTCAAGACAAACACCTAACAAGCAAATCTAACACATTTATTAAAGAGTACTAGGAAGATAATTAGCACCTTGATATTGAATTTCTGCATGCCGAAATAGATATGGTTATACCTTCTTCATATCTTCCTCAGCCTCCCATGTAGCTTCCTCAACAAACTGATTCCTCCATAGGACCTTTACTTATGCTACCTCCTTGGTTCTCAACTTGTGAATCTGATGATCTAATATCTGAACGGGAATCTCCTTTTAAGATACACTATCTTTAATACCAATATCTTCAATCGGTATGATAAGTGAAGTATCGCCCGTACAACTTTCACATGGAAATGTAAAATGCCGTATGGACTGCTTCTAAATCTTGTGGTAGCTCCAACTCATGAACTACATTGCCGATCCTTTTAAATATTCTATAAGGACCAATATACTGGGGCCTACACATTCTCTTCTTACCTAACTCGTAACACCCTTCATGGGTGAAACCTTCAAGTATACCCAATCATCTACTTAAAATTCTAAGTATCTTCTCCTATCATCAATGGAGGATTTCTGACGACTCTGCACCGTTTTCAACCTCTCTTCAATAAATTTCACTTTCTCCATAGCTTGATAAACTATGTTTTGTCCTATCACCCCAGCTTCACAAACCTCAAACAATCCAATAAGAGATCTGCATATTCTCCCATAAAGAGGCTCATACGGAGCCATTTAGATGCTAGAATGGTAACTATTGTCGTAAGTAAACTCAATGAGAGGTTGGTAATCATACCAATTACCTTTTAAATCAATCACACAATCCATCAACATCTTCTAAAGTATGAATAGTGCACTCTGCATGACAATCTTTCAAGGGATGAAACGATGTACTCAAGTTCACCGTTGAACCCAAGCCTTTCTAGAATGACTTCCAAAATTGTGGATCAAATTGGGCACCTTTATTTTGAAATAGACATTAGAACTCCATAAAGTACTACTACCTCTTGCAGATATAACTTGGCCTAATCCTCTGAATCAGTAGTCTTTACCGGCACAAAGTGGACTGATTTGTTGATTTAATCGACAATCTATCAAATGGAATAATATTGTCAGCAAGACCGCGATAAGCTAATAATAAAATGCATATTGATCATTGTCACGAACAAAGAGCACCCGCATGTTGTACCACAACGTACATGACCCCGAAAGGGTCTCATACAAGCCCTTAGACTAATCATAACATAAGACCATAGAAAATATCAAGGAATTTACATCTTTTAAGATGTACAATCGAAGTTATTTTCATACTTAGCAAATGGAAGCCTTTTCTAACTCTTTTGCCTCAATCATCTAACTTGACATGAATATAGAGCTTTGGGACGCAAAACCCATAAAAATTCTTAAAACATAAAAGTAAATAACGAAAGAAGGTAGTAGGTTCGTCCTCAAAACTATGAGGACTCACCAAGTCTTCAGTCTTCCTTAGCTCCTTAAAACTCTGGCTTGCAATAGCCACTCAAATCTGCAACCCTGCATTTGGTTAGAATGTAGAAAGATGTGTTCGTACAAAGGTACTAAGTATGAGAGCTAGCAAAACATCGTCAAAGCATCTCAACTGGTTAGTCCACATAAGACATAAGCATGAGAGACAATAACATGGTGATATAATAATCATCATAATCATAGAATAGTCACCAACATAAGCTTCATATGAACATAACTCAACATAAGACTTAGTTAATGACCATAGGAGATAAGTCATAATCAAATAAACATAATTGACCATTAGTTATCCTTTTCATGATAACACCATTCTCAAGTAACTTCAAAGGCATACAAGTGCAAAGAAAGAATAGCATCCGATAATACTACCCAAGCCAACCATCACTTTTTCGTCATCTTAATAATAGTCTAAAATAAGTTTTTCTACCATAAGAGAACCATACTTTTAAGTAACCCCAAGACACTTGTTCAATGTATAAAAGGCATCCCATAGTACTCTTCACACTAAGAATATCCTTGAAATCATCTAAGTCATATTTACCCTCCTTTTGGTCTTACTAAAAGCTTACTTCATAAAGACAAGAGAACTACCACCTTAGTCCATCATATCTAGGAAGGAAACTATTTCAACAACCCAAGATAAGTCACACTACATAAGAGATTTCTTCACAACTAGCATCAAGTAATACTTGTACCATGTATGGATAACATACCATACTACTGCCAACACTAAGTAATTTTTTATACCATCATGAATGTTCAGTGTTGGGGACTAATCCTTGTATTCGATTTAAAATTTTCAAGGCTACCAAGGAATAACCCTCTAAAAGGCTACGCTAAGCTAATAATAAACTAACATGACCTTTTTTATGCTAAGTCAAGCTACCATGGAGACATACTATCATACTAGTCCAAATTATCACAGGAATAACCCTCTAATAGGCTAACACGTGCTTTCTTATTTTTTATTATAACTAGGTTAAGCTAAGCTAACTACCTTGGAAGACACTCTATCATGCAAATCCAACCTATCTAGGAAATGTACAAGTGCCCTATCCTAGCTAGCATGAAATAGTTCTAACCAACTAAGCCATATTATCGTTACAAGTGTACTTGATTAGAAATGAAAGCTATCCATAGGGAAGTATGATTCTCAACCCTACGATATCATTAGGAGAGTATGAGTACTCAGTCCCAAGCTACCATGCCTATTCTAACTCATGATATCCTTGAAATGCACCTTGCATGCAAGTCAAGCTACTATTAGGAGAGTATAAGTCCTCTATCCCAAGGCTACCATGAAAATGTCTTGGCCGAACCAACTCAAGATACCATGAATGAATCCTAACAATTCTAGTTCAAGCTATCAATAGCACAATATAAATCCTTAATCCTATGCTACAATGATTACTACTAACTCATGCTACCATGTCATGCATTGTACAATGCTAGGTCAAGATATCCTAAGGAGAGTAAAGATCCTCAATCCTAAGCTACCATGACTACTACTAACTTATTCTACAATGACATTCATTCTAAAATGCTAGGTAAACCTATCACTTAGGAGAGTATAGATCTGTAATCCTAGGCTACCATGGCTACTACTAACAAATGATACCATGACATGCATTCTTCACTGCTAGGTCAAGCTATCCCTTAGTAGAGTATAGACTCCTACATCTTTAGCTATCAAACTTTTTTATTCTACTAAGACAAGATATACATAAAGGAAAGACAAGCCTCAACTTCAAGCTATCCTATCTTGGTTTTGATTTGCCAAGTCAAGCTACACATGAAGGAATTATATATCACAACTTCAAGTTATTTTAGTCTAACATGCTTTGATTCGTTTTAGGTTATTAAGTCAATCTAGAATCCTTCTATGTGAGAGTATTGTCTTCACCTAGCTTGTTCGTGTCTAAGTGAATAAAAGAAAGAGGATACTCAAACAAGATCACCTCGTGTTGGTTTAATGATTATATGATGTTTTCATGTGAATTCCTCGATGAAGCATAATCTAAGTTGATGAAGGTGATCATTGTGGGTTTAGGCCATTAGTGGCAATGTTGAAAGTTCTAAATTGATCTTGTTAATTAAATTTATTTGAATACTAATTGATTATAGTTAGGACCATCTAAAAATGAATTGAACTAGGTTTGATTGAATAGGAAGGATCTTGTCACGATCTAAGAGCACCCCCAAGTCGTAATAAGTGGTACTTGACCCCAAAGGCGTCTCATACAAGCGCTTAGCATAATCATAACATAAGACTATAGAAAATATAGAGGAATATAAAACTTTTAAGATATACAATCCAAGTCATTTTCATAAATCGCCAATGGATGTCTTTCCAAACTGTTTTATCTCAAACCGTCTAACTTGACATGAATATAAAGCTTTAGGACGCGGCCCATACAGTCTTTAAATATAAAAGTAAATGCCATAAGAAAGGTAATAGGTTTTTCGTCGAAACTATGATGACTCACTAAGCTTTCAATCTTCCTTAGCTCCTCGAAACTCTACCATCCAATAGCCACTCAATGCTCCAACCCCACATTTTGTTATAATTTACGCAATATGCGTTTGTACAAAGGTACTAAGTATGAATGCTAGGAAAACATCATAAGATTATCTCAAATAGTTAGTTAACATATACAGAAGCATATGAGACAATAACATGGTCATAACATAATCATCATAAATATAGCATAGTCTCCAACATAAGCTTCATATGAACATAAGTCAACATAAGACATACCTAATGAGCATAAGATATAAGTCATAATCATATCAACATAATTCGCCCTTGGTCATCCATTTCAATATAACACCATTCTCAAGTAACTTCAAAAGAGAAAAGTTCAAAGCAAGAATAACAACCCATAATACTACCTAAGACAAGTATCGTTTTTTGGTCATCTTATTCATAGTTTACATGCATGGTTAAGTCATAAATCTTTATACCATAATAGCACCATAATTCTAAATAACCCCAATTTACACAAGTGGAATGTATAAAAGTCATCCCATACAAACTTTTATACTTAGCACAACCTTGAAATCATCTTAGTCATATTTACCCTCATTTTGGTCTTACAAAAAGCTTACTTCATAAATACAAGGGAACTACCACCTTAGTCCATCATATCTTTGAAGGAAACTATTGCAAAAACTCAAGCTAAGAAGTACTACATAAGGGAACCTTTAACAATTAGCCTCAAGTCATACTTGTGCCATGTATTGATTTCATCTCATACTACTATCCACACTAAGTACTTCTTTAGACTATCATGAATGTTCACTAGTTGGGGTCATATCCCTCTATTTTATTTACCCTTTTCAAGGCTACCAAGGAATTACCCTCTAATAGGCTATACCAAGCTATTAATCTACTAACATTACCTTTCTGTGTTAAGTCAAGCTAACATGGAGACATATTGCCAGACTAGTTGAAGCTGTGCAAGGAATAACCGTCTAATAGGCTAGACCATAATATGTTCTTTTCTAGCATATCTAGGTTAAGCTAAGATAACTACCTTTGAAGACACTCTATGATGCAGATACAAGCTATTCTAGGAAAGGTACAAGTGACGTATCTAGATACCATGAAATAGTTTGAAACCAACTAAGTCATGCTATCCTTAAAAGTGTATTAGAATATAAATGCACGCTCTTCGTTGGGGAGTATAATTATCAACCCTAAGATATTCCTAGAAGAGTATAAGTTCTCAATCCCAAGCTACCATGACTAATATAACTCATGCTATCCTTGAAATACACCTTGCATGCAAGTCAAGATGCCCTTAGGAGAGTATAAGTTCTCTATCCCAAAACTACCATGAAATGGTCTTGCCAAACAAAATCAATCTACCATGAATGCATCCTAACAATGCTAGTTCAAGCTACCCATATGAGAGTATACATCCTTAATCCTAGGCTACCATGACTACTACTAACTCATGCTACCATGACATGCATTCTACAATGCTAGGTAAAGCTATCTCTTAGGAGAGTATAGATCCTAAATCCTATGCTACCATGACTACTACTAAGTCATGCTACCATGACATGCATCAAGCTATCCCTTAGTAGAATATAGATCCTCCATCCAAATCAACCTTGGTCTTATTCTACTAAGCCAAGATCTACATGAAGGAAAAATAAGATTCAAATTCAAGTTATCCTATATTGGTTTTGACTTGCTATGTTAAGCTACATATGAAGGAATCATATATCACGACTTCAGGCACTTTGCAACAAACTCATCAATACTTTCTTCATACTATTCCTCCAGTATATTTCTCTCATATCATGATACTTTTTTGTGGAATCGATATAGATAGAATATCTGGAGCTAAGAGCTTCCTCCAAGATCATTTTTTGGAGTTCATAAACACTTGGTACACTCAACCTACCTTGATACCTCAATAAACTATCTCATCCTTGTTCAAAAGCCATTACTCTTTTCTTATGAACATTTGCCTTCAATTGAATCAATATAGAATCTTGGTTTTGTTTTTCTCTCACTTCTGACACTAATTATGATTCAACCCCATTCATCACAACTACTCATCTTTTTGTGGAATCCATTTGTCGAACTCTTTATAGTGCAAGTCTATACACATCTTTGGGCTAACTCTCTCTTTTCTTAGTCAATATAGGTTGTACTACCCATCGATAACATGCTTAAATCATCAACAACAAGATTAGCATTACTTGAGTGATATGGAATACTCATGTCATAATCATTGAGTAACTCTAACCACCTCCTCTGTTTGAGAATAAGTTCTTTCTCAATAAAAACATATAAAAGGCTTTTTTATTGGTGAGCACATCACATGAACACCATAAAGATAATGGTACCATATTTTCAAAGCAAATACTACGACAACCAACTCTTGATCATGGGTTTGGTAATTATTCTCGTGAACTTTAAGATGTCTGGAGGCATAAACTATAACTTTACCATTCAGCATTAACACACAATCCAATCCAACTTCTGATGCATCACAATACAAAACAAAACCTTGCATACCCTCTTGTAAGGTAAATCCTGGGGTACTAGTCAACCACTTTTTTTAATTCTTGAAAGATTTTCTCAAAAGACTCAAACCATTGAAATTTAACTGTTTTCAATGTAAACTTAGTCAAAGGATCTGAAATAGATTAGAACCCCTCAATAAACCTTTTATGATATCTAACCAAACGTATTAAACTTCTAATATTTGTTGTAGATGTGGGTCTAGGCCAATTTTGCACTCCCTCTAATTTTTGAGTATCAACCTGAATTCCATCACTGGAAACAATTTGATGCAAGAATGCCACATAATCAAGCCAAAACTCTAACTTAAAAAAATTGGCATACAACTCTCTATCATTTAGAGTTTGGAGAAGTATTTGAGATGATTAGCATGATCTTCCTCTTTCCTTGAATAGATTAGAATTTCATCAATAAATACCTTAACAAACATATCAAAATAAGGTTTGAATACCTAGTCTAAACGGTCCATGAATGTTGCAGGAGTGTTTGTCAAACAAAAGGACATAACTAGGAACTCAATGAACATAACGAGTCCTAAAATCTTACTTAGGTATATTACTTTGTCTTACTCTTAACTGATTATAGAAAGATGTCATGTCTATTTTTGAAAAACAAGTGGCACCCAGAAGTTGATGAAAAATATCATCAATTCTCGAAAAAAGATACCTATTTTTATAGTAACCTTGTTCAACTGGAGGTAATATATACACATTTTAAGGGATCTATCTTTCTTCCTCACAAATAAGACAGGAGAACCACAAGATGAGACACTTATACGAACAAAACCTTTCTCAAAAATATATTTTAGATACTCTTTTAACTATTAAAACTATGATGGTTCCATTCTATGTGGATGAATGGAGATATAAAGAGCACTGGGAAGAATATTTATACCAAAGTTTATTTCTCACTCTCGAAAGGACTCTTGGAAGATCATCTAGAAAGACTTCAGAAAACTCTTTACTACTAGAACCGACGTAACAAAATGTGTCTAAACATTAGAATCATTAACTTGAACTAACTGATAGAGACCCCTTGAATACTAAGATCCTCTTCGAAATCTATTAAATGAAAAAACCCTTAGGCACTGCTGAAGTACTCATCCATGCCTAGACTTGGTCATGATAAAACTTGTCAGGACCCTCAAAATTAACTAGGATAATCTAGAGCCTCATATTTGCATTAAGAGTTTATAAGTTTTTTATAAGGTGTGTCATAAATTTTGATGGTTTGTTTGATGAGGTCTGAGGTCAAACTTCAAAAGACGACCAAGACGTCTGGAAACTAGTTGTTTGTGTGCTAGCGTGCCTTCATATGTTTGCCTTGCTTTGAAGTGTTGTTTGGAGTCTAAATTATAGGGGTACCGTAGTATGTATAAGGTCGTGTTTAGGGCTAAAACGTCTGTGAACGAATCCATAACTACCACCCTAAGGGTCTCTGAGGAGGACCAATACATTGGCCAAAAACTCCCAAAATAGTGTCAAACCACGCCCTTAGTTGACGCTCTATAGACTAATGACGCCCCGTCGAATAGGGGAGTGGATCCAAAATTAGTTTTGGGAGCTTAGCTCCCAAATGAGGGGCCTCATTCATAAACCACAGTATGTAGGACGACCACGTCAACCCATCCACAGTCCGTGGATGGGGCCGTCGGTTGGACCTGCAACTTACTGTCTAGATACAACCAAGTGAGGGGTGAATGTTCCAATTAAAAGATGGATGGTTATTTTACCTATTTTGGGTTAATTTGAGTTAGTTAATAAAAATGAAACCTCAAATTATAATTCATTCTTCAACTAAAAACCTTTCCCTCCAAAATAAGATTCTCCATAGAACTTCATTGGAAACCAAGTTCAAGATAAAGCTAGGGGATGGATTCCAAGTACTTTGTTATCAAAATTTAGTGGTATTTTATTGTAATAAAGTATGTTAACCCTTGATCCTTGGATAAGCTTTCATCTAATGAGTTGTACTTTATCTTTTCCAATGTGATTCTAAGATCAAAATTCCTAACATTCAATCTGAGTATGGGTTCATTGTCAAAAGGTTTTCAAAATCATTCTAATGATGAATTTATGGTTAAAAAATGTTTTTATGATGATTTTAAATTTAATTCCTTGAAGAACACATGATTTCCTTAATCTCTCAATTTATCCTATAAAGTACGTCTTGTGATCTTGATTAGATGTTAATTGAATTGTGATGTATTATTTAATGATATTTGTACCTATATCTATTGATTATGAATTTTTGATTATTTATATATGCTCATCATGGATTGAAGGATTTGTGAGTTCACCTAAATCCTAGTCTATAGTATTGGGACTAACATTGTATGTTTTGTCCTTTTATCGTGGCGGTGTTTACTTTCTTGTCCATCTATACATGTTGTGATCATGGCCATGAGGGAATTATATTTAATGTTAATTGTGGTTATGATTATCATGAGAGTTAAAGTGTTCCATGAAGGTTTTGTGTAGTCTTAATTCTAATATCACGATCTAGGGGTATTGATAAGGTAAAGAATAATGTGAATGATGATGTTAGGGTAAGGTATGGACTACATGCTTGGTATTGAATAATACTACTGTAGAATGAACCCTACCTATTTAACCCTATATTAATGAGTGATATTATGCATGTTAGGAAACTCATATTCAACTGTTGAATGTGTTCTTGTCTCCTATGATGTACTGTGGGTGTGTGGTCTATAGTCCCTAATGCTCTATAAGTTAGTTGTTCATAACTTGAGGGATATGGTATATGTGTTGTGATCCTTTGGAGGATGGTTCCTCAATAACTAGGTGGTTTCTCTTATGTGATCATGATGATCAATATGTACACACACACTTCTCATGCATAACTATGAGTATGATATGTTCATGGTGTCAATTGAAATGATGATTCTCATATGTACCTTTATCTTTTAGTCGGCATGTAAATTATTTTACTAATGAAGTGTGATCATGTGTTGTCTAAATGTGTTTATGTGAAAGGCATCCTCATATATGTAAATATACACATATATGACTATGAATGAAGCATGTTAATGATAATCTAGTGAATGAGAGTCTCTTGGATGGTTTCCTTAATTGTACTCTATTATATACTATGTTATGATTATGTGAAATGATATTCTCACATAATGTAGATTTTATGTAAAGATATTCTGATCATTAATCTTTGAGCTATGTGTATATATATAAAGAGTTAATCTGCCATGGCCTATATAATGATAAAATGTTTAATAAAGACTTAAAGGATTTTTAGAAAGGGAAAGTTAGCCTAGCACCACGTTAACTTGACAAGGAGAAGTGTCCTCCCCAAAAGGAAGGTACATTAACCAAATGTTATGTCTCTTCCCGAAATGAAGGTAGGTTCACCAAATGTGGTGTCTCATCCCAAAAGAAAGGTAGGTTAACCAAATGTTCTCATGAGGTTGAAACTCTAATGTTAATTAGCATGAAGAGGGTTTCTAGTAACAGCCTCCTAGTTCCTTAGCTATGTGCCCCCATAGGAATCTTAGCAAGTGGATCAACCTAGATGTTATTATTATGTATATATCCTACCTTGGCAAGTAGGATGCCCTCTTTTTTGTGTGATGGGTTGACACTGGATTCCATGTTTAGCTCACATAGTCTAGTGTCGTTTTACGCAAAGTTTCCCGAATGTAAATGAACAATGGAAGTAAGATGATGAACACGAACTAGGAATACCTAAGGGATGTTGCTTAGTGTATGTAAGAGAATGGGACTTTACCTATACATTACTCAAGTAGCTCTTGAAGGGAATTCTAGGAAGGAGTTTTATATGTATATGTGTATGCATATGTATCTTATGCATGACATTATGGTGTTAACCTACTTTTTACAATGATATGCATAGTGTTGGTCTTATTGTGTCTACAAGATGAAGGTATTACTTAGTATGCCTGTGTTGTATATACTTGTCATGTTGATTTATAAAGTAAGAGGCAATGGTTGTGCTCTCCTTGTTGGTTTACATGGTATGAGTGAGGTCATGAGGCTTCACTTATACATGGCACTAGTATACATAGATTGGGATTATAGGTAAGGTCTTATGGTGAGGTTTTGATGAAATGAACTCTAAATATACAATGTTGACTATTGTTTTATTATGATGATATTGGTAGTATTGGTTTGCATGTTGTCGTGAAATATGCCCAAAGACCAGATGGGTTATGACTATGATGTGATAAGTGGACGAGTTGTTATATGAGGTGTATCTCGATGTTGGTCTTATATCTAAGGTTAAATGCATGTGTTGTATCTTGTTGATATGATGTGCCTAAGTCTACGTTGACTTCATAGGAACACTTGGTGTGAGTAGTAGAATGGGATGCTACATGCACATTGGATTAGTGTGGCTTGGGGTTGTCTTAGGTGGTGGTTCTTATGTGAAATATACGTTTCATGATATGTTATGTCTTTATGAATGTATATGCTTGAATTGAGTAAATTTGTATGAATGTTCACCTTGGTGACTTAAGGGTGATACTTTCGTATGAATGGTGGAATGGGACACTACTCATGCATTGCACTATGTATTACTCAATGGTTGCTTTGAGTGGAGGAGTTTAAGTAAAAATAAAGATAATTCTATGAATATGTTAAACATGCCTTAAATGTGATATATGGATTTTTATTTTGTTGTGAATAGTATCCCTGTCTAAGATAATGTATGTGAACGATTTTGTACCAATTGTATCAAAAGTCTATGAAGTTTTACTATAAAGGCATGATGTATGCTTTCTAAATAAATGTCTTTCATAAATCATATTTTTGCATTGTTAGCATACTTAGTACAGCCTTGTACTATCACCTTTCTTCTTCGTCATGTTACACAAAATGTAGGTAGTGATGGCTAGAGGATCATTCGTAGAATTAAGAGCTTGGATTTCTATTCCCAAGTTCAAGTGTGTCTTTAATGATTCAAAGGTCTTCATGGCAAGAGTTGAAATTAAGTTCATGTAATAGTATTGATTATTTATTTATGTTGTTAAGGGTCGTTTCCTATAATATTATATTCTAATGGAGTTGTGCCTTAAGATGTCAAGACAAACTTAGTGTCTTAACTATGTACTTATAGTTTTAAATGAAGTGATGTTTTTGAATTATGTTGTGCTATGAAAAGTTTTAAATTTTCTTCTAATTTTATGACAATGAGATGAAAGATCTCTAAGGGCTTGTATAAGACCTCTGAGAGGTCAAGTTCGTCGTGTTGCTTCTAGGGGGTGCTCCCAGGTCGTGACAAACTTGTCAGGTTTTGAGGTTGCAAATAAGTGTGTTTAGGGTCCAAACTCTCATAATGTCACGTCTAGTAGAGTCTTGTTCATCGGTGTGAGTCATGACATATATATGAGAGAGAGGTTATACGACGATAGAAGTTTCACTTTCTTCGTTACTCTTTTGTCTTGCCATAGAGCTTAACTCTATATGTACTCTTTCATCTATTTTCTTGTCCGGTGGACTTTTAGATGTGATTTCTTGGAAGGGATAATATCTCAATGCAAGAGAGATAAAAGGTGAGTTTTGATTCTTATTATGGTTTTATGACTAGATGAGTACATGAGAAGGTGGATTCGGAATATTTTCATCTGATTCCATTTATGGCTATATGTGACCTATGAGATGTGAGATACTATGTTTTGATGTAATTCGTATATGATAAGAGTTGTAATGGTTGAATGAAGTCGTTTTTTGAATGATAGGTTGATTTATGGTTATGAGTAATGATAGTAGAAAGTTATGTTGTAGACTTGAAAAATTTTTAATGAATGAGATATATGTATAGTCTGAATGGAACGTTGGCCTTTTTATATGAGTAATACTTCATAGTTGTCCTTATGTGGTTTGGAGTCTTTTGTATAGTCTTGCTACTAAGAAGGGAAGGTAATGTGTTTACCTTGTAAGGAAATTGTGAAGTATGCTAGTTAATAGGAGACCCGTGTGACTAACTAATTAGTTCCTATATGAACCTATCCTTACAGTGAGAAAAAGAGAAAATGGGGTGTTGTTCCATAAGTTGGGATTATCATTTAACTAGAAGGTTGACTTGGAGGGTCGTATATACCCCTTACATAGCTTATAGGAAGAACAAGAGAATTGATGTTGACCTACTTTGAAGAGGTTAGTTGTTTTTATGTTTGATTAAGTATGATTATCTGAGAAACGTGTTTAAATTGTACCTAGGCATGGTTGGTTGGAAGGTTCCACCAAAGGTGATGATATGGGTTGAAATGGCCTAGAAGTTACCTTGCCCTAGTCTTGGAAGAAAGAAAGAGACCTCTATGGCCAAATCTCTTCTATTTTTCCCCAAAGATTTTACCTAGAGAGGTTCATTACCCTATGTCTATAGAAAAAAAGGTAGTGGATCTTAAGAGTTCCAATATGTGTGATGTGTTTTGTTATCATCCGGGATTTCTATAGTCCTAAGTTGGAGGGAGAAGTCTTTAAAGGCTGTAAATGAGCTAC
Source organism: Solanum pennellii (assembly GCF_001406875.1). Lineage (NCBI taxonomy): Eukaryota > Viridiplantae > Streptophyta > Magnoliopsida > Solanales > Solanaceae > Solanum > Solanum pennellii. The sequence continues at coordinate 52,176,500 of NC_028645.1, read as the reverse complement.
CTAAGTTGATGAACTTTGTAGGATTAAATCCGGAACAACTTACCTTATTATGACTTTGTGGTTCAATATTATGAAACTATGCAATTACCATTGGTATTCATGGAGTTGTTAAGGCCTCACGAGGTTGGGTAGTATGACCTAACTTAATATTGTTAGTTTTCCTTTTGGTGATAGACTTAGAGAAATAGTGGTGCTTAAGTGGTAACTATTGGTGATGGAATTATTAAGATCCTTGTTATGAGATTATGAGTGGAATTCTCTGTGGTGCAAAAGTCATTATGAGAGGAGCATGGATGTTTAGTCTTTACTTTCCTTGACATTCGTGTTTAAGGGAACGATGTGATGAATATTTGATTATTCTTACCCCAAATGGGGAATAATTTTCATAGATCTTAAGGTTTTGAGTGAACTTAATGTTTTTACATTGAGTTTCGTAAAACTTCTCTATGTTAAGAATCACTTCCAGTGTTGGATATGAAGTGGAGAAATTTAGGTACTTGTTTGCGATCTATTTAAATCCTCACCTAATGGAGTGTGAGTAAAGATGTAGTAAGTTGTGGTTCCTTTTTAGAGTTGAATAAGCTGATGTTAAGAAGGGTTTGCATAAACATATCGCAACAGGGGGATGTTGTACTTTACTAAAAGGATTGGTAAGTCCAAGTTCTCTTGAAGGAGATAAGGTTCTCTTATATGGTATTACCCTAAGTGGGGGACGATGAGTTGAGTAGTAAGATTATTGATATCCCTATCTTTTCCTTCTATTCCTACTCAAGCTTTAAACCAAAGAGTTCCTAGTAGCTTGTTCATGTTATGGAGTCTTGCATATGAGTATAAGTTGCATGTTTTCCATATGTCATGTATGTTTTAGATGACATTATATTATGCATGTAGTGAAATATTCATATTGCATGAAAATATATGTTGATAAATTGGATGTTTCTTATGTTTTTAGGCAATTTAATAAGATAAATGTTCATTTGAATTCATGAGATGGCTTAGTGAACATCCTTGATAACACTTTTGATGTGAGAGTATCTTGGTCCCACAAGGAGGTGTTGAGTTTTCTTTACATAAGGAAAGAGGATTCCCTTTAAAAATGTGTGACTTTGTTATATAGAAAGTGTTAATATAGGCTCACTCTTGAGAAGTGATGGTGCATCTAGACAATAAAATTAATGTGTGCTGCTAAATACTACTAATTTCGTAAAAGATGCATGTTCATGAAAACTAAAGTTATGCAAGAATTTTAAATTTAGTGAAATAAATTCCTATTATTGTGATGTGCTTGGTGTGATCTACCATTTTGACTTCATGAGGAAGGGAGATGAGTATACTTTGGTTAGAACTTGAGAATTTCTCCTTAATATGAATTGACCTTTGTGAAATGCTTGTATATGAACTTTACCATGACATGTGAGTATGTTAAGGACAATCTCCTTGAACATAACTAAACATCTTAATAGTATATGTGTCCTTGATGGTAATATGTTTAAATGATAATGATTTTGTTGATATACCTTACTAATGATTTATGTGCATGTAGTATGAGGTTCTTATTAGGCACATTGGTTGTAATGATTGAGCATGCCTATGTGTTATTTAAAGTCATTGAACATTGAACTTTTGATGAGATGAAAATTAAAGATCATGTCAATATTAGGAGAAGGAAGTTCCTCCTATGAACATGAGAAATGTCTACATATGTGATTCATTAGTAGTGAAAGAATAAAATTTCTAGTTGCTTGTGTAGCATTGAGTGCATAATGGTATGAACTTTCTGTTTCTTATAAGTTAGGTGGATTGACTATTATATTATACTATGTTTGATGTTGTGAGATATTATATGGGTCATTGAGTCCTTGAAAATGATTGAAAGTATTAAGTGTCATTCCAGGAAGAATGTCCCAAGTAGGGGAAACTAGTAGTTTGTGTGATAGTGTTCCTTTGTATATTTTCCTTGTTTGAACTGTTTTTTGGAGTCTAAAATGATAGGGGGTACACTAGTATGTAGATGTTCGTGCTTAGGGTCGAAACATCCAGGAATGACTCCTCAAGTACCACCAAAAGGGTGCTTGACGAGGACCCAAGCATTGGCCAAAATTTGCCAAAATATTGTCAAATCATGACCTTGCTCGACACCCTGTAGACTGATTGACGCCTCGTCAAATGGGAGATTGGATCCACACTTAGTCGTGGGAGCTTATCCCTCAAATGAGGGTCCTCTGTCACAAAACACAACGTGTAAAAAGACCCTGTCAAACAATCCACAGTCCGTGAATGGGGCTATCATTTGGACATGCAACTTACTATCTAGACACTACCAAGTTAGGGGTGAATTGGGAAATTCACACCACGTTTCAATTAATGGATGGGAGGTTTTTTTTACCTATTTTTTGGTGTTTTATGTTAGTTAAAAACATGAAATTCCTTTATGTTAGTTAATAACATGAAATCCCAAATTAGAATTCATTTTTCTAATCAAACATTTCCCTACCAAATAAGATTCTCCCTAGAACATCATTGAAGATCAAGGTGAAGATCAAGATAGGGGATGGATTCCAAGTTCTTTCTTCTTCAAATTTCATGGGATTTTCTTGTATTAACGTATGGTAAACCTTGATCCTTGGATAACCTTTCATCTGAAAAGTTCTATCAATGATTTTCCAATGTGATTCTAAAATCAAAATTCCTAACTTTTAATCTATCTATGGGTTCAATGTCAAAAGGTTTTCAACGTCAATATTATGAGATTGATGTTTAAAGATGTTTTTAAGTTGAATTTCAAGGTAATTCCTTGAAGAACCCATGATCTCCTTAATCTCTCAATTTCACGTATAAAGTAGGTCTTGTGATCTTGATTAAATGTTAATTGATTTGTGATTAGATCGTGATGTATTGTTTAATGCTATTGTTATTTATATCTATTGATTATAAGTTGTCGAGGATTGATATATTCTGAACATGGCTTAGAGGATTGGAAAGTAACCTAAATTCTAGTCTATAGTATAGGGACTGACATTATATGGTTCAGTCCACTTATTGTGGCGGTGTTTACTTTTTTGTCTATCTATATATTTCGTTATCATGGACTGAGGGCAATACATGTAACGTGAATTGTGGTTATTACGTTCATGAGAATGAAGGTGTGCCGTGAAGGTTTTGTGTAGTCTTCAGTTCTATTATCATCATAAAGGGGTATTGATAATTTGAAGAATAATGTGAATGATGATTTTATGATAAGGTATGGTCTACATGCTTGGTTGTGAACAATACTGTTGTAGAACGACCCCTATAAATGTAACCTTATATGAACGTGTGCTTTTAGGCATGTTAGGAGTCTTCTATCAAATTGTGAATGTGTTCTTGTCTCCTATGATGTAATGTGGGTGTGTAGTCTATAGTCCCTAATGCTCTATCTGTTAGTTGTTCATGACTTGAGGGAAATTGTATATGTGTTTTGATCCTTTGAAGGCTGGTTTGCTCAATAACTAGGTGGTTGCTCTTATGTAATCATGATGACCAATATGTACACACACCTCTCATCCATAACTAAGAGTATGATATGTTCATGGTTTCAACTGAAAGGATGATTCTTTTATGCACCTTTATCTCTTATTATGCATGTAAAGTACGAGAATAATAAAGTATGATCATGTGTTGTCCAAATGTGTTTATGTTAACGACTACCTCATATATGTACACATACACATACATGAATATATAAATGAAGCATGTTAATGATAATCTAGGGAATTAGAGTCTCTTGTATGGTTTCCTTAATTGTAATCTATAGTAGACTATGTTTGATTATGTGAAAGGATATTCTCATGTGATGTAGGTTTTGATAAAAGGACATTCTCATCATTACCCTATGAGCTATGTATATGTATATAAGTAGTTAATCTCCTAAGGCTTATCTTATGAAGAAATGTTTAATAAAGATTGAAAGACTTTTCAAAACGGGAAGTTTACCTTAGACTTAGCTCGAACTTGATGAGCTTTATGACAAGCATTTTAAACTTCTATGTCGAGAAACATTACTTGAAGATTCACTCGAAGTTAATAATATTTGAAACTTGAAGAGTCTTCTTGAATTTTATGAGCTTTTCAACTTGAAGAATTAGCAGAATTTGATGATTTTAATAACATGAATTTTAGGATCAAGCATTGAGGAGCAATTTAACTTGAAACTTTGATTCAATTTAAGTAGCTTCATGACTTGAAGACTTTAGATTGAATTTGAAGAGCTTCACAACATGAAGGTTTAAATCAGATTTAATGAGCATTATGGCATGAAGATTTAACTTGAATTTTATGAGCTATGGTTATTTTTATTTGAAGACTTGACTCAAATTTAGAGAGCTTGTGCGCATGAAAATTTAGTTTGAATTTGATGAGTTAATGACATGCATTTTAAGCTCATACACTGAGGAGCATTTTTATTTAAATACTTCACTCAACTTTCAGGAGTTTGGAATCATAAAAATTTAGTTCGAGTGTGATGATTTTCATGACATGTATTTTAGTCTTGTGTGTCGATGAGTATTTTGATTTGAAAACATAGCTCAAATTTGAGGAGCTTCAGAACTAAAAAACATAGGTCGAATTTTATGAGGTTTATGACATGCATTCAAGCTCTTGCATTGATGAGAATTATGACTTATAGTTTAGGTCGTACGTCAATGAGCATGTCGACTTTCGTAGACTCTTAAATTTTGGTTTCGGATGAAAACATGTTCTCATTCTCAATGTCAGTAATATTTTCTTTGTAAAGTTCAAAGCTGGACAACTTTTAATCTCTATTTGATGTCATGTTAAGTTCCATATCATGAGAATGCATCGCATGTTCTTCAAAGATTTTAGGTTTTAGCCTTACAAAATGTAATGAACATCCCAATGCATATCTTGGATGCATATTTTGATCCTAGAAGTTTCACTTCCGCGACTTTTCTTTTAACGTTGAAACTCCTCCAATGATTCATAAAGGCAATGAATTTTTTTATCACTTCTTTGACGGGTGTTTGCAATCTCTATCATTCTCACAACATGTCTTGTGCTATAAAAGCGTGTATGGAATTATTGCTCCATTTTCTTCTTGGTATCGATGGAACAAGACTTAAGATCTATCTACCATTCCAAAGAAATTCATCTGAGGAATCTAACAAACTGCTTAAAAAGATAATAACCATATGTCCCAGTATTATTGTAAGTTTAGACAAAGTATGCCACATGTTGTTTTTGATTTCCAATGACGTCTAGAGACTGCAAGTTAGGAGGTTGATAGCTAACATGTATTTTTGCGTTATCCATTCTTAGAGAATACGACTTTACACCTGTGAGAGAAGACATGAATGTGGACTCATATTTTTCTTTTATAACCTCTTTCATGAAGTCCTTAAATTTGTCATTAGGAATCAGACCTTCGACATACACTTGAAACACCTTGCTAATTGTTTTTATTTTTGTGAAAGACTCTCTTTTGTCATGAGTTTTACGATGATTTGCACATAATTTGGTGGATTCTCTTTTCTCCATATTCTCCATCATGTTTGTTTACTTTGTAATTTGAACATCTTGACCTTTGATTTACTTTAATAGGCCTTCAACTACTTCCATCAAAATTTAAAGTTTTTCTTATGTGGTAGAAGTTTCAACCACCTTCGTGTGCATTACCATCTTAGGTAATGGGGAATAACATCAATTTTCCCAAACATGAGATGCAAACATGTTTTGTGGGGTAGGTATCGCTCTTAAGATATCATTGTTGGATGAAGCGGATTTTTTTTTATGTAGATAGGCTCAATTGGGATATAACCCTCAAGATCATTTCAGCAATTTCATTTTTTGCGACTTCTGCCGAAGACTTCAATCAGTTTGGATACAAGTAAAAGACAATGGCACATTTGATGACACTCGTGAGGCTTGTTGTCTCAAAAAAATTTTTTGGTTCCTTGTGATAACATCAATGATATTTTCCACAGTGATGCACAATTTGGATCCATTAGCTTTTGCAGATAGAAATGCAAATACGAGTACGAATGTAGTTCCAGATTTGGATGCAAATGCAGATCTTGAGTTTATATTTTTGAAAGTCATCTCGTTGTTGTTGAATGTTGATTTTGTTGAAGAGAAGAAATAACATTTAATGATTTTCCCACTAGGCGTGCCAATTTGTACGAGTCTAATGCTCATTCATGAAATACAGCAAACTGGAAAGGAAAATATCAAGCAAAAAATAGTATACTAATTTAAATTTATGTGAAGGCTACAATCTCTATGAAATCTTTAAGAAAATATATCCAATCTCCTAATTCTTCTCTTCACAGTTTTTCTTGATTTGATTGAATATTGTCGCTCAAAACATGGAGCAAACACTTCTTTGTATGCAGAAGACTTCCAGATCAGTATGGAAGAGCAAAAATTCTCTATGCATTTATTTGTGTGTCTCTGCCCTTTTTTTGGGTCTTATGAGTACCACTTTATATAGTCCTGATTTTGGGTTTTGGGATATTTTGGTCTTCAAGTAATTTTAGAGGGCGTTGGGCTTAAAGAGTATTAATTGGTATCCTAGTGTCAACTTAGAGTGATCAAAACTCAAATTAGGACTTTACTTAAGTTATATATTTTTTCTTAAATACTAATCAAACTTTGTTAACCAATAATTTACTTGGTCAACATATCATGAATTTATGAACATATCCAAAATTTAATATGGATTTCTCAATAATATTTCATTGTCTACACTGTAGTGGTAAAACATGAAAAAATAAACTATCATTACGGACTGTAAAAAATAATCTATGACATGTGTTAACTGTAACGCCTTGAAAAATTCAAGACGTGTCGTAAAGCCTAGGTGCCATAAGGTCTAAGTATTGTTTCTAAGTCCATTTCAATGGATATAGGTCGTTTAGGAGGTTTAAGAACCAAAATGACCAAGAACGTCCATGACATCCGGGATGTTGGTTCAAAGGGATTTTAGCGTGCCTTAACTTATTTGACTAACTTTTAGGAATCAGAAATGTACGAAAAATGGTGGAAGGGTAGATAATAGGTGTATTATTTATTTCATGGTTGAAACGTGTGAGTACGAATTCCCAAGGACCAACCAAGGTCCCTTCAGGAGGACCCTTGTGTTTGAAGAAATAGGGCCTGCATACTCAACATCAACGTGCCTACCTATGGCTGTGTGTTGACTGACGGGGCGTCGACGCCACCGTATTCCCATACTTAGATATGTTGAGGAAGGCCTCCCCCTGCACAATCTATGAACTTATCGACAGAGTGCAAGACGAAGGGTGAGGGACCGTCGACTCACAGACGGCCCGTCGTTCGAGGTCTCGTCTGTGAGGGTCAAATTTCCTGCACAATTTAAGTTAGTTTCATTTAATTAGTTAGGGGGTTAGTTTATTTATTTGGGGTTTGAGGGATTCTAATTAAGTTTATTAAGTCCCAATATTAATACCCCCAACCCTCATTATTCTAAACACAACTCACAAATCAACTCTCTTCCTTCTCTCTTATTTCTCTCTCTACTTGAACTTACCATTGAAGACTAGCAAGGATTAGGGTTTGGGGGATGTAAAGGGAAGAATTCACCATCAAATTGTCATCAAACGTTAATGTATGGGATATAATTCGCCTTTGATACACTTACTCAAAGGGTTCCTTCAAAATGGATTTCAAAAGTTGAGTTTTCTTATGTGTTTCATCCGATTAAAAAATTGAACTTATGAATTGAGTTGTTTATGATTTATTTAGGTTATATTGAAAATATTAACATGTAATGTAACTTGTATATGGTAATTGATGATGGTTTGGTCTAAATTGAATAACATGATCCTCAATCCCTAACCCTAGGTTGTGATCTTGACCTATATTATATTGTGATCATTCAATTGACTTTGTTATCGATAAGATTCCTATCCTATGGTATTATTACAATTCAATTAATATGAATTATAGGCCAATTATGCTAGTTCTTGAGATGTGATTTAGGTTATGAGTTGTATTGTGAAATTATCCTATGTATCTTGTCTTGAGTTATGATCTAGTGTTTAATTGTGTTATACAGATGCAATTGGCCTTGTTATCTTATTGGTTATCATTGTGTGATGATTTTACTACCAAAATTGGGTAGAATTATGGGTTGATGGTATGACCTTGATGATAGACTATGAGGAAGACTTGGTAAGTCTTAGAATTTCTATCTTTACTTCCAATTGTGATTAATTGTTGTTAAGTCATGATGTTACATTGGAGTATGCCTTGTACTAGGATTATAGGGTGGTATGAGGTTGAATTGAATTGTCTTGACTATGTGGTGAGGTTGATTAAGGTGTATGTGATATAAGGATGGTGAAAACTATCAATGTGCCTTGATATGCTATGAAATGCTAATGTGTTAACCTCACTTATATGGATAGTGATGAAAGGACTTATACTCATACAATTCTTATTGATCAATTGATGATGATGAATATACAAGGGGTAGACCCTATGACCTAAACTAAGCTATGATTTATAATTAAAGTCTTAAAAAAATTTCAAAAAGGGACTATAGCTTAGAACCAAGTGAACTAGATTGAGGCGTGCCCCTTCCCACATAGGGAAGGTAAGAACACTACTTTACTCTTGAGATTGGAGACTATAAAGCATGGAGCATAAAGAGGGTCCCAACTATATCTCCTAGTTCTTGAACTATGTTGCCCCCATAGGAATACTATCTTATGGATCGAGGTAGTTGCTATGTTTCATGTTTTGGTACTACCTTGGCAAGTAGTCCGCTTTCTTTCGGTGTAGGGTTTTATGACACCGGATTCTACATTAGCTCATGTGGTCTATGTCGGTTAGGGCAAGATGTTGCAAAAGGTAAAATGAATTAAAGGACTTGAAATCTAACTTCGATAACCTAAGAGGTCTATCTTAGTCTAGGTAGGGGAATTGGATTCTACCTAAACATTGCACTAGTTAGCCTTGAGGGGAGTCTTAAGAGGAGGTACTTAGATATGTTTATGTTATGATAATATATGATGCATATATGATGACCATGGCACCTTGATGATACTATATGTTGATTAGTTCATTTTTGAGTATGCCTTGGGTTATGATGTTAATATATGATGCAATGTAAACCTAAATGCCATGTTATGTAAAGTTAGACATTGGTCATGTTTTCTTTTTGAGGATACTTGATTGAGTAAGTTATGGGGCTTTGCTTGGTCATTGTACTTGTTGACTAAATATGGACTTGTGAGTAGTTGTGTTGCTTATTATGATATGATTGACTCTTATTCATTCTTCCGATATTATTACTTGATGATAGGGTTGTAGTAAATCATGTTTTCAAGTATGTTGGGATAAGTATTACTTGTTGAGATTGTAAGCATGTTTGGTAGGTTGATATGATTTGTTTGCCTTTGCACTGGGTCCCTAAAGGGGTAAAATGGCATCTTTTGACTAAAAGTCCCTTTTAGCATGTTTTGTTTGTATATGTGCATAAGGTCTCATACTTAGCACATGTGGAGTACTAACCCCATTTTCTTCCCCTTTTCCCAAACATTTTAGTTTCCGGTCGTTGAAGTGTTTTGAAGGCGACATTGTTGAAGGCTTGGATTTTTTATTTCATCCAAGTGGGGTAGGTCCTCAACTTCTGAGGAAAATGCCATAATCTATCTTATAGACTTGTTATGAGCTTAAAGACTCTTTCATTTCTTTCCTTTTTAATTGAGTACTATACTTTATTATGACCTATATGTGGTCTTGTTAGATTGATGTAGGGGCTATTCTTATATTGTTGTAATCTTTTAGATGGTATGAGATGAGACAATCATTGAGACTATTCTTATATTTTTGTATATCTATATGCAATAAAAGTAGAAAGCTATGTAATCTTCCTAACGAACAGTCTATATATACTCGATATGAATATAAATTATGTGTATGTAGAGGTCTATGTAAACCTCCAAGTAGTTATTATGAAAGTTTTAAATATTTTCGCATTTTTCAACCTATGAGTGTAATGACATGAGACTAAGAGGCTAGTTTTAGTCCTCGAAAAGGACAACGACGCCGATTACGTCTAGGGGGTAAACCCGGATGTGACATTAACCATTCATGTGTAGAACTTGAAACTACAGACAACAAAAAATAAACACATACTAACGGAATGGTTTAGACTTTTATCATAGTCCAAAAAAAATTAATTGTTCATAGTACACGTGAATGGTTGAGACTTTTTTCATAGTCCAAAATAAATTAATTGTTCATAGTACAAGAGAATTTTTGGGACTTCTCTTCATGTTTACTCTTCATTTAATTATGAGGGTTTTAAAAACTATTTTACATTTTTAAGAGAATGTTTTGATAGTGATCAAAAGGGCAAAGTGGATATTAACATTTTATTGATGTCAAGACCCACACTACCAATCAACATCGACCCTCCACTGGGAAAATCACTACCACAACCCAACAATGAAAGCTAAATAAACTAAACCATATAGCTTTAGAAGCCAGATTAGGAAAGTCTATCCCGAGTTCGAGCAAATGCAATGCGACATCCAGGCAAAAAAGGGCTGGGGTAAAGATATGGATGCAAATTCAAATAATGCATTAAGTACTGAGTTTCGATAAACTAAATAAGTTTAACAAAAGAACCAAACATAAACCTCCAAGACACTTGAGCCTTCCCTTTCCAAGGTCTTGGCTTTGGCCTAAAAAAATTAATCAATGTAATGATAAATAAACACGGCTTAATTTACTCAAATTATAAAAAAATATCAACTCAATCCTAAACCCACAATCCAAATGCTCAACTAGGGATTTCAAGACATTAACTTCAGACCAAAACCTCACAACAATAATGAACAAGGATTCTAACAATAATCAAAATATGGATAAGGGAGTAATTAAATTACCTTTGGCACGAGAATTTGATGAGAAACTTCCCTAGGTCATTGCTTAGCTCTTATGAACGATGTTTTACTGAAAATTATGTTCTTAGGTGTTTTCTCTAGTTTAAGTTGTGACGGGCCCACCAGAGCGTGCCCCATCTCACTACAGCAGCCTCACCTGGAAAAATTATCCCCTTCTGATGGTTTTCATAGAGAAAAAAACTTAGAATTTGAGTTCCAAATTACCATTTCGCAACACACCTTAAAACCTTGGCATTTTAAACCTATCCTTTCATGCCAATACAAGTTTCGGGAATTCTACTTGCCCGAATTCAATTCTTGAAAGCCATACCGGCTCCTTAGAGTCTTGGATATCCATTCACGTGTCAAACTCATAACTGAATCCCCCATCCATTATAAGATTTCCCTAGAACTCACTTGACTCAAATTTGGTCCATGTCTGGCTTGGTGAGAAATTTCCAACTGTCTACTTAGAAGTTTGCTAGCCTAAATTATTCCTCCATTGGATATTCCATAACGACATAAAAAAGTCACAACAATAGATAAAAATTTACCCATGACTCATCCCCTATAGATAAACTAGGAGAAGAGAAGTATCTAAGGCAAGTGTTGAGTAATACTGAATTGTGGAACAACTAGGATGTCTCACATATGGTATTACAAGTATCTTCCTCAACTGGACGATGTTTCCATTAACTTTCATAGACTTTATCCCCTTGGTCCACAACATCGAGACATCAAGATCAATAATTGCAACTGGTTCCTTCTCATATTGAAGGTCTTTGTTTATCAAAACTGAGTTCCACTTTATGATGTAATGTCCATCCCATGATACTTTTTCAACCTGGACACATAGAACATTTGATGGACTCCAAATAGTCTAGGCGGTAAAGAAAAACTATAAGTCACTCGCCCTACACAGTCAAGAATCTAAAATGACCTGCTATAAGGACTAGCTTGCCCTTCTTTTCGAGTCTCATCAGTCCCTTTATGGGTGAAAATTCATGAAGAACTTGCTCACCAGCATGAAATGCCATGTCCCTTACCTTATGGTAATGTATACTGTCTCTGTCGACTCTATCTACTAAGATATTGGCTTGGATGCTTCTCACCTTATCTGAGCATATTTCACCGAATCAATCCCCTAAGGCTTCATATCTCTAGCCTCAAACAAACCTATGGGTGATCAGCATCCCCTCTCATAAAGTGCCACAATCGGTGTCATGTCAATGTTGGAGTGGTAACTCACTATAAGAAAACTCTGAATTACATGGGGGTTTTCTTGGGGATATGCATGGAAATTTGAAGGATAATAAGTTTCATGCGGATTTTCATACTAGTCTGTAGGAAAATCCAAATGTAATTTATATTTTTTGTAGTCACTTTTATTATAGGAGATCTCACACAAAGGATGGAGCTTATACCAATGCCGTCGGAAGTCAATCACACATGACCTCAATATGTCTTCTAACATTTGAATAGTTCTTTGTGAATGCCCCTTCGTCTATGGATGAAGGTGTTCTAAAAGTGAGTTGAGTGCCCAACTCTTTATAAAATATTCCCCAAAAACATAGATGTGAACGCCTTACAATGGTCCGAGATGATTGAAAGATGTACCCATGAAGCCTTAATATTTCCTTCACATAAACCTTCGCCAACTACTGAGCATCATAGTCTACACAGACTGAAATGAAATGGGCTGAATTAGGTAGTGTTTCAACCAAAATCTATATGGAGTTAAACATCACCAAGGTTTTGGGAATACCAACCACAAAACAAACCTATCCTTTCCCACTTCGACTTAGAAAATTATCATTCGCTGAAGCAAACTTGAAGGACATTGCTCGTACATTACCTGATGTCACTTATTGAACGTAGCCACAAACCCAGTTGTCTTTCATCATTCCAAGCCACCAATAAAGTCAGGTCAACTCTTTGTACATCCTTGTCATACCCAGATAAATGGAATAACACGAAACACAGAATTTTGTCAACATCTTCTAAATCAAGTCATACACTCGTGGAACATAAATTCTTTTTGTAAAATAGATCATGCACCCACATCAAGAGTTGTATCTTGTGCCTTCAAATACATTATCTTTTTTCTAGCTCATTTAAACTCTCATCCTTAAACTACTTGGCCTTGATCTCCTTACCGAATGTAGGCCAAACGTAAATGCTGGCTAAAACACCACCTTTTTGTGATATGTCCAACTTCATGATATTAGAGTCAAAGGTTTGATAATTTGGAAAATCTCACTTTGACACACCCAAGCAATCTTGACTACCCATAATCACCATTTTGAGTGAGTCTGCCACCACATTAGTCTTACTCGGATGATACTGGATGGTAACATCATAATCCTTGAGTAACTCCATCCATCTTCAATATCTCATATTAAGGTCCTTTTATGTGAATACATGTTGTAGACTATGATGACCAATAAACACCTTACACTTGATACCATAAAGGTAATGTCTCCAGATCTTGAGAGCAAACACTAGTACTGCCAACGTCAAGTCATACATTAGGTAGTTTCTCTCATGCACCTTCTGCTGATGTGATGAATAAGCTATGAAATTTCTTTTCTACATCAACACAGCACAGGGTGGCTGAATATTAGGAATCATAATACACAATTAAATCTCTATCTTCTACCGGCAGTGTCAGAATTGGTGTTGTGGTCTGAAGAGTCTTGAGCTTTTGGAAGGTCTCTTTACATTTGTTAGTCCACTCTAAAGGAACCTCTACTTGGGTCAGCCTTTTCAAATGTGTTATAATAGAAGAAATTTTTTTCACAAACCCCTAGTAGTAGATAACTAGCCCCACGAAACTCCTAACTTGAGACACACAACAAGGACTGACCTCATACTTGACTGCTTTGATCTTTTAGGGATCTACCATTACCTTTTCCTTATAAAACATATTCCCCAAAAAGGAAACTGAAAATAATAAGAATTAACACTTGGATATTTTTGAATAAACCTTTTGTTTTCCAAGGACACCAAAAACAATACGAAGATGGTTGGTATTCTCTTCTTTACTATTCAAATAAATCTAAATCTCATCATCAGTAAAGACGAGAACAAAAGTATCCATGAATTGTTTTAACATGCCATTCATCAAACTGATGATGGTTGCATGCACATTAGTAAACCCAAACAACATCACTAACAACTCATAGTGCCGATAGCGGGTCCTTAATTCTGTTTTAGGTAGATCCTCGAGCCTAATCCTTAATAAGTAATAACAAGACCTTCAGTTAATAATAGACAAAACTGATGCACCGTGGAACTGGTCAAAGAGATCATCTATCCGTGGCATCGGATACTTAATTTGGATTGTTATCATATTAAATTGTCAATAGTCTTATTCATATCCTCATACTACCATAATTCTTTTTAACAAACAAGGATCACCATATGGAGGAATTGTAAGATGGATGAATTTTTGACAAGAAGGTCCTGGATTTGATGATTAAGCTCTCTCACTTCTTTCAGTGCCATGCGATAAGGAGGAATGGAGATAGGGTAAGTGTCTGACTCCGATTAAATGAACAAATCTACCTCTCTATCCGAAGGCATACCAGGAAAATTGGTAGGAAACACCTCCTTGAATTCAAATAGTACAAGATAGGTTGAATAGAGGGAGGCTCAACATCAACATCTAAAATATGAGCATAAAATGCCAAACACGCCTACCTCACTAGTGTCCTAGCCCAAACGAAAGGTATGACCTTAGTTGGCTTAGGCTTGTACACCCCTACGCATTCTAATATTTCCCTAGCGGGGATCTCTAGAGTCACACCTTAGCATTACGATTAAGCACATCATACTAGTGGGACAACCAAGACATAACTAAGATTATATAAAATTCCATCATATCTAGAATCACCAAATCAGCCTTAGTCTAAAAATTAATAAATAGGACATAACAAGCATGGTGGACGTGGGTGGCTATGACAGAATCTCCAACTACGATAGAAAGTAGATGGGTGCATCAGGCACATCATAAACAACATTAAATTCCAAGGCAAACTTACTAACATAATAAATTAGCAGAACCCAAAGCAAACTAAATAGTAGCCATTCAGTCACATACAAGAAAAGTACATGAGATCACTACATCAAACACCTCAGCCTCGGTCTTGCCCGGAAAGCTATAAAACTAAGACCTATAATCTCTACTTGCAACATACTTCCTTAGCTTCACTACTCCCCTACATTCATTACTATTTCCCTATCTTCTAGGTGCTCGTTGATTTCGTACTATTCAACCTTATAGACGTCCACTGCCATTCATATTGATGCTCGCTGGTACAAGTACTTTGGCGTGCTCCTGCACGGGGAAGGCATGCACGGATGGGAACAATATCTCCTCATATGCCCAAGTTATCTAAAGTGTAACAATTCTGGTCAAAAGATGGCCTATTTCCACAAGGAAGTGCGGCTCCCTGACTATCTTGAATAAGATTTTTTCTTGGAGTTTCCGAGTAACCACTTGAGGAAGCGGGAATGGCTGTCTGAATTGGCCATGGTGGAATTACCGGCCTACCGGAACGTCTAGATTACGAACCATGAAAAAGACTAATGTTCTTGGGATTCTTAGCCAATCCTTGGCTTGCCCATCACGTCAACTCCTTCAATTTTCTTCACGAAGTCTATCACTGAATTAAAACTTTCACCGGCATAGGTCATGTAAACAAAAAGTACTTGTAAGTCGGGGTGAATCCCTTGACGAATACATGAATCCTCTCATACAATGTAGTCACCAACTTTGTAGCATTTCTAGACAAGGCATGGAACTTAACCTCATAAGTAATTAGAATCATGCAACCCTACTATAGGGCTATGAACTCATCCTGCTTGTGATCCTTTAATATCCACGACACATACTTCTCTAGAAACAAAGCATGGAACTACATCCAAGTGAGTGGGGCAAGACTCATGATTTGGGTTCCACATTGTCCCTCCACCAATGTTAAACCTCAACTAGAAGCTTGAAGGTCATGAACTCTAGTCCATATTTGTGTACAATGCCTAACTAGTGAAGCCTCTTATTAAAATATAGAATAGAATCATACGCATCCTCCCTATCAGAACCATAGAACATAGACGACGTCAGCTTCACAAAGATTATCAACATCTTATGCTCAGTAAAAATCACCACATGACCCAATAGGTGACATAAAAAGGCATCAGTACCTAATGCTCCATCCACCTTGGTACAGTAGAAGTAGTGGAGTGGTTGACCAGAGGTTGAGCAGCTTGCACTGTGGGAAGAACTCCATAGCCGACTAACCCTTTCAAAAAATTCCTAATTTGCTGAGCTATCACTGGGTCTAAGGGAGAAAGACTTGTTGTTTCAGCCCGTGCTTCCTTCTCTATTGCAACACTCTCCTAGTCTTTGATTTGCACATTCTTATCCACCCTTGTTGGGGTGCATGAGGGGAATCTTCCCAGGGAACATTCCCAATTAAGGCTCCACCTCTCGCGGGTGCTACCCTTTCTCAACCTCTTCCCCTTCCTTATCCTCTACCCTTATCTTAGCCAAGTCCTCTTTCTGCAGGCTCTTCTTCTTGCACATTAATAGAACCTACAAGCCTGACGTCGTTGCATCGTATGTTAACCATCTGCATACTGAACAGGGAAAGCGATTAAAGACCAATTTGGATCACGAGATACCAATTGGAATTAAACCATAATACAGGTGTAGAGAGAAGAAGACTGAGAGATTTCCTAAAGTCTTCTAGCCTCTTGAAGAAAAATACAAATGTCTCCATACCATTCTATAAGACTCCCCTAGAATCATTTTCGTACAATAAGATAAACGAACCTAGGGCTTCGATGTCAATCTTGTCACGACCTAGACCGTCATGACTTGCATCCACACTATCCCTCGTGGGGGGGATCCACTACCACAACAGGACTAATAAACATAAATAAACTAAACTATCTAAGCTACAAAAGCGGATTTAAATAATGCACTAACTACTCTGCTCTAAAATACTCAAAGGGTTAAAAAAACAACCAAGCTTAAACCTCGCTGAATTCAACCCCTCCACCTGAAAGTCATTGTACCAAAACTCTATTATAACGAAGTCTAAGAAAAAGAGCTGCAACCCCGAATACTAAATATTAGTAGATCTTGAATATATAGTCTGAGTCTGAAAAGAATGGGCTAAGCTAATGATGGATCCATGATAGCCTGAAAGAGTTGGTTCACCCTCACATCTGATCTCGGTCAATGATCTCCTAGCTGAGATCTATCGGTAGCAACTAAAAGATGTCTTGTACTCAACAAAAAAGGAGAAAGTGAATTATCAATACATTCAAGAATAGTCTACTAGTAGGATAGCGCGGCTACTTCTATAAGTGAAATATATGCAAGAAATTAAAACATAGTAAACACACATATACATGATGCATAATTCAGTTATTATTTTAGGAGCCATATTCAATTTCCCAGTATCAATGAGAGGTAGGTATTAATGTACCAATCATAAATGGTACTCTCATGGAAACCCCTCACAAACTGTTAGTGTGTCAGAACGTGATAGTCGATCAAATATATGTGTGTAAGAACGTAACAACTAGTCCAATGTATGTGTTGGAATGTGACACTTGGTCCAATATATGTGTTTGAACGTGACACATGGTACAATTATGTGTCAGAACGTGACATTCTTTCCAGTTAGCAAAACCACAGTCAGTGACACCCATTATGAACAGTTCACATAGTCACACAATTAAGTAACATGTTCATGGTATGTAATTGTTCATACATAATTATTTCATTAGATTTTATTAATGTTTCCTTATTCACATACGTGCATACATGCATAAAATGGAACAATTAACAGCCATATGTAACACAACGCAAAGTCAAACCATTATCTACCTCCAAACAGAGCTTGAATATTCTTAAGAGACTTGAGCCTTCCCTTTCCAGGGTATTGCAACTTCTTCTTGGTCTTAAACAATTAATTATAGCAAGGAAAAATAAACAAGACCCAATTTACCCAGAAAAATATCAACCCAAGGACAAATCCATAATCCTAATGCTTAACAAGGGTTTCTCCCACCACTAACTTTAATACAAAACCCTCCGCCAATGATAATTAACAAGGATTTTAAGTTTTAACAATCAAATTATTGATAAGGGGATTAATTAACTTAGAGTTAGTGTGAGACTTCATGGGAACTTCCCAAGGTCATCTCTTAGCTCTTAATAATGATGTTTTGCTGAAAATAAAATTTTTGCAATTTTTCCCCAGTTTAAGACGCCACAAGCCCGTCACATCGAGGCTCATCCTCCCACAGCAGCACTACCTTGGAAAAATTTAACCTACCCCGGCGGCTTGAACGAACACCAAAACTTGGAATTACAGTTTCAATGTCCTATTTCGCGACATACCTTTGAATCGTGATGTTCTAAAACTATCCTTTCACGCCAAAATCAGTTTCAGGAGTTGTACTCACCCAAAATCAATTTTTGAAGTTGTAAAGGCTCCTTAGTGTGTTGGCTATTCACTCAGATGATCAAACTCATAATTAATCCTCCCATGCATTACCTTATTGCCCTAGAAATCACATAACTCATATTTCTTCATACCTGATCGACCTAGACCTCACCTAACTCATATTTCGTCCAGTCTAGCATAGGCGAGAATTTTTCTAGTCACTGTTCAGATGTTTTCTGGCACAAATTCCTCCCCCATTGGCTTTTCCATAACGACAGGAACAAGTCATTACAATTGATCATCTCCTAATTTTTTTTATTTAGTCATATTTTATACACTTAATTGTTAGGGCTTTGCCTTAATTTATTACCATATTTGAGTTTTAGTTTTACCTTGAAGGAAAATTTAAGCATTAGCATAAATGCTTCAACTTATTGTGAAATTAAAGTGTAATGTTCCTCCATATTTGAGTTATTCTTTCGTTGGAAGAAAAGTTTGGAAGTCTATAAATTGAAAACTTTTCTTCTTATATAAAGAACACAATAGAATCCACAATGTAGTCATTAAGAGACTTTTGTTTATCGGGAGATTCTCTCTTTACAATTAAATAATTTTTTTAACTTTTTAATTTGTAGGACAGTCCCTCAAATTCCATATGATAATATTTTCATTTTTAGTATATGTTTTTGTTATCTGAATAATCGATATCATGATTTGCAATTGTAAACTTATGCATGACGCCCTAATAACTTTTGAGCTCAACATCAATATGTTCTAGAGGGATTTATTTTCTAGTAAAATAATGCTTATTTTTAAGTTTATCTTGACAGTATATGAACTATTATCATAAGAAGTTACTTATGTCAAAGAAGTATCACAATCACGACAGAAGCACCGATCGAAATAAAACACAAAGAGGTTCATTTTATTAGGATGTAAATGAGGAATGACATTTTTCCTTTATAACACATGGAAGTATTTTATTAGTGTCATCGATGCTGGATGGAATTATTCTAGTTCCATATATTAAGGGAAAACCTCAATAATAGATCTTAATCCCAACATAGGAATGATGTTGTAGTCACTAAAACCAGCACTAGAGAAGAGTTTTGCCCAATCTTGTTGATTTCTTTCCTTTCCGGATAGATGAACCATCATGAGCATGTCAAAAAAAAGTTGAGTTTCATATGACTTGCCGTCTCCTTTCTCTATGTTACGATTCATTAATACCATATCAATGATGATCACCTTCCCTCTCTTTTCCTTGCTAGGAACTGCTTCTTTGCATTTCTTCAATATTTTGATGCATGCTTCATCACTACAATCATGTAATACCCACTATTTAATGATCATTATTCATCAAACTAAAATATTTAACACAAGTAACTTTATTTATATAGTGAAAATCCATATTTGTATTTCAAAAGTACCTTTAGTAAAATTGCATCGGCAGAGAGAATGAACTTAAACATGTCTCCTCCCACATAGCATAGCTTCTTTCTCCCTTAACATCCTTCAATTACATGTGGAAGATCAAAGACGATGCAATCCATTTTACGAAATGCATCCGCAATAACTTTACCCACGATTCAAATGCCACCTCCAACATCCACAAATGATTTCAATCCTTCAAAAACACCCTTACAATCTTTATTCAACACACTTATAACAAATTGGGAATCACTAGACATAATTTCATTAAATTGACGGTTAATATTTGGTTGTCTCTCATCATATTCAAATAGGGGTTTGCCATGAGCAATTGCAAATGGAGTACTAGAGTCGTCATGATCACTCCTAATCCATTTTCTAAGTGATTGCCATGGATCCATGAAATTTGGATATATTTCCGTTTGCACAAAGGCAACATGACTCAAAGGCTCATCTTTGAGAAGGAGACATGAAGCGGGAGTAAGTAAATGACTCCCTTCTTTATCATTAACCTTTATTTGATTAAGCCATGAATTAGAATACTCATGATACAGAAGATATAATCCAAGGTTTTAACATTATTATTGATGGGTAGAGCATTCACCAAATCAGAGAGTGTCATGGCTCGGCCATGAGAGTGGATAATATCTGGAATTCCAAGTTGAATAGAACATTTGACTGACATGGAGTTGATGTAAGTAAATGTATGGTTCCATATGTGCGCCTGAGCAGCCAGCATTTCTCTAGTGTTGTCATTAGGCAATGCCATAGTTGTGAGATTTTTATGAAAAGATAAAACTGCCTGAGATAATTGGGATACAAGATTATGCCATAAATATAACAAGAATGAGAGGACCACCCTTATTTGATGTATGAAGATTTTACTGGTTGTAAAATATAATTATTCCTTCTTCATTTCTATTTTTGTCGTAAATATTGATTAGATACGCAGTTTAAATTTTATTTATTTTAAAATATTTAATAATTTCAAATGAGTAATAAATATTTGTTATACCAGTTCATTTTTAAATAACAAAATTTATATTTTTAAATAACGAAATATTGAATATTCTTTTTGGCTTTCGGACTATCAAAATAATTATCTCAGATAAATATAAAAAACGCTTCCTTCTATAGAAGACAAATACAGATAATAAAAATGCACTATTGGTACCATAAGGTTTTGACTTTTCTCTCTACTTCAATAATTTGCCCTTTGATAACGTATATTGTGATACTTCACATTACAATGCCATTGATTTCTTTTCTAGTTAGACTCTATAGATTATTTTTTTTTGTCAAATATTTTAATAATTTATGACATTTAATTTATACTGTATATTTTTTTGTCAAACATGCATTTCAAGATGTTTATAAAAATCTTGTTTTTTCAATTTTTATAATTGATTAAACTCAAATATACTAATTTCAAAAATACAAATAATATATTTTTCATAATATTCGTGAAGAACATATATTTATTATTTAATATATTGTAAAAAGACAATGGATATCTTAAGTATTTAATTTATAAAATTTCTTATTTGTTTAATATATACTCGAGTTTGAGCTATTTTTATTTCATCAAATTTAATTGAGATGTGAAGGTATAAAGTTCTTTGTTGTTCATAAATTTGATTAGATTTAAGAAATTCCACATATATTTTTTTATTTCTTTCAATTTACCCTTTGATTATTCTCATTTGGTGTCAGAGTATTATTTAATTTTGTGAAAAGTCTTAGAATTCTGCTCTATTCATAAATTTCATAAAAAGATTTGGTTTGATTTTTTGTTTTTGACACTAGATCATTGTTTCCTTGAATCTTTTGAATATAAATTTAAAATTTCGTTCAACATAGAGTCAGAGAATTGAAGTTGGCGTTACTTAGTTTTGAGGTTTTGTAAGTGGGTAATTTTATTGAGGAGGGATTCGAGATTAGTAACTATTGAGGTTTGTTTCTATGTCAAGGGAATATATTCCTATTTTTTTACAAATTTCGAGATGTTTTAAAGAATTCTTGGTGTTCTATATGTTCTTGGTATCTCTAGAGTTAGAGATTCATTGTGCTAGTCCCGTTTGAGATGAATAATACTGATTCTATGTGGATGTATTGATTACAAACATTTAAATAAGGTAATAGTGAAAAGACGTTATCAGATGCCTCGTACTGTTGAATTGTTTTACTAGCTTCAAGGTGTTGCAGTGATTTAATTTTGAGGATTTATTTGAGAACCGGTTAACATCGACTGGGGATTAGGGCAGTAGACATCCCTTAAACTATATTTAGGACAAGTTATGGCCATTGTGAGTTTCTAGTTATGCCTTTTGGGTTGACTAATGCCATTGGTTCCTTTATGGACTTCATGCTGCATGTGTTAAGGCCATACAGTGATAACTTCTTCATTATGTTCATTGTTGACATTTTAGTATACTTGTGGAACAATGGATTGCATGAGAATAATTTAAAACTGAGGTAATCTCAACAAAGAGTGGATCCGACATTCAATCGTAGTTTCAAGTTGAATTTCACAAGGGGGCTTAGAATTGACCAAAAATCCTTAAGATATGCACAACATGTCCTTCTAAACTAAAATCAATGATTTGGAGCTAATGGAACCATTAGAATTAAATTATGCGGATTTCTTCTTGAACTTTTGTCTAAAGTCAACCGTTAAAGTTTTAGAATCTCCAAAACACATAAACTTGCACAAAAAAATAAATGAACTACCAAATAATTGAGTATCAGTCGTCGTAAATGAACCGGGGCCTCTATAGAATGCTTTAAGCAACAAAAATAGGTAATTTAAAAAAGCACTTATCTGGATGATCATTAGGACTTTTTCCTGCTAGCTCATTTGGTCGCAGATTCAAGGTTTTGTCATGGTACCCTTTATCCATTAAAAAATTCAAGATCTGGACACTTGATATTCAGCCTTTGGGTATCATTATCCTCTATTTGAGTTGATACCTACTTACATGATTGGTTATTTTTAGTGTCTTATACATAGTTCGAGGTATGGGCTACACACTATCCTTCTGGATTCACCTACAATAAGTCTTAATACTCCCAGGTGTTTTGATGATCTCCTCACAAATGTAGGGATCAGGTTCTCTTAAGAATATGTTCATCCACGTCTAGAAAGTTGTCCGCGTTAGAAGTTGATGAGGTTGTTAGTGTACTACATCAATAAAAGGGATGTGATTGTTTTTCCAATGTGTATTAACTCTTTATGATTGATATATTCAAGATGAAAAAAAACAAATCATTAATTCATGCAAGAGAGATATTCAAGCTTCAAAACTGCAAGTGACTTTATAGACTGCCTATGTTCTTCCTAAACCAATAGTTACGTTAATTGCTTGTATTTGTGCTTAAAATGTAGGATTGGTTTCGGTAGTGATAGCAAATTTTCAACCATGGGAGAATCATTGTAAGAACTTAGTTGAGGACAACTTCATGTATTACGTAAAAGTCTATATTAATCAGTTGTATTAGTATAGTGGGCAATTTAGGCATTCCTTTGGATCATTGAGTGATAGAGTATTACTTTGAAAGGAGAATAAAAGGTTAATCTCGTGTGTGTGTCAACTGGGTTTTACTTTATCTTGGAACATTTAGTAAAAGTAGTTTAAATCATGTAAGACAAGTTGTGATTTTACTCCTTTGAGCAAATATGTTCTCACGAAAATATGTATGTGCTATCACTTTCAGTATTAATTTTCTATTCATTATAATTGTGTTAAGGACCTGGTCCTATCGTACATAGTGGATGTATACATTCTATCAAGTGGCATCAGAGCTTCACATTTCTATTTTGGTAACACCAAGAAAACAAAAGATCCTGAATGAATGATTACTCCACCTAACATGGAACAAGGTCAGTCAACCACCATACCACCTCATTTCAGCGGACAATTTTACGGTTGGTGGAAGAACTCCATTAACGACTACATCAATGCTAAAGCAACAGAGTTGTGGGATGTGATTCTAGATGGATGTTATATTCATACAAAAGACGTGATAGATGGAGAGATTACTAAGGTAATTCCCAAAACAAGAAAGGAATACAATGATGTGGACAGGAAGAACATAGAGAAACATTATAAAGTGAAGAAGATTCTGATACATGGAATCGCCTAACATATGTACAATTGAATATTTTATTGCGAGACAGCTAAATAGATATGAGACTATCGCAAAATAGCCCATGAAGGCATGGCATAATTAAAGCATTATAAAGTCGATATGCTGACGACTCAATATGATAATTTTTTTATAAAGGAAAGTGAGACCTTTCATGAGATAAATACAAGATTTACTGTAAAGAAAAACCAACGGACTGAGATGTCTTGGTGAGCCTATTCAACGAAAAAAATGTTCAAAAGATTCTCGCGGTTCTGTCCAAGTCATGGGAGAGCAGATCCAGTGTTATCACTGAGTAATTGATCTGAAGGTATTCACCATGGATGAGCTTATTGGAAATCAACAAACCTACGAGTTGAACAGACAGGAGGGGTTAACCATGAAGGATTGAAAAAAAAGAGAAACCAATGGCCTTAAAATATATTCAAATGATGGCACTAAAGAAGAGGATGAAATGGTATACATCACTAAAAGGTTCCAGAAGATAATAAAGAGGCATGGAGGTTTTCAAAAGAAAGGATCAACCAAAAAAAGCAACAAATGAAAATGATCTTTATCATAAATCTAGGAAACTTCTCTTTTTATGAGGGATTATACAAGATTAAAGAAGAAAACACAGGATTTCTAACATCGAAAAAGGGACCAGGTCCAAGACCATCCCAAATGGAATGCTCATGATGATCAACTTGTGAAGATAACTATTGTTGTTTTGGGAAATTCTTCAAGCAAATCCAAGGAAAAGGAAGATAGCCATGAAGATGTCTGTCGAATTTGATGAAAGTGTGTTCAAATCCATTTTTTCACTAATGAAAATATCTAATGAGGAGAATCAGGATGAGAAGAGAGGAATCACTCACTGTTGATACATTGGTAGTGGATGCTCAACGCATATGACAGGAGACACTCACAACATCCTCTCTTTGGAAGCACATCAGAATGGTGATGTGTCGTTTGGAGGTGAGAAGGAGAGTTTCATTCATAATATTGGGAAAATAGGAAGATCAACAGATCATTCAATAGAAATATACATTATGTGAATGTTTTAAATACAATCTCTAAGTGTATCTCAAAATTGCGATAAGGAAAGTAATGTAAATTTCTTGTCTGATAGGTGATATGTTACTAACTGTGTAGCTAACAGGGTTTTAATGTCTGCCAAAAGGGTTAAAACATGTATGTTACATATTTTAGCTTAGTAGAAGGGGGCAAACTATCATGTCTAAGTGTTCAAGATGATAATGCAAATTTATTGCATACGCAATAAGGACATGCGAGTTCATCCTTGCTAAACAAGATTGTTGCAAGGACCTGGTGCGTGGATGGACAAAGATAAAGTTTTCTCACAACAAAGTATGTGATGCTAGCTCAGAGGGAAACAAACAAGATTTTCCTTCAAAACCAACAAAGGTGTGAGCACAACCATACCCTTAGAACTACTCCACACAGATCTATGTGGACATGCCACAGTTCAAAGGAGATAAGAAACATATCTTTAAAGCGGTTGATGATATCTCATGGTGTACCTGGAAAATATTTTTGGGGACCAAGCACGAGAAAATCAGACCACCGATCACCTTTGACAAGCAATTCAGCTTAAGGTAAACTGCAAGATAACTGTCATTACATCTTATCATGGCAAAGATGTACATTGGTGGATATTGCTAGAACAATGTTAATTGACTCAGGGCTTGCAATGATTTTTTGGGAAGAATTTGTTAACACATCTTGCGATGTTACAAACATGTGTCTCATTATATCTGTGATCAAGAAAAAACCTTATGACTGTTTGAATGAGAGGAAACCTTCAAATGCTTATGTAAAAGAATTTGGCTGCAAATGCTTTGTACTGAATATTGGAAAGGATGATCTTTGCAAGTTTCATTTCAGGTGTGATGAAGGGGTGTTTGTTGGAACTCTTATGCCAGCAAGGCATAAAAAGATTTCAACGAAAGAACTCTATGTGTTGAAGGTAGTAGGCATGTGATATTTGATTAATTTGCTGATAGGAGCAAGGATAAACACAATAAATACATTGATGTATAGGAAATGATGAAGGTTCATGTCAAGGTAATTAAAACTGCTGGAAGTGAACAACCTTTAAAAAAAGAAAAAGGTGAAGAACTCACAGAGGAACCTGGTCCCATCCCATGCAACTCTAGAACTAGAAACAAGAAGAAGATGAACCCGCCGATGATATTTCGACGATATAACAAGGAAGTTAGAAAATCTTGTTTCTCCAATTGACTCTGAAATACAAACCAGATCCAAAACATGAGATCTAGTTGCATGTTCGGCCTTAATATAAACCATTGGTCCCAATAATATCAACGAAGCCTTGAATGATGTTGATTGTATAAAATCAATAGAGGAAGAACTACATCAGTTTGAGAGGAGTGAGATGAGACACCTAGTCCACTTACCTCTCAATTGAAACATTATCGGTACTATATGGGTCTTTGCAATCAAACTTGATGAGAATATAATCATCACAAGAAATAAGTCAACACTCGTTGTACAAGGATATAATCAAGAAGGTATTGACTATCAAGATGCAGTTTCTCCTGTAGCTAGAATTGAAGCCATCAGAATTTTAGTAGGTTTTGTTGCCTACATGAAGTTAAAACTATTTAGAATGGATATCAAGAGTTCCTTCTTGAAAGGGTATCTTAAGGAGGAAATATATGTTAAACAACCACCAGGTTTTGAAGATGTTTATCTTCCAAACCATTTGTTGAAGCTTGATAAAGTTCTCTATGGCCTAAAGAAAGCTGCGAGAGCTTTGTATGTGTACATGTCGAAAATCCTTCTTTCAAACGGGTTCAAAAGATATAAAATTGATAACTGTATGTTCCTAAAATCTAGAGACAAGGAGTTGTTTATAGTGTAGGTATAGTAGATAGCATCATCTTTAGAGCTACTATAGATTCACTATGCAAAGAGTTTGCTGATTTGATGAGTATTGAATTTTAAATAAGTATGACGGGGGAGCTTACATTCTTCTTAGGGCTGGAGATTAAAAAGTCATATTAGGGCACATGAATATGCCAAGATAATTAAATAAAACAGTTGCTAAAAAATTTAAGATGCTTGAGGAAAATGTTCTTGATACTCTCAAGAGCAAAAGTTTGAAACATGACTTGGATGAAGAAGGAGTTTATGTCAAATAGACTATGTAAAGAGGAATCATTGGTTCACTTCTTTAATTACCTTACCTAAAGAAGGCCTAGAATAGTCTTTAGTGTAGGAATGTGTTCCTGATTCCAAGAAACAAAAAATGAATCACACTTGAAGGAAATCAAGCGAATATTGAGATACCTAAGGGGAAAAAAGGATCTATCTACCTTTAGGTGACTCTTTTGATCTAACTGGTTATGTTGATGCTGACTATGTAGATTTTTTTTGTTGATCGAAAAATTACATCAGGCATCGCTCATTTCTTAGGATCTGCACTGATTTCATGGGGTATGAAGAAGCAAAACTCAGTAACCTTGTCCATAGCAGAAGTAGAATATGTGGATGATGCCTCGTGATATGCTTAACTATTATGGATCAAGCAATAACTCGATTACTTTTGTGTTCTCACAGATACTATTTACCTCATATACGACAACACTAGTGCAATGAACATGGCCAAGAATCTTGTTCAATATAAGAAGACTAAATACATAGATATAAGACATCACTTTTTGAGGAATAACATTGAGAGAAAAAAATGTGGTGATGAGTTTTTGCAATACAGAAGACTAAGAGGCTTATATCTTTATAAATCCTTTGAGCAAAGAATGTTTTGCAAAAAATAGACTGAAGCTATGGATGCATAAAGTCACCTAGTTTCATTGCCCATATTCATGATATCCCTCTTTTTGTCTATGTTAAGAGCAACATGTATCTATACATGTTTTTTTCTTTTTTCTTTTTGGAGAATTAACTTACCTTAATGCAGGTAGACACTCATGGAGTGTTTGCTAGAGGAAGACTAAATCATACAGATAGGGAAATCTAAAGAAAGGGACCTAGTCCACAAAAGGTTAGTATCGCTTAAGCTACACAATTATTGTTCAACAATCATTTCCATGTCCTACCCTCATCAATCATGTCGACATTAGTCTTCCCTTCACTTTAGATCCAAATGTCACTACTATTCAAAGACTCGATACCCTTTTTAAATACAGACCCCTAGTGAATTCAACTATGATAATCTCTTCCTAACTCTTCCTTGATTCAATTGGTTTTTAAGTCTATTTTTCCTCGAATCAAAATGTCTAAGTCTTCGTCATTATCAAAGCTCCCTATCTCCCAAGAAATTGAGAATCTCACTTAATTCAATTTCTCCCTTCCTCCCCTAAATAATCTCCATTCACTCTTGTGTGTGGAGTTGGTGAGACGGGTGAATAAAACACACCCCACACTAAAGTGGTGGAATCTCCTGCATACCAACCTAGAAAATCTTACCATGTTGTCCGACCTTAGTTCTATCGGGTGAGAAATCTTTGAATTCTACGGCTTAGTAGTTTTTGAAGACCAGTATGGATCTCTCTATTGAAGAAGTACAAGTGGCTTCTAGGTCTATGTCTCCTTCCGTGTATTAGAATCTTTTTGAAGGATATTTTCTTAACGGAAAGGGTCCAAAGTATAATATTCTAGCAGTATTAGAAGAACTGATGGTCGTATAAAGCTCAATCTCTCTCAGAGGAAATGTTCGACCAACTTTTTTGGAACAAAAGTTTATATTGCCGGAACAGGTCCATCAGAGTACTCAACCCTTGTTCTACCAAACTCCTAAGTCTTTTGATGTCGATAGTGAGAAAGAGGAAACTCATTTGGTGGGTTGTAGAAATGAAGTTCAATGTAATAATGCCTCAACAATTGCCTTCCTAGACCTAAATGGTGATAACATGGGAAAAGCGTATAAGAGATATAGAGAACCAAAAGCAGCTGTATAGAAGAGTGGTCGACCGTAAAATCCTAATAAAATTTGGTGTGTCGAATATTTTTTATTTTGTTTCCCGACAAGATTTGGGACACCTATTTGAGGGCCCAATACCAACTAGCATTAGGTAGAAGTGTGTGAGTTCTACTATAAGATAGAGTTTTTTAGTGATGGGGGGTTAAGACTACTGTTTGAGATGTCAAGATTTCTCTGAATGAGGAAACTCTAGGAATCATTTTGGGCGTGCTTGTGAAATTTATTCGGTCAATTAATGGCCGAAAACCCTCTTGTCAGTTAACTTACTTGGGCACAATTCGTGATGACATAAAACGTGTACATCTACCAAAGAATTTTTTCAAAGAGGAGTACTAGTTGATAGTTGAGTTCATCAACAAGGTTTGGTAAGGACAGAAAAGAGGAATGTAGCATCTTCTAGTGATTTGTTTCTTATAGAATGGAAATAAATCTTGCTTCAATAATGCTGGAACATATGCACATGGTGATTACTTGGAAGTCAGCCAAACAGGGCATTCCTTATGGCTATTTGTTGAAACATATGTTCAAATATTTTTAAGTGCCTCCTTGCTGAGGAGTACCTGGTACTATGAAGCAAATGATAGTTGTTGTCACTTTTTTGAAGTGTGAATGTGTCGAGGGAAAGGCAAAGGATAGGTCTCAGGTAGCAGATACTATATAGCAACAAGCTTTTATGTAATCAGAGTTGACTGCACTCACAATGATCATGAATAATAAGGAGGTTGAGATGTGTCACGACCCAAAACGAGTCGCGAGTGGCACCCAAACTTAGCCTACTAGGTGAGCGAACCAACAAATTTAAACCCCAACATTTACCTATAGTTCAACTATAATTAACAAAAATAATGCGGAAGATCCAAAACTTATTACTGTAACCGAATAAATAAACTTCTAAAGTTTAACACTTATTATCCCCAAAATCTGGAAGTCATCACATCAAGAACATCTATCCTCAAATTACCAAGTCTAAGAGTATTTAAGAAACCAAAATAAGTAAAAAGATGGTCCATGTCCGAACTTCAAAGACATCAAGACGTGAAGAGAGAATCCAGCACGAGCTAGGAACAATAGCTCACCCCGAACTCTAATGTGCTGAAGACTGGCTAGAGCTGAGGGCGAGTCGAAGTCGATGGCACACTTGCTGCACTCCACAAAATAACAAAGAAGAAAATACAAGTAGGGGTCAGTACAAGGATCACGTACTGAGTAGGTATCATCGGCCAACTCAAAATAGAAACTAATATACAATAAATAATAGTATGAACTCAACTATAGAACTTAATAGGTGATAAACAACAAACAACATGAGCAAGTATCAACAACATTAAGGTAAACTCGTAATAAGTCAATGATATCAAGATCACACATGAGGACTCATTCCTCCAAACCAAACCATTTTGGGAGTTGAGTTCTTTGAGATTGACTACCTTCCATTAATTCAACATGTTTTTCCTTTAATATTAACGTGTTGGAACGTGACACTCCGATCCAAGAATACCGTGTCGGAACGTGACACTCTGATCCAAGAAAACTTTTAATTTATTCTTTATTATCACCGCTTTCATTTCATTGTTATATCATTTTCATCAAGCCTTCTTTATTCAAGGCATCACTTCGATAGAGAGGGTTAGAAAATATGAATTCTACGGTCTCAGGATTTCAGACCAATCACAACCCACACAACCAAATCACACAATCACACAGTCAAGTACATAGAGAACTTCACAATATAATTCAAGGCATATCAATCACTATTAAGAGTTTACTATCAATAGCATAAACCATAACCTACCTCCACCGAAGAACCGAAATCAGGCAAGCTACCTCTCCAATGCCTTTGCTTTCCTCAATGCGTAAGAACCTTTTCAATCTGAAGTCTAGGTCGCTTGCCTTCTTCGTTCGTTCACGCTCTTCTCCTCTTTTTTTTTTTCTTCTACAGATTCTTTTTACCCTAATTATCATATAATCAATTATAAAAATTGATAAAAGTAACCCACTATTAATTTTAAAGTTATCTCCTTTAACCACCAACTAAATTAATTATTACAATTACCCCACTAATTTCATAATTATAATTATGAATAGTCCAAAACACCCATTTACAATTTTTAGCGGAAGCCTGACATGTCGGGGTTACGCAGCTTGTGATGGTCCGTCGTATCTACGACGGTCCGTGCTGCAGGTCCGTCGTGAAGTTCAGAGAGTTAATCCGAGTACCCATATTCCAAGAGTTGAAATGTTTTGGAACGAAGACCCTCCACGGACGGTTGTGCCTATGACGGTTCGTCATACCTGCCGTCGAGGAAAATGAAGAGAGTAACAGAAGGAATTGCACAAGTATGGGACGACGGTATCCATGATGGTCCGTCGCGTGGTCCGTCGACCCAGTAAGTTTTATATCAAAAATAATTCTACTGCTCAAACCGACTAAATAGGTTGTAACAATATATACCAATTTACCCATCGTTCGTCCTCGAACGATCACAGGAAGAAAAGAAAGGGCGAGAAAGAGTACCTGAATCTGTAAAAAGATGTGGATATCTTTCTTGCATATCAACCTCACTCTCCCAAGTGGACTCTTCAACTGGACGATTCTTCCACTGAACCTTAATAGATGCAATCTCCTTTGATCTCAACTTGCGGACCTCTCTATCAAGAATAGCAACAGGCTCCTCCTCATAAGACAAATTCTCATCAAGAAGGACTGAATCCCAACGAATAATGTAGTTTCCATCCCCATGGTATTTTTTCAGCATAGACACATGAAATACCGGGTGCACTCCTGA
>NC_028645.1:52144138-52144536 GCF_001406875.1 Solanum pennellii | reverse complement strand
CTCACATGCATCAAACCAACCAATGGGAGACCTACATCTCCTCCCATACAGTGCCTCAAATGGGGACATATCAGTACTTGAGTGATAGCTATTATTGTATGAAAACTATGCTAAGGGTAAGAATTTATCCCAATGACCACTAAATTCTATCACACATGCACGAAGCATATCCTCCAACACCTGAATCGTTCGCTCAGACTGACCATCGGTCTGAGGGTGAAATGCAGTACTAAGATCCAGCCTAGTACCTAATTCAGCATGTAATGTTCTCCAAAACTTAGAAGTAAATTGCGTACCTCTATCTAATATGATGGAAAGTGGAACTCCATGCAATTGAACAAATTCTGAGATATAGAGTTTGGCTAACTTCTCTGCATTGTATGTCATCTTGACCGAAA
>NC_028645.1:52119256-52143959 GCF_001406875.1 Solanum pennellii | reverse complement strand
ACAATGTCACGCTTCATTCTGCTCCACCAAAAATGTTGCTTTAGGTCGCGATACATTTTGGTTGCACCAGGATGTATAGAGTACCTTGAACTATGAGCCTCTGTAAGAATAGTGTGAATCAAATCATCAACACGGGGCACACATACCCTTCCGTTAATTCTCAAAACGCCTTCCTCATCAATTATTGCCTCTTTTGCCTCTCCTCGCAATACCATATGTCGAATTCGGCTCAGCTTCTCATCAGCAAACTGCTTTCCCATAATCTTGTCAAGAAAAGAAGATCTTGCCTCCACACAGTCCAAAAATCCTCCTTTCTCTAGTACTTCCATCCTCATAAAGTCATTAGCCAAAGTCTGAACTTCTCTAGCCAATGGGCGTCTAGAAACCTGTAAGTGGGCTAAACTACCCATGCTCCCTGCTTTTCTACTTAAAGCATCTGCTACAACATTAGCTTTTCCTGGGTTATACAAAATAGTAATATCATAGTCCTTCAATAGTTCCATCCACCTTCTCTGCCTTAAATTCAAATCTTTCTGAGTAAAGAAATACTGAAAACTACGATGATCTGTATAATCTTCACACTTGACCCCATATAGATAATGTCTCCATTGCTTTAATGCAAATACAACTGCAGCCAACTCCAAATCTTGGGTCGGATAGTTATGTTCATGCACTTTTAATTGCCTCGAATCATAAGCAATTACATTTCTCTCCTGCATTAGCACTGCACCCAAACCAGAATAAGATGCATCACAGTAAACAATAAAATTCTAACCTTCCATTGGCAAGGTAAGAATTGGTGCAGTAGTCAACAAGGTCTTGAGTTTCTGAAAACTTTCTTCACATTCATCCGACCATACAAAGGGAACATTCTGCTTAGTCAAATTTGTCAGCTGCGAAGCAATAGAAGAAAATCCCTTGACAAATCGACGGTAGTAGCTAGCTAAACCAACAAAGCTCCTTACCTCTGTAACATTAGTAGGTCTTACCCAACTCTTCACTGCTTCAATCTTAGAAGGATCCACCATCACTCCATCCTTAGAAACCACGTGCCCCATGAAGGACACTGAATCTAGCCAAAACTCACACTTGGAGAATTTGGCATAAAGCCTTTTCTCCCTCAACAATTCCTATACAATTCTCAAATGCTCCTCATGTTCTTTCCTGCTCCTTGAGTATATTAGTATATCATCAATAAATACAATAACAAAGAGATGCAGATATGGCTTAAAAATCACGTTCATCAGGCTCATTAAAGCAGCAGGGGCATTCGTAAGCCCAAAGGACATTACTAAGAATTCATAATGCCCATACCTGGTTGAAAAGCAGTCTTTGGCACATCTACTGCCCGTATTTTCAATTGATGATAACCGGATCTCAAATCAATTTTAGTGAAGACACAAGCACCTTGTAACTGATCGAACAAATCATCAATGCGGGGAATGGGATACTTGTTCTTAATAGTAACCTTATTCAGCTGCCTGTAGTCAATGCACATTCGAAAACTTCCATCTTACTTCTTAACAAATAAAACAGGAGCACCCCAAAGGGATGCGCTCGGTCTAATAAAACCTTTACCTAACAATTCCTGAAGTTGGGCCTTCAACTCCCTTAATTCAGCTGGAGCCATTCTAAAAGGGGGAATGGAAATGGGGAGAGTACCTGGCTCCAGATCAATACAAAAATCAATATCCCTATCTGGTGGCATACCAGGAAGGTCTGCAGGAAACACATCCAAAAACTCACGGACTATCGAGACAGACTCAATCGAAGGTACTTGGGAAGTATCATCCCTGAGATGTGCCAATAAATCTAAACAACCCTTACTAACCATTCTCTTAGCACGTAGAAAAGAGATAATATTGAACTGGAGTGGAAATATAGTCACCCTCCCACACTAGCGGATCTGTCCCAAACTTGGACAATGTCACAGTTTTACCATTACAATCTAAGATTGCAAAACTTGGAGAAAGCCAAGTCATACCCAGAATTACATCAAAATCAACCATCTCTAGAATAATCAGATCTACATAAGTATTGCTCCCCACAAACGTCACAAGACAAGACCTATACACCTTCTCAACTATCACAGACTCACCCACAGGAGTAGAGATACTAATAGGCATGTCAAGCAAATCACAATGTAAATCAAGACCAGTAGCAAATGAGGAAGATACATATGAAAATGTGGATCCAGGATCAAATAATACAGAAGCCATGCAATCACAGACCAAAAGAGTACCTGTGATAACAGCATCAGATGTCTCTTCTTCAGACCTCCCGGGGAAAGGATAACAATGGGCCCTATCACCTGTCTGTCTATTGCCCCTACCATGTTGCGCTGCAGTAGTTCCAGCTTGCCCGCCACCCCGGCTGATATGGTGACCACCATTACCTTGGCCACCACGTCCTCCAGAATGGCGGCCTCTCCCATGACCTGCTCTACCTCTAACTATTGGGGGTCTGTAACTCTGTTTTGGACAGTACTTCCTAATATGTCCAGTCTCTCCTCATCCATAACAATTTCTGGAGTCAAGCATAGGTCTCTGTGAAAATGACAAAGTCTGGGGATAACCTCCAAACTCAGAAAAAGGCTGACTGGGCTGCGACGGACCCCCAGCTAAAGCCTGCAGTGAAGACTGAATAGGACGGGTTGGGTAACCTCCTGAACTCTGCCCTCTGGAGTAAGAACCACTAAACTCACCTCCCTTACGGAACTTCTTATATGTCGACCCCATGGTGAAGTCATCTGTCTTCACCCCCTCCACCTCTTTCACAAAATCAACCACTTCCTGAAAGGATTTTGCAACAGCAGCTACCTGTAAGGCTGGGATCTGCAAATCTGACCTCAATCCTTTCACAAAACGGCGAATCAGCTCTTGTAGACTGAAGCAAAGCTGTGTGGCATACCTGGATAGCGCACAAAATTTAGCCTCATAAGCAGCAACAGACATCCTGCCTTTCTCTAGGATCAGGAACTCATATCTCCTCCTATCCCTCAATGTCCGGGGTATATACTTCTCCATAAATAAGCTAGAGAATGACGCCCAAGTCATAGGTGGTACATGTGCTGGTTGACACTCAACATACGACCGCCACCACATTTTGGCATCCCCCTGAAACTGATAGGTCACAAACTCAACACTGAATCGTTCTACTATGTCCATCTTATGTAGCAGCTCATGACAATCAACCAGAAAATCATAGGCATCTTCAGATTCAGCACCCTTGAAGACTGGAGGTTTCAACTTTAAGAATTTAGTGAAAAGTTCATTCTGATCACTTGTCATTATAGACCCTGTAGTCAATCGAGGAAACGTGCCTACTTCCAATGATGCATCCATGTGAGGAGCCACAGCAGCTGCATGTTGTACTCCCTGAACTTGAGGTGCTGGTGCAGAAAACACTTGAGGTGTCTGGCCCTGATCAGATAACCCGCTAAGATAAGTAAGAACCTGATTAATCATCTCTGGGGTAGGCTAGGGTGGTAATTCCTCATATTGAACCTGCTCATTTTCCTCTTCCTCACCCTCTCTCACTACCTCATCAGTCGGTGGAGGAGTCACTGCCCTATTACTAGCAGGACCAGGTGTGTGTCCTCTACCTCTAGAGGGTGTCCTCCTGCGACCTCTATCACGGACTGTTGCCACTGCTCCTCCTCGAGTTACATCCCCAATGGTTGGCTCAGACGCATCCTGTCTTGCCGGTGTTGGTGTTGGCACAGTTGTTGCTCTGGTTCTAACCATCTGCGAAATAGAGTAAGGATGTCAGATACCAATTTGTATCACCTAGATGCCAATTGGATCAAAGTAATAGCACGAAAGAAAGAATGAATGGAGTTTTCCTAAAGTCCTATAGCCTCTCAAAGAAAAGTAAGGGCATCCCCTTACCGTTCCTCAAGACTCTACTAGACTTGTTCTTGTGTGATGAGACCAATGAACCTAACGCTCATATACCAAGTTTGTCACGACCCAAAACGAGTCGCCTGTGGCACCCACACTTAGCCTACTAGGTGAGCGAACCAACAAATCTAAACCCCAACATTTACCAATAGTTCAACTATTATTAACAAAAATAATGCGGAAAATCCAAAACTTATTACTGTAACCGAATAAATAAACTTCTAAAGAGTATTTAAGAAACCAAAATAAGTAAAAAGATGGTCCATGTCCGAACTTCAAATACATCAAGACGTGAAGACAGAATCCAGCACGAGCTAAGAACAATAGCTCACCCCGAACTCTGATGTGCTGAAGACTGGCTAGAGCTGAGGGCGAGTCGAAGTCGATGGCACACTTGCTGCACTCCACAAAATAACAAAGAAGAAAATACAACTAGGGGTCAGTACAAGGAACACGTACTGAGTAGGTATCATCGGCCAACTCAAAATAGAAACTAATATACAATAAATAATAGTATGAACTCAACTATAGCACTTAACAGGTGATAAACAACAAACAACATGAGCAAGTATCAACAACATTAAGGTAAACTCGTAATAAGTCAATGATATCAAGATCACACATGAGGACTCATGCCTCCAAACCAAACCATTTTGAGAGTTGAGTTCTTTGAGATTGAGTACCTTCCATTAATTCAACATGTTTTTCCTTTAATATTATCGTGTCGAAACGTGACACTCCGATCCAAGTATACCATGTCGGAACGTGACACTCCGATCCAAGAATACCGTGTCGGAACGTGACACTCCGATCCAAGAATACCGTGTCGGAATGTGACACTCCGATCCAAGAATACTTTTAATTTATCCTTTATTATCACCGCTTTCAATTAATTGTTATATCATTTTCATCAAGCCTTCTTTATTCAAGGCATCACTTCGATAGAGAGGGTTAGAAAATATGAATTGTACGGTCTTAGGATTTCAGACCAATCACAACCCACACAACCAAATCACACAATCACACAGTCAAGTACATAGAGAACTTCACAATAT
Source organism: Solanum pennellii (assembly GCF_001406875.1). Classification (NCBI taxonomy): domain Eukaryota; kingdom Viridiplantae; phylum Streptophyta; class Magnoliopsida; order Solanales; family Solanaceae; genus Solanum; species Solanum pennellii. The sequence goes on along the minus strand of NC_028645.1, from coordinate 52,139,002 downwards.
AATTCAAGGCATATCAATCACTAGTAAGAGTTTACTATCAATAGCATAAACCATAACCTACCTCCACCGAAGAACCGAAATCAGGCAAGCTACCTCTCTAATTCCTTTGCTTTCCTCAATGCCTATGAACCTTTTCAATCTGAAGTCGCTTGCGTTCTTCGTTCGTTCACGCTCTTCTCCTCTTTTTTTATTTTTCTTCTACAGATTCTTTTTACCCTAATTATCATATAATCAATTATAAAAATTGATAATAGTAACCCACTATTAATTTTAAACTTATCTCCTTTAACAATCAACTAAATAAATTATTACAATTACCCCACTAATTTCATAATTATAATTATGAATAGTCCAAAACACCCATTTAAAATTTTTAGCGGAAGCCTTACAAGTCGGGGTTACGCAGCTTGTGACGGTCCCGTCGTATCTACGACTGTCCGTGCTGCAGGTCCGTCGTGAAGTTCAGAGAGTCAATCCCAGTACCCATATTCCAAGAGTTGAAGTGTTTTGGAACGAAGACCCTCGACGGACCGTTGTGCCTATGACGGTTCGTCATACCTGCAGTCGAGGAAAATGAAAAGAGTAGCAGAAGGAATTGCACAACTATGGGACGACGGTATCCATGACGGTCCGTCGTGACCATGACAGTCCGTCGCGTGGTTCGTCGACCCAGTAAGTTTTATATAAAAAATAATTCTACTGCTCAAACCGACTAAACAAGATGGCACAACTTAAGTCTCAATTGGAGTGGGCTTTCACCAGAGGGCATCCTCCAAGGGGGAAGGTATAAATGTCATGGATGAGATAGTGGTCAAAAGTTGAAGTTGAAAATGAGCAGTTGTTGAAGACAAATGCCTCACTAAATGAGGAAGTCAAAGCTCTCAACAAGAAAATCATTAAAGTTCGTGTTGATGCAAATGAGCGAATGTCTTTGCTGATGAGAACTCCTGTTCCCCCTCCCTCTCCATCCTGAAGGTGTCTTGTGTCGCGTTTGCCTTGTCCTCCTATCTAACTCTACGTGGAAAGTGTACTATTTTCGCTTACTATTGTGTTCAAATGTGAGATCTATTTACAATGTGTCTTGTGGCATGTGTTATACGTTTTTATATTCTCTATTACTGCTTAATTGTGCATGTACTGTGTTGACCATGGTCCTAAATTCCGAACTTCTTGCATCAAATCTGTGTATGTTTACTGCTACTTCTTTTCAATGACGTGAAAAGAAGGAATACTTTGCATAGCTACGATAAAATTAGCATCTAGTAGAAGATGGGATTTACAGATATGGGGAACTGGCCATATGTTTTGTGCTTAGTACAAAAGGGAGAGATATTACGGATAAGGGGAAATAATGTATTTTATTAAATGAATGTTAAAATCATATGAGGATCTTTCACGATTGATTATCATCAACAAAAGAGGGAACATGATAAGTCTTATTGCTCCCACATCTTTTGATGATATTCGTCCATGTCCATATTCTATACAAACTAGAAAGTTGTCAGTGTCAAAAGATGGTGAGGTTGTTAGTATAATACAAAATCACAAGGGACGAGGTCCTTTGTTCAATGAGTAATAACTCTTGATGTTTGATATAATTATGATAGAAAAACAACAAATAATTCACCCATGCAAGGGAGATATTCAAGCTTCAAAAAAGCAAGGTACCTTATAGACTACCTAAGTTCTTGATGAACAGTTGTTATGTTGATTGCTTGTATTTGAGCTTAAATTGTAGGGTTCGTTTCAGTTGTGAGCGAAATGTTTAAACCTTTTGGTGAATTATTGTAAGAATTTAGTTAAGCGCAACTTAGTGTCTTAAGTCAAAGTTTATAATAATCAGTTGGGCTAGTATAGTGGGCAATGCAGGCATTGCTTTGGCTCATTGAGTGATAATGTATTATTCAAAAAGAGATTAGACAGTTAACCTCGTGTGTGTTGTAAACTGGATTTTACTTTGGATTGTGAAGTTTAGTAAAAGCAGTCTGTAAATCATTTGAGATACTTCGTGGGTTTACTCCCTTGAGCAAGGAAGTTTTCCATCTAATGTTGTGTGTGCTATCTATACTGTCGATATTTCTTTTTTGTTCATTCTAATTGTGTTAAGGATCTTCTTCTATCGTACTTAGTGGACGCGTACATTCCAACAACCTGTATTCATACTCTCTTGCTATAATTATTCTTTTACCTATTGGGCCAATGGGTATCCATTCAGGTCATGAATTCACCATCTAGGCTTAGAGTGATCAAGTAATTTATAGTTTGTTATATTTTTACTTGCTTTTATTTCGTTCCTTCCTATAGTCAAGTGCATTCTTGTTGAATTTTAATAAATTTGACATCTACAATGTTATATTCATGGTTTTCGTGGAGTTTTTACTCTTCAAGATGAGCTCTCCTATGATTCCTACTGAGTATCTATTGTTTTTTTACTCATACTACACTTTATATCTATTTTGTGGTTTTTATAGCGCATCCGCTATCATCGCTAATTTTGAGCTAGCTTTTGTGGGATTCGGAGGGGAGAATGACCTTATGGCCTTATCGATCATGCATTTATCCTTCTCTATTGTTTTACTTGTCTTGTGCATTCCGAGACAAGTCTTTATATTTCAATTATATTTTGGAACTTGTAGTCCTTCTATATAAGGATATTGCTTCCGTTGTTTTCTCTTTTGGTTTCTGTTATTGGACATGCAAAAATAAATATTTATTGTTTAAGTGGTAATATTAGCTAAAAAGAAATTGATCTTTTCATCCTGGTTAAGTTTTGATCGATGTATATCCTTCAATTTACTACCTCAACCAGCTTTAACATATCAAATTTTGTCCATTTAATAACTAGGTAAATATGTAGCCCAAATTAATCCATAAAAAATGTATTAATATATTCAATTGGGTAATTTAATTTTAATTTAAAAAATTACGTTACTTTTCTTCATTTTACACCGACCTTAATGATCTTTACCCAATGATATATTAGTTGTTGAACATATAAACTCAGCTGTTTCCAAAAAAATATTAGCTCTCCAATCCTAAAAAAGGAAAATAAGGCATTTTACCACTACTGGTATCACTTTTAGACAAACTTCTAGAAGATTGAACTAGAGAATTAAATTCTAAATGTTAGAAGTGTTACGGATTCACATAGTATTATATTGAGTGAAATAACTAAAACACAAAATATAGTAATAGTAAATTATTTCATCATAATTTAATTTATACATCCTAGTAAAATTTAGCTATGTATTTACCCATATTTTAGAAGCTTACCTTAATCTGATTCATTTAAAATGGAGAGATTATGTTGGCCTAAACTAATGTTGGGTATATAGAAAGATTTAATGGGGAATTGAGGGAAGATGAAAAGAGAGGAACTTGAAAAGTTGGGAGCTTGACAAGTCCTATTATGCTTTAGTGAATAGAAATTTCTCCCTCATCGGTGGTCGAAAGAAAAATAGAAGAGTTAAAATATATAAACACTCCTATTAATTGTTAAAACAGCTGGAAAGAGGGAACCCCTCGCGTCGTCGTCCTTGCTTGCTCGGCTCGATCTCGACTTCGCCGTTAAAACATTCTAACCCCACTCAGATCGGCGCGACCCATTTTATTTAAACACTTTTCCATTTTAATTTGAATTTCTCGGCATTGGAAATGACTATTCTGAAAGGGTGGAACTTTCAGGAACAATCATGACCATTTGAAAGGTTGCAACATTTCATGAAGGGTTTTGTGTATTCTTAAATGATTGCAAGCTTTCCCGAACCAATACCTTTTGTCTATATTTACAATTCATTCTTCACTTATAAAATTTTCGTATTTATTCTTCTTCTTTTGTGCAACGTTTTTTCTTGTGCTTTACTACCGTTGAGTGGCTCACTGACAGCAGCATTTAAGGTATCAATACACTGGTGATTGAGATCATTTTGTCCTAGGAGTAAATAATCAAAATCAAACCTTAAATACTAGAGGAGAATACTATCCTTAAGGGGACACCATGCATTTTGTGGGCTTCATCTTTATTCAATCTTGATTTTTCAGATTCTTTTATGTTTATAGAATTTAGTTTTTGTAAATTAATTTTTTTCTTACTGGTTCATTAAACTTTGGGTAACTTTGTGTTTCTGCAATGTTTGTTGAAATCTGTAATTCTGTTTTTAAACAGTGATTTGCAACAACTTTAAGGAGATCATTATTTTATTTATAACTGTGATTCTGGTGTAAACAAAAACGTTTATGGTTATATAATCCTTTAAGTCTACAATTTTAAGATACTGCTTGCTAAGTTTGTATCAAATTTTGTTTATCAGAAACGACAAACAACAATGTTAAAGTTGTTGTTGCTGCATCAACCCATACTATTGTACCACAAAAAGAGAAACCAACAAAATTATGTGGTGTGAATCTCAAAGGATGGTAGCAACATATATTTTTTTGCCTCTACCAATTAAGAATCTCTAGTGCCTATTGCTAAAATGCTAGACAGAGAAAAAATCATGATTATTAAAGCATGGAAACAGGTAAACTTTTTATGTTAAGGGCTACATTCTAAGTGTTTTAGAGGATGACTTATATAATGTTTATAGCGCAATGAAAACTTCAAATGAATTGTGGGATGAACTTGAGAAGAATTATAAGAAAAAAGATGCTTGATTGAAAAAGTTTGTGGTAGCATAATTTTTAGACTATAAAATGGTAGATAGTAAAATTGTTGGACCACAAGTGCATGAAATTCGACTTATTTTCCATGATTTTATTGATGAAGATATGACAGTAAATGAAGCTTTTCAAGTGGCCTCAATGATAGAGAAGTCACCTCTTTCGCGGAATGACTTCAAGAACTATCAAAAGCAAAAGCGAAAGGAAATAAAGCTTGAAGATCTTTTTATTCGACGCAAGATTAGGAAAATAATAAAATGTCAAAAATTAAGTCTAATAAGAGTTCGACAATAATTGGGGTTAGTATTGCTAAAAAAAATACCACCATAGACAAAAAGATAAAGAAGTCCAACAAACAGAAGTCCGAACAGGACAAGAAGAAATTCAAGGGCAACAGTTACAATTGTAGTAAGACTGGTCATAAGTTTTCTTATTGTCGTGCTCCAATAAAGGACAAAGACAAAGGCAAAGTAAAAAGTCAAGCAAACATCGTGGAAGAGATGGAAGATGTAAATGAATTGTGTGCAACGATCTCGGAGTGCAACTTAGTTGGAAATCCCAAGAAGTGATTTCTCGACTCATGTGCCACTCCACATATTTTCTCTACAAAAATAATCTTTAAAAACGTACACTACTGCTGAGTTAGATGAAGATGTGTTCATGGGAAACACGAAAACAACAACAAGGATTGCATCACCTTGGAAAGTAATGTTGAAAATGACATCCACAAGGTGTTGAATTTGAACAGTTTTCTACATGTCCCTGCTATTAGAAAGAATTTAGTTTCTGTGGCACTACTCATTAAGAACAGGTTTTAACTGTGTCCAAGTTAGTGCCAAAATTGTAATAAGTAAGAATGAGATGTTCTTAGGAAAGGGCTACCTCAATGAGGTCCTCTTCAAACTATATATGATGGTTGTTGATAATATTAATAAGAAATCTGCTTCTGTTAACTTATTACAGTCAAATGATTTATGACCTGCCCGTTTGGGACATCTAAATTACAAATCCTTGAGTAAATTGGTTAATTTAGAAGTATTGCATGATTTTAAATGTGATAAATTTAAATGCAAAATTTGTGTGGAAACTAAGTTTGTTTAGCATCCTTATAAGTATATTGAAAGAAATTCAAAACCTTTAGACTTAATTCGCACAAATATATGTGATATGAAGTCGACACCATCTCGTGGTGGAAATAATATTTTATAACTTTTATTGATGATTGCACTCAGTTTTGTTATGTGTACTTACTTAATGTAAGGATGAAATAATTAATGCATTTAAGCAATACAAAAATGAAGTGCAGAATCATTTGAATCTAAAGATAAAACTGAATCGAAGTGATAGGGGTGGAGAATATGAATATCATTTTGCAGAGATATGTTCGGAATATGGTACTATTCATCAAACCACTGCACCTTATACACCACAACCAAATGGTTTGGCAGAATGAAAGAATAGAACATTAAATGTAATGATGTATGTCTTGTTGTAAATTCTGGTTCACCTTGAAACCATTAGGGGAAAGTCATCCTTACGGCTAATAAGATACTCAATAGGGTACCTCGTAAAAAATGCAATCAATTCCATATGAGTTGTGGAAAGGAAGGAAACCCAACTAGAAATATTTCAAAGTGTAGGGGCATATTGTAAAGGTAGATGTTCCATTACACAAGAGGGTTAAAATTGGACCCAAAACGGTGGATTATGTATTTATTTGATATGTCGTGAGCAGTAAGGCCTGAAGGTTTTTAATTCAAAAATCTTATAATCCCGATATTCATTTTTATATAGTAATTGAATAAGATAACGCAGAGTTCCTTGAACACATTTATCTTTATAAAACCAAATATGAGTCAAAAAGTTAAATACCTAAACGACCACGGGAAGAATCACCAGAAAATACACTACTTAGTGAGGATCCTAGGCGTAGCACTTACCAATGGAAACCCACTTCTTTCGGAACATATTTTGTGGTTCTATAGCTTGAAAATGAGCCTAAAATTGTTAAAGATGTTATGTCTTCGTCTGAATCAACTTATTGGAAAGAAGCAGTCAGTAGTGAGATCGAATAAATTTTATTTAATCATACTTGGGAATTCGCTAATCATCCTCAAGGATTTACACTTTTACTATAAAAGTTGATCTTTAAAAGGAAAATAAAAGTTGATGGTACTATTGATAAATACAAGGGTTGACTTGTAGTAAGAGGATACCAAAAAAAAGAAGGTCTGGACTACTTTGAAACATTCTCTAGAGAAACACGGATAACATCAATTAGGATGTTAACAACACTAGTGGGGGTGGATGATCTCAATATACACCAAATGGATGTAAACAAAGCCTTCGTAAATGAGAGTTTGAGGAAGAAATATACATGGAAAACCTGGAGGGTTTGTAGTTCGTAGTAAAGAAGAGAAAGTGTGGATAATTGTGAAATCACTTTATGAGCTCAAGGAAGCACCCAAACAATGGCATGCTAAATATTACCAAACAATGTTCGCAAATGGATTAAAGATTAACGAATGTGATAAGTGTGTTTACATTAAAAACGTTCTGAATCATGAAGTCTGTGTTTGTCTGTATGTTGATGACATGTTAATAATGAGTAAATATATTGACGATATAAATGCTACTAAGTATATGTTTCCTAATAAGTTTGATTTAAAGGACATAGGAGTTATTGATTTGATCTTAGGGATCACGATTCTCAAAACTCATCGGGGACTATAATTATCTCAATATATTATATTAAAAGAATATTGGATAAGTTCAAGTACTTAAATTTCAATGTTGTCAAAACTCCAATTGATTTAAGCTTTACATTTCAAAAAAATGTAGGTGAAAGTGACTCTCAATTGGAATATGCTAGAGTGTTGGAAAGTTTGATGTATATCATGAATTGTACGCGACTAGATATAGCATATTCTATTAGCAAACTAAGTCGATTCACAAGTAATTTGAATCAAACTCATTAGATGGCAACGAAACGTATGTTGGGGTATTTGAGACATACATAACACTATGCTTTGAATTATAATAAATATTCTGCAGTGATATAATGACATAGTGATGTAAATTGGATCACCTGGTCAAATGAAGTAAAGTCCACATTAATTTGTGTGTTTACATTGGTGGAGGAGCAATCTCTTTGAAATCGTCCAAACAAGCATGTATCTCTTACTCCATATTAGAATCTGAATTTATTGCTTTAGATAAGGCTGGGGAAAAAGCTTTTGTATAGGACATTCCATTCTGCTCCAAACCTGTGGGACGTCTTTGCACACACTATGATAGTCAAGTAGAAATAGGTAAGACAGGAAGCGTCACGTACAACGGGAATGTCAAAACCCGAGAGTATAGCCTAGAAGAAAAGGTATCGTCAAGATGCCACATGGCATATTCGACCTCTTCGGAGGTCTTCTACAATCCCGTAGACATCATTCATTGCATAAACATGTATGAAATTTTGTTCCTAATTAAAACTTTTTCACAACAATCATCTTAAAATCTCTTTCATACTAAACATATGAAATGCAAGTCTCTCTTAGCCATGTTAGACACACGAATATCATGGATCTCAGCTCATACAATATCAATATAGAAAATATTTAAGTCTATTACAATGTCTTTGAATAAGAAAACTAAACATATTTATGTCCTCGAAACAATTGAGGACATACCAACACTTGCTTCAATGAATACTAATGTCCAATCTTTAGTTCAATGACTCATCTCAAATGGCACCTACACCTTTAGAGATGAGACAAAATATATGGAATTAGTAGATTAGAATGCACTAAGCATGGTGGCATGCAATAAAATCACGTTAAAAAGGACATTTGCTTTATAGTATGCTTTAATATTCTTTTTTGAGAAAACTTCATAACATAAGAACATTTAACACCAAATTCACATATAAGTCACATTCCAAGTAACCCACATAATAGCATTACATCATATCAAACCACATAAGCATATAACACTCCTACCAAATGTTATCCTAAGACTTATTTAAGTAAAACAAGAAGACACCGCCCATACACCCTCTTCAAGCACACCTAAATAATCCTTAAGACTACCTAAGATAATATTATTCACTATTTGGCATTTAATTCACCAACAAAGGTTACTTTAAGATTCACTTGAGTTGAAAATGAAGAGACCACCCATACACTCTCTTCAAGCCTAAAGCTATCCTAGATAGGATACCCTTATTCAACCTATATTATTTTAAGTCAAAATCATCATTTAGTCAATAACGATTCATTTAAACATTTGAAGTGCTTCACATAATGGTCTTGGAAGGACCTAGGGAACTACACTCTAGCACCTCCAAAACCTACTCTTGCCATGTCTAGATAGTTTCCTACTCCACTACCTAAACGTTGTAGCACTTATCCAATACTAGAATGTATCCCACATGATGAGAATAGGCAATAAGTGACATAGAATGTACTAGCTAGGCATGGAATTCGGAGTCTACCCTACTCTGATGGAGGGTGTTCTACTTGTAAAGGGTAGAACTAGGACACATCGCATGTTGGCACATGGTTAAGGAATATCAAGAATTTATTTGTACTCTAGTCTCAGAATAAGTAGAGTCACTCCCCAAGCATACTGACTCGGTGCTTTTCTTTGTTCTCATAGAGTAATTCAATCACAAGGGCATATCAAGAGGTACCATATAGTACTCACAACCAAATCATAATAAACCTCTCCAAGGATGGGTCCACTAGGGCTGCCACTCAATGGTAATTAGGATAGATCAATGACTTTCTTAGAGATGGTTTCATTCCATTCCAGCCAACCTATTAGTCATACGAGAAGGATACCTATTACGGCTGTCAACATCAAGGATATCATAACCTTCTTTACAGTTTGAAGGATCCAAGTAAATGACCCTCTCAATATGTACAAGGTCATATTTCAATCATACATGCACAGATGAAAGAGGTGCTTTAGCCTACTAAGTCAAGAGTTCATATTCACATTCTTCATGTATTAAGTAAAACGAGCATAGGTCGACCAAAATAAGACACACCCATCATTGTTTTATCACATATACGATAGCATTGAAGTAGCACATAGGAACAATTTAATCAACTATAAGTAACCTTATTCACTCCTATGTAACATTAACATATTTCATCATAAGAACACATAGTAAATTAGGAAGATTCACACTCCAACATCAAGTAAAACACACAAGACACCATCATAGTCTACTATAGACACATGTCATCAACTAGAAGAACTCATAATTTGACTTCTCATATACACATAAGTCATATAAACCTTCAAAACGATCACATATACAAGTAATAACATGATAGTATCATAATTCATAAAGTAATGCCGACGTGGCCATATTCTTCACAATTATATTACATAAGCATTGCCACCAAAAGTGGACCATATCAATCATCACAATTCAAGACCTATACTTCACAATATACCTAAAATTAGGTCAACATACCATCATTCCATCAATAGCACCTCCAATCCATAGCCAATCCAACCAAATCACTACATAAAGGCTCTTACCAATAGTCATAATCACTAATACCAACAAATAATTATACTACAAAATGAATCAACATAATAAAATACAAGAATTACAAAATTGAGGAAGCCTACATACAAATATTAACTTGATCTTTACATAATTTAATAGCCCAAAGTAATCTACAGAAGAATCCAATACTATTAGACCTTGATCAAATCACCCACACTATAGTCAAAATAATCAAATCATGATTTGCATGGGTTCATAGAGTTTCTAACATACAATCATCAAACTAAAATCAATTCAACCATAAATAATTTATTCAAATTTATGCAAGAACCCATGGCTAGAATTCAATATAGAAGTTCATGCTTTGAGAAAGTCTTAGGAAACGCTTTTTGAAGTTTGGATCCTTGAAGAAAGACAGTTCAAGGATGAAAACCATACCTAAATGAAGACAAACCACGAAAATGATGAATAATTGATGGAGAAATGAATCTCCTAGCTCCCATCCCCCTTCAAGCTTCAATGGAGTTTTAGAGGATTCTTTTGGGGTCTTGGGTTTTGATTTTGAAATAATGAACTCATCTTATGGTTCAAGACTTATAAACCCACTTAAAATACCCAAAATACCCTTAAATAACCGCACAAACTATTTTTAGAACACTAAGTGAAATACCCAAAACACAATTGCCTTGACCGAGACGCTGCAGAAAATCTGCAGGTCACCAACGACGGCACAAATGACGATTCGTAGACCACACGATGGCCCATGATTGTGCCTCATCGTTTTTCTCATAAACGATCTATTAGGATCTTGAGATCACACCACCAAGTATAAACCTACACACAAATTTATGGGGTGTCGATGGACCTACTGTCCGTTAATTAGCCTCGTTGGTTGGGACTATTTTGACAATTTTTGAAAGACATAAGTTGGGTCCTATTGAAGGAACCTTAGGTTAGTCCTTGAGGAGTCGTGTTGGGACGTTTCCAAACTAAAAATACTCGTATAGATGTTAGGAACCTCTTACATCAATTTGAACCAAAACAAACACGTAAAACATGCCAAGACACACTAAAACATACAAGCACGTCTCAAGGCTATCTTTCGAACCTCTTAGACATTCTTGAACGTTTTACATCAAAACACTTCCAAACTTAACACAATTCCTCTAAACACTATTATTAACCATTTTAAGACTCTAAAACCTCATGAAACACATGTTAGGATGTAGCTTCACCTTGTTAGTTTTAAGAACATTACAGGGAAGTCTCGTAAAATATGACAGAGACATAACACTGTAAGACCACTACTCTCTAGTGGAATTGTAACAATTGACTATGTGAAGTCAAGCAATAATGTGTCAGATGAAATAACGAAAGACCTAGTGAGAGAGGTAGTTAAAATATCATCTAAGGGAATGGGTTTACGATTTAGGACAAGTCATCATGGCGTTACCTCTACCCAGTAGACTCGTGATCCTAAGATCTAGATTCAAAGAGAAAAATAAAGTTGTAACTAACAGTTTCACATTGTCAATAACCTTAATGCATACAGATGATGCAGATAATGTTCAAGGACAAACATTAAGACTTAGAGGTTTGTTGATGAGTTCATAAAGCTTAAGGTTTTGAATGATATGTTAAGAATGAAAGATTTTACCACATAGTGTATTTACGAGATGAGACAGTTAGAAATCACTTATATGAGTGAGAAGTGTAAGCCTCTTCAAATAGAATTTTATTTCAAAATCCTATTATCTATATGATCATGAAACAAGGAGGTGTTAATGACTGAAATTAACACAATCGTAAGGACCATAAATGGTAAAGGGTTAATTGTGTTATATATGTGTAACGATCCTAAAAATGAACTAGGTTAAACTAGATCCTAAAATGTGTTTCAAGAGCTGGTAAGGTTTAGTAATAATGAATTATACTGTTAGAATTCAATGTGAAAAGTTTGGAAGTGAAACGTCCAAGACGTTCGAAAGTTAGCCTTTGGACATGCTAGTGTGTTCTAGTGTGTCATTGCATGTTTCATAACCAATATCATATAAGAGTAATATCATATATAATAAGTGTTATACCATTTAAAGTTATCATAATACATAAGAACAATCTCCTAGGACTTTCCTTATGGTGAACTTGTGTGATGTCTAGGTAGAGTCCCATACCCCTACTGATACTAAGAAGACTTCTCATGTCACCTTAGTCGATGTTGATTTACTTTAGTACTTCATTTTTACTTGAGGTAAAAATCGCCTTAAACGACATTAGACCATGTGATCTATACATGGATTCGGTGTCATGAAACCCTATAACGAAAGAAGGTGGTCTATTTTTCAAAGTACAACTAAAACATGAACAGAGCATTCTTGGTGGATCCATTAGCTAGTATTCCTATGGTGGCAACATAGTTCAAGAACTAGGACGTTTATTAGACACCCATCACATGGCAGACTCTATGTCACGAGAGTCATTGTGAACCTACCTTCCAACTAGGGAAGGGAAACCCATCATATTTAGTTCATCAGAAGCTAAAGTCTCTTTTAAATAACTTTTAAGTCATTATTTATCATAAAACATACCATAGGGAATAGGAGATTAACTCCTCGTATAAACATGATCAAAAGATCTTTAGGTTTAGATTAGAATTTCCTTTCATCACAACCTTCATTTGTAAGATTAACATATCATAATCATAGTGTGTAAGGCATACAAGATAAATATAATCAACTTGCATTATCATATCCTTAACATGATCCCACATTTAACATATTCGTAGCCTAACATATATGCATAGAAACATCTTACATGCTTCAATTTCATAACAACATCAATTATAGGCCAACATCAACATAATAAAGTAATCATGATTTTAGAAGACTTACCTAATTGGTTCCTAGAATCTTGTTTAAAAAATTACGCTTAATTTACCACAATCATCCAATAATAATGATAATTAAATACATAATAACATAACCAATCCCATCAATTCTAGTCATATACAAAACCAATTCATAGTTAGGGTTAAGGGAAAGGGTTCATTTAAGAGTTCATTCAAGGTATAGTTCCAACCCCAACATTTACATGGAATAAGTTTATAGAAATTACATAATCTAAACCATGAATTAGGGAGAGAACATTCTTAACATGAAAATCAACACCATATCAATTATTCAAAAATCCATACTTAATTGACCATAGAAAAATCATAGTTTTTCATCATTAGTCATAAATCTTAAGTTTGGAAGAACACCTGTTTGTAGAGCAAAAACCCTAGGAATTGAATTGTGGAAATCACCTTTTAAAAGAACTCTTCGCGAAAGGAATCCCAAGAGTGAAGAACCCATACGTTATTGACGATTATTCAACGAATGTTGAATAAAAACATTGGAGTCTTTGTCTTCTTGCTCAAGCTTTCTTCTTCTTGAAGGGTGGTTGAATAGAGAGAGTATTTAATAAGAAATGAGAGGGATTTGTAAATCTGACTTGGAGTTCATGAATGTAGTTTAAACCTAACCTAAAACCAATATAAACTCGTCCCTTAAACTACCCAAAATACCCTCACTTAAATTGCCCTTTTAATGAAGCCAAACTTAAATTCTGAATTTCAAATTTTCGTCGGGAAACAAGTCCACGATGCAGAGCTGCTCCCACAAGATTTTCTTACAATAGTTTTTTGAACCAGACGAGTCTACAACCTGTCCGCGACGCATACTTGATTTTTTTCGCCCAAGGTCCCACCAAATCCGCGACGCGGACACGTTGCCCATAAGCGTATTTTGGATATTGCTTTGGCAGATTACCAGACCAAGTTTGTGGTCCATTCGTGGACCCCTAAGGCGACCTTTGGTGGGTTGGACCTGGACTTTTTCTCTATAAACACATGCTTTTACCTATTAAAAGTCTATTTACAAGTTCTATACGTCATACAACACCTTCAAACCTTCTAGAAACGTAAGGACGTTTTACTAGTTCAATTACACTAGCTTCCGCACGTCTTGAACGTTTTCTACGTCTTGACTCTAAAACTTCCTTATTGATTTTAAAATATTAGTTTAGTCTTACAAACAGTGTTAAACAACTTAGACCAACATGTGAGACTCTAGATTACGTCATGTACTTTCGGAGTATTACATTATCCCCCCTTAGGAACATTCATCCCCGAATTACACTATATTACTTTTGTATGGAAAGGATAGACTCAAGAATAGCAGCACAACCAACAACAACATATAATCATAATGAGTAACAGTTCATATGAGTACTTCACAACTCCTTCAAACACATACCACAACATTACACATAGCAACTCATTCATGATTCACAACACATAAGAGCTCAACGTTTCATAACAGATAATATGGAATTACCTTTTCAAAATCATCATGAGCTCAAAACACATCAAAGAGGTACCATTCTATCATTCATCATAAGACAACAAAAAAACAATAAAATCTCAAGAGTAAAACATGCATACACATTTCATATAAGTGCAAGAAGAAAGTATGAAGACATTTTCTTAAAAGTCAGGTTGGTAAAACTTTTACTAAAACATGTACCTATTTAGAAAACAAGTCAATTTCATATTATACATTATTTTATTTATTAAGAAGAAAGTCTAAACTCAAGGAGTAAATAAATGAGGGTATCGGGACTTCATGTACGCTTCCGCCTCCCATGTTGCACCTTCAACAAGATAATTTCTCCATAGGACTTTTACACTGAGCAAACCTCTTTGTTTCTTAACCTCTTGACTTGGCAATCTGGGATCACAATCGGAATATCTTCATAGGAGAGTTTATCATCCACCCTTAAACCTTACATAGTTAGAACAGAGACCGGGTTGCCTATGCATTTCTTGAGCATAGAAACATGAAAAATCGGATGAACCAAAGCCAGCTCACTAGGTAGTTTCAGCTCATAGGCAACCTTTCCAACCCTTTGTAAAACTTATAAGGACCAATATATTAAGGACTTAACTTTACCTTTTTACGAAATCTCATCACCCCTTTCATAGGTTAAATCTTGAAATAGACGTGATCACCTATTTCTATTTCAAACTCACGGTCTATTCTCCTATTGTCATCATAAGACTTTTTCCGACTATAGATAGTCTTCAATCAATCTCTTATGACTCAAACTTTCTCTATAGCCTCATAAATAATCTTTGTACAAATAAGTGAGTACTCACCAACCTCAAACAATCCTGCCAGAGACCTGCATCTTCTACCAAGTCTGCGACGTAGAGCTGCTCCCGCAGGATATTCTTAAAATAATTTTTTGAACCAAATGAGTCTGCGACTTGAACGCAATGCTAACTTGATATTTTTTACCCATTGGTCTCACCAAGTCCGTGAAGCGGACACATTCTCCCTCTGTGTATTTTTGCTGCTACTTTTGCAACTTGCAAGGCCAAGTTTGGGGTCCCTTCATGGACCCCTAGGGCGACCCTTGGGGGTCGGACCTCGATGGTTTCACTCTATATCCAAAGTTTTACCTACTCAAAGTCATTTTACAAGTTCTAGACCTCATACAACACCTCTAAACATTCACGAAACCTAGGACATTTTACTAGTTCAATTAAACTAGTTTCCGGACGTTTTGGACGTTTCTTGACGTCTTGACTCTAAAACATCCTTATTGGTTCATAAATGTTATTTTTCTCTTTGAAACAGTGTTACACACCGTATACCAACATGTGAGGATGCAGATTATGTCATATACTTTACGAGTATTATAGAGTTAATGGAAAATAGAGGAAAAATGAAAGAGAGGCACTTAGAATGTTTGGAACTTGAAGAGTTAGGAACTTTACAAGTCCTATTTTCCTTTAATGAAAAGACATTTCTATGTCATTGCTGGTGGAAAAAAATAGAAGAGTTCAAATATATAAATACTCCTATTAATTTTTAAAAGGGTTGGAAAGAGGGACACCCCTCGCGTCGTCATCGTCATCGTCGCACGTCTGGCTCACCTTTGGCTTCGGCATTGGCTTTGGAAAATGATCGATCAAGAAATTACTTTTTGGATAAAGTTTATTTTAATTATTTATTTATGTAATTAATTTAAATGACCAAAAGGTTTTCAATTAATTAGTTGATAATAGAAGCACTTTCAATTTTTAAGTTGATATTAATTGAAATATTTCGGCTTTTTAGTTGATTAACTAAAACATTTCGAGTCAACTCATGTAATATCTAGTAATATGAAATAACTAAGAATAAACTAAGAAACCAAGAATAATAAATTTTGAAAATAAAAAAAGAAATCTGGAAAATTTACAGTTTTCAAAAGTGAGCTTTGGTCAATTTCAAATGGTCATAACATCCATCTAAGGAAGATTTTTTATGAGTTATTTATATGGATAGAAATCTCTTGGGAATATCTTTCCAACGACATTAAGTTTGCGATATTTTGAGGCCGTATAAGGGAGATATGACTTTCGAGGGTTGTTGAATAGAGGAAAGTCCAAATCCGAATTTGATAAGGGTGGTTTGGTCTTTTCCTAATTAATAATTTAATTTTGTTTTATGGTAATAAGTTTGTGTCTAATATGATCCCATTCAGATTACTAATATAAAAATTAAGTTAGGGCTTTGAGAGAAGAGAAAAGAAGAGGAGAAAAGAGGTGAAAGGACAAGAAGACGCAAGAACGCCAAGGATCGTTGTGTGGATTTCGTCGGAGGTGATCCCTTTGAGGTATGTGTGATATTTTGTGTGGGGTAACTTCACCCACACATTAATTTGTTTCAGTTCGGCGAAATTGAGGATTTTATGGTACGAGTTAAGTTCTTGAAAGAACGTTTGATTTTATGTTGATTGGATTGTTGGTTGTCATTGTTGATTATATATTAGTTACTTCGAGTTATTTTTAGTAGAATTCAGTAGTTGTTGATAAAACCAATGGTACCAATCTTTTTGTGAAAGATCTAGGATGTTTTGGAGAGTTTAGAGATGGAAAACGAGTTGAAAAAATCGTCAGACGCACCTGGGTAGGGTAGGTGGTGCGCACCTGCAGTGCGCTAGAAATTGGCATCAGTCAACCAAGACCTGGTGCGGCGCGCCACCAGTGCGCTAGAATCACGCCTCAATCAACTAAGGCTGGCGTGGCGCATCACTTGTACGCTCGACGCGGCGTTTTTTGTCTAGTTTTCGTTGTTTAGCCCTTTAAAGTCCTTCCAAGGTACATTAACATCCTCATATAATTTTTAATCACTTCAAATGATCTCTAAATACTTAGCAATAATCCAGGAACTCAAATTGAAACCATTAATCCATAATTAATTCAAGGAAAGTTAAGACCAAAGTCAAGAAAGTAAGAAGTCAAGCCTAAAGTTATGAAATGAGTAATAGTGAAGTTTTCAAAAGTTCTTAGTCTTACTTAAATTTTTAACTTCTTTTTATGGCTTAGGTTCGAGTTAAGGAAAAGAGTACAGGTTCAGTTCATTTCTCAAAAAGGTATAAAGGAACAAAGTATTGCTTAAGAGATAAAGTTTGTAATTAAGTAAATAATAAGAGTTGACTTCAACTCTCTAATGTTATAGAGGGGGACTAAGTATTCCCCAAAGGTTGATAAATGTTTTATATTTAATTAAAATGGGAACTAAGAAGTTCCTAAAGAGTTTTGAACAAAAAAGGGTACATCGATTTAAAAGAGGAGTTTTTTAAAGCTAAAGGGTTGAGTAAACTATCTCAACCCAAAGGAAGGAAGTTTTATTTAAAACTTGAAAAAAAGTACATTTTGGGAGTAGTATTGAGCACCGAGGTTGGGATGAGAGTTTAGATAACTGAAGTTCCCATGTAAACCATGTAGGCATCATGGGCAATAATGTTTAGACAGTGTATCAACTAGGTAGAGGATGTTCTATGTGACGATAAAGTATAGGACAGTTCTGGCAGTGTGGGCAAGATGTTGTATCACTACATAGGCTCATAGTGGTGGTTTTCGGTTAGAGAAACTCCCAAAGAAAACTACATTACTTTCATATATAAGTAAAGTGAGTTTATTATTGTTATATCTGTAATAAATTGAGAGTTACACTGTTTATTAGTTTTACACACACACACACACACACACACACATATATATATATATATATATATATATATATATATATATACATTGACTTGTTATCTTGTGAGTTAAGAAGAGCCAAGGTAAATTTATCCTTATTGATTTACACTTACTTGTTATCTTGTGAGTTAAGCAGAGCCAAGGTAAATTTATCCTTACTCCATTTCAAGCTTTATAGTTGTGCCTAGCTTTCCAACTAGCATACTCGATGTACTGATGCGAGTTGGTCTTCATCTTTTATGATGTAGACGCACGTAACCAGAATGAGCTCCCAACGCACCGTTGATCCAGTTGAACACTCCACATTCATATATTAAACCTCTTTCCATTCCGGAGGACATCCTTTTATTTTATTTTTTAGCTTAGTTATTAGGATAATGTGGGGGTCTGTTCCAGCATCCATCTCAGTCAGTTTAGAGGCTTAATAGAGATGTAGTAGTTCAGTTTTGGAGTCTCCTTTACTTTATATTTCATATGCTCAAGTGTTGAGATTTGAATGCCATTTTTGGCAAAGACAGTTATCTAAGTAAATGATGAGAATGTTTTATATTCTTTATCTGAGATGAGTAAGTCTTCCACATAGTTAAGTAAGTCATGCCAAGGGTTCGCTTGCGGGCCAGCAATGGTCTATGAATGTCAGCCACATCCAGGTTGTAGATTCCGGGCATGAAAACTTGGATCTGTTCGACCCTTTTCATTAAAATTCTTTCTCGTTTCAATTTGAATTTTCCCTCTGTTGGAAATGAGTGTTCTGAAAGGTTGCAACTTGCAGGAACAACCATGACCATTTGAATGTTTGTAAACTTTCCTTAATGGTTGTGGATTCTAAAAAGATTACAACCTTTCGGAACCTGTTAAGTTTATCTATAAATAAAATTCATTCTTTAGACATTTTCCTTATGAAATTTTCTAATTTGTTATTTTTATGCACAAAATTTCTTCGTGTACTTTACTATCGTTGAGTGGCTCGCTGACATCAGCATTTTTTGGTATCAATACATTGGTGATTGAGACCATTCTATCTTGGGACTAAATATTCTAAATCAAACCTTGGATTCAGGATGGAAATAATTTCCTTATAGGGACACTGTGCATTCAATCGCTTGATATTTTTTCCATTTTGATTTTTCAGATTCTCGTATGTTTACAGATTTTTGTTTTTGTGAATTAATTTTTGTCTTCTGTTCTTACAATTTCATTAATCTATTACTGACTTCGTGTTTCTGCAACGTTTATTGAAATCAGTAATTCTGTTGATTGGGAATAACCAACCCATTAAAAACGTTTCAAAACATTCAATTTTGACAGTGATTAGCTCATTTGTCCCTTAGCTTAAGCAATCTTATAGGCTACTGATCTTACTAGATATATGATAAAATAGTGCACCAAAAATCAATTGATTAAGGGTATGTTGACGTAAAAATAAAAATATTTAAAATTTCAAATATTTTTATAAAAAAGATGACGGAGATTGCCTGGCCCGAGGGGGGGG
>NC_028645.1:52070740-52119237 GCF_001406875.1 Solanum pennellii | reverse complement strand
GGGGGGGGGGGGGAGGTTAGTGGGGGTTGTATAAATATGAAAAAAAAAATTTCTTTTTAAAAAATTGATGAATGTGTTGGAGGAGGGGGATGTCCTGGGTTGCGGGTGGGGTGGCGTAAGAATTTAAAAAATAAATAAATCTAAAATAGTTTTCAAAATTATTTTTTGGGTGGGTGGATGGGGTGGGGTGGGGATATGTGGTAGGGGTTGTAGGGGTTGGATGAGGTAAAACAAAATCTTAAAATTTGAAACATTTTTCAAAATTAACTTTAAATTTTTTATTTAGTCGGTGAGGGGAGAGGTGATTTGGTGTTATAGATAAGAATATATTTGAAATTTAAAAAATAAGAAAATTTAAAATTTTATCTTTTTACTTTTGGAAGAAAAATTGTTTTCCATAAATTTGAGAAAAATTAGCTGGTTTGAAAAATACTTTATAAATATTTATGTTAACCAAAATGTGAAATTTCCCTCGAAAGTTGAGGACCTACCCCACTTAGATGAAGGGAAGAATCCAAGCCTTCAATGATGTTGCCTCCCAAAACTCCTCAACGACCAGAACCTATAATGTTTGGAAAAAAGGGAAGTAAATGGGGTTAGTACTCCACATGTACTAAGTATGAGATCTTATGCACATACACAAGTAAAATATGCTAAAAGGGACTTTTTATCAAAAACATGCTCAATTATACCTTTAGGGGCCTAATGCAAAGTCAAGTAAGTCATATCAACCAGTCAAACATGCTTACTATTCTCAAAAAATAATAGTTATCCAAACATACTTGAAACCATGATTTACTAGAACCCTAACATCAAGGTATAATATCACAAGAATGAATACGAGTCAAACGTATCATAATAAACAAGACAACTACCCACAAGTTCTTATCAAGTCAACAAGTGCAATGACCAAGCAAAGCCCCATAATTTCACTCAGTCAAGTATTCTCAACAAGAAAACGTGACCAATGTCCAACTTTACATATCATTTCATTTAGGCTTGCATTTCATCGTATATTATCATTGTAATCCAAGGCAAATCCATAAGTGAGATAATAAACATATAGTTTCAACAATGTGCCATGTTAATCATATATACATCATATATTATCATATTATTATTTATAAGAACCTCCTCCTAAGACTCCCCTCAAGGCTAACTAGTGCAATGTCTAGGTAGATTCCATATCCTTACCTTGACCAAGCTAGACCCCTTAGGTTATCCAAGTTAGGGTTCAAATCCTTTAATTCATTTTACCTTTTGGGAATATCTTGCCCTAACTGAAAAAGACCAATTGAGCTAGTGTGGAATCCGGTGTCATAAAACCCTACACCGAAAAAAAGGCGAACTACTTGCCAAGGTAGTACCAAAAATTGCAACATACTAACTACATGGATCCACTACCTAGTATTCCTATGGGGGTTAACATAGTTCAATAATTAGGATATTTAGTTGGGACCCTCTTTATGCGCCATGCATTATAGTCTCCAATCTCAAGAGTAATGTAATGCTCTTACCTTCCTTGTGTGGGAATGGACACTTCTCTATCTAGTTCACTCGGTGCTAAGCTAGAGTCCTTTTTTGAAATATCCTTAAGCCATTAGTTATCAACCATAACTTTATTTAGGCCATAGGGTCTACCCCTTGTATAATCATCATCATCATTAGCTCAATAAGAATTGTATGAGTATAAGACCTTTCATCACAAATCATATAAGTGAGTTTAACACTTAAAAATTTCATAACATATTAAGGCTCGTTGATAGTTTTCACCATCTTTATAGCACATACAATTTAATCAACCTCACAACATAGTCAAGACCTTTCAATTCAACATCATACCAGCCTATAATCAAAGTATAAGGCATACTCAAACATAATATCATAGCATAACAAATAATAATCACAATAGGAAGTGAAGATAGAAATTCTAAGACTTATCAAGTCTTCCTCATAGTCTATCATCTAGGTCTTTCCATAAACCCATAACTCAACCCAAATTGGGGAGTAACATCATCACACAATGATAATCAATAATATAACATGGCCAATTGCATCTCTTTAACATAATAAATAATTAGATCACAACTTGAGACAAGGTACATGGACTAATTTCACTTTATAATTCCCAATCCTAAATCACATCTCAAGAACTAGCATGATAGGCCTATAACTCATTTTAATTTAATCAATAATAACACCATAAGATAGTAATATAATCAACAACCAACTCATTTGAATGATCACAATATAATATAGGTAAGGATCACTACCTAGGGTTAGGGATAGAGAATCAACTACAAAAAAACAGCATTTAGCGACAGACGAAATCCGTTGCTAATCTATGTTATTCCGTTGCTAAACAGAATTTGTGATGGATTTGCGACGGATTTTTGGTTGTTGCTATTTTGTTCGTTAGTAATCTCCTCAGGACGAAAAAATAAATCAGTCGCAAATTTGGCGACGCATTAGATATGAATGATATTCGTTGTCAGTAGTTAGTTATAGACCTGTTTGTCGTTATACTTATGTAGTTCGTTGCTAATTTTATAATTAATTTTGTCACTTCTAATAAACTAGCGATGAAATTTACAGAAATTCCGTCACTAGTCCGTCACAAAATATCATGTTATTTTTAGCCAGCATATTTGCCACCAAAATGTTCATTCCTGATCTTTCACCTGTACCAAATTGTCATTTAATTTGTTGCTAAAATATTACTAAATACCTATAAAATAAAAAAATTGAAATAGAAAATATTTAGAGGGTTTAAAAGTTGTAGATAGCAAATTCCAAATCACATACTTTCGGTGCAAAAAATCAAAAACAAACTATCAACTTTCTTAACAGAATTTACATTCATCAACAATTGTCATAGTACAATTTGAATTTCTCAAAAAGACAATTAAGATGAAATATTAAAGCTATTGGAGGCTAATTAAGAAATATCCTCATCACTTGAAAGTACGGGATCAACCTCCTCCGCATCAGTAGTAGCAATAGGCACCAGGGGTGCCACAAGTGATGGATGGTCAGTGAGAGTAACCACTTATTGTACGCGCTCAATATTAACCGGAAGAAAAATATTAGTAAGGGAAGGAATAATTTCCTTCACAAACACATTCATATTTCATGTCGATGTTGATTCTGTAACTGAAGGTGCAACAAATGATGAGGCACAAATATTCTGCATCTAGTATGTTTTTACTTCAGATCCAAGACCGTACATTCTTTTCCTGTTTTCTCCCCTGGCAGCTTGGTAGTATGCTTCACATTGATCAATATCAGACTGAGAGTTTTTTTATCTCTCCTAATATATCTTCATATTTTTACTGTAAAGACAATAAATTAAAAATTGGGGATAAAATTAAAATGGAAGGAATAGGCAGAAACTTACATAAGCCTTTTTGCTTTACTAAATATGGTATACTCTTTAGCTAACTTACAATACATTTAAACTTAGATTAAAACTGTAAGTTATTTTTTTGACAACACGATATTCAAGAAAATATTCATGTCCCCAACAAACACATGAAGAAACAAGTTAGAAAGTATATATGATACAAGAGTTTCCCGCACAACAACTAAGCAAAAGCCTCAACTTGCTATCTCTAAGGTTGCAAAACACATGAAAGGTTCTTGTAGAATGAACAAGTTTGGTAGAAATAAATTATTTCTATTGGAAATCTATAAAAGCGAGTTTTGCTGAATCATAAGCACTACCGAAATATAAGACTTTAGCTAAGAGAATTCGATTCGGAAAGATTGAAATTTTAATTATTTTAGGGTGCTCAAGGTTAAAAACAAATCCATAAATAGAAGAGAAAATGAAGTTTGATTCACAAAATTTCATGAACTTGTAAAAAATAAACAACACACCTCCATGGTTGATTCATTATTGAAGAAGATACTCAAGGTAAGTACACTTCCAAGCCACAACATGAAAAACTTCAAATGACATGAGAGGTTTTTTTATTTATACTCCAAAAAACATTCTTTTCACGGTGCATGCAAGTATAATTCAATAATTAAGGCTTATATGATGCATTGCAAAAATAGTTAGAAGCTCATATCTAGTTTCTTCACCAGACTAGATCCAGGAAAAAGTAAACTTGATGATGTAGTATATTTCCTTTCTTACTTGACAGTGACACTACAGTTTGTTCCATTTCCAAATAATTTAATAAATAAGCTAACAGGCAAATAGGGAAAAAGATTGATAAAGAAATGAAAAAGAAAAGATGATGCCAAGAACCAAGATTACATGAAGTCTACTTTGCAAGAGTCTAGAGAGGATTATGATAAACCTCAAAAATTAGTACATTCTCATGTCTTAATATACTTCCAACAACATAAATCAACATCAGCTACCCTTTTCTAAAAAGAGCATACTCAAACAACATAAACCGACTATATTCATATACTACTTCCAAAAGCATAAACATACAATATATCTTAATACTACATTCAGCAGGATTTATTTGTCTTAATACTACTTCGAACCACATAAACCAACCATATCTTGAAATATTCCAACAACATAACCAACCATATCTTCGTACACTAGAAATGAAATTAACCATTATGATAGACCTACAAAATAAATGTCTTTTTTCATTTTCTAAATTTTAGACTTACATGGACAATCCAAGAGCGTTTACTAAAAAAGAATTATCCATCATGACCATACATATGGATGTGCGTGCAAATGTAACTCAATTAGTGTTGGATCTCGATCCATTTCAATATCCCTTACAAAAGAAAATTAAAATCATTTTCTAATACAAAATTATCTATTGCATAATATGTATTTAGATACAAGAGTATATATCAGACAACCTAGAGATATTACTTATATAATTTGTGAAATATATAGTTACAAGTTTCTTGCGATGTTCTCCACTTGAGGTAGCGAAACCTGTGTGGGTCCTAGCTGAAACTTCATGGACGCCACAACGATTTTTTCCATTTGTTTCTAAATTTTTAAAAAACTCCTCACTTCCCCAAAGTTGTGTCCATGTTTCCTGTACATGCTCAGTTACAAAACCTGACCTAACTCCTCCCCATTTTATTTTAGAAATAAAATTTCTGTATTTTCCCGAATGCTCAGGTTTATGACTGTTTTATTTATAATCCTTCCTTTCTTTAGTAGGAATCTTTATACCTATTTGACAAATGCGAGAGGATGTAGTGGAATTTGTTGAGTTGAAAACAAGTCAAATTATGCTTCCTTACAAGATGTTACGAATTAATTAAAAGGTAAATATATATCAAAAAATCTCCTAAAGTTAAACCACTGATTATCCAAAATACACAGTTTCGAAAATTTCTCACTAGGAAAGCTGAAAAGATTAAAAGTTTTGTAAAACCTTAAACTAAAAAAATAAGTTTTTTCCTTACTGATGAATTCTAATTACAGTCAACTTACCGAATAATAAGCATTACATTTCAAATAAAGTTACCGAAACATTCTTATTTTAATAATGATGTTAAAGCATTCTAAGACCATCCATCTTACTTTAGAGTATAAACTTTACTTCTTTTGAAATAAGGAACTAGTAGTACAAGCATATAAATAACAAAACACCAAAGACATAGAAAAATTAACTAGTCCTTCAACAGAAATTCTTTTCATGAGGTCTGAAAATGGGAATAGTTAGAAGGATGACCATGGAAAGAAGAGCCAAAAAAGGAAATAGAACACTCACTCAATGCAAATGTCTTTCTTCGAGTTTCACGTACACAAGATGTTAATGTCTTTCTTCGAAGATAGAAAGCTAGGACGGAAATAATGATTAGATGAAAGGAGTCATGTATATTCAAAAACATGATATACGTATGTATTTGATAAACGCAAGGGAATAACACGAGGGAGATCCTTTTAACCTTAAAACAAGTAGTAAGCTAAAGCACAAAAACTGTCACGCTAAAATCAGCAACAAACTATACACGGCAAGAGAACTACATGACAGGCAAGTTGTCACACAATAAATGACACGCGAATGCTTTCTCAATCTCAACAACCAACAGGGGGACAATGGACTCTCCATCCAACAACATCTAACTAATTATTTATAAGCTCTCGGGCAAGTCAACATTAACACTAAAGTGATATGAGGAGCTATTAGTCCTCATGCATATAACTAGACCACCAACATAATGAAATTAAGGAAAAAGGAGTTGAGTTGAACTTCACAAAAAATTTGCATTTCTGCTACATTATATTATAAGACACGATAATAGTAATAAAACGACTACTAGAGAGTTATGTTAGAGAAGCTTCAATTATAACTACAGTACCTAGTTTTATAAATTTATTAACTATGGTCCACTATTAAATTAAGCGACTAGGAAGTCCATTAAAAATCAGCTCCAAATGGTAAACTCAAGCTAAAAAGATCATGAATTTCGTAACTAGGTCCTTCATCAAAGCCCTAAAGGATGCATATGTCTCATATACGAAGAACAAAACTACTTAAATTAATCACTAGGTTCATAGAGGACTTCACAAGGTAGATAAACTAGCACATTAAAGAACTCGTCTAACGTGTGGACAACAGTGGGGAGGCCAGAACAGAGGATGCTATATTTCCCTCCTATGCATAGTATGATTAACACAACATATATTTGTATAGTCAACACACATATAATAAGTGAAATCTCAACTATTTTCTACCAAGTACCGGACATCCTGAAAAATACACTACATTATGAAATGGAACAACTCAACTCGAAGAGAGAAAGCAAGAGAAGTTCTAAAACATGAAGTTTGATCGATCAATAAATCAACATAAACCAAATGTTAGTCGCAGCTTGATTGAGCTAGCTTCTAGTTGGGTTAGATATTTATCCCTAAAGAGTAGATGAACATAAATATATTTTGTAAGAAGAATGACCAAACAAAACTCAATTTGCAAAAGTAAGAATTTCAGTAAAAAAAAAAATTCTTTGGCAAATACCACTTCCACCCCTTTCAAGGGATAACAAAACCATAGCACAACCCTATTTCTAGAGGAGGTGAGCATATATGAAAAAGAGAAATTACTTTTCACTTGAAGCAGCATAAGAGTGTAAACATTTCTAGACTAAGGATGAGGGAGATAGAGAGATGAGATCAGGGGAGCTGAGAAGGAGAGCTGAGATGACTAGAGCTTAGACGGCGGAAGCTGAGATGATAGGAGATGAGACGGAGAGCTGAGGAAGAAAACCCTATTTTTTAGGGAAAAGGTTTTGTAGTTTCCTTTTTTGATATGATTGTATGAAAGGTCCCAACTCAGTTAAAATAATTTTTCTACAAACATAGTGACGGATTATTACATACATCGCTAATAAACAATTATATATATTTAGATTAAATTCTAACTATAAATTTTTCCGTCACTATATAGTTAAAATTTAATAAATCTAGCAATCATTTTCGGTCACGAATTCCGTCACAGAATATTAAGAAATTTTGTCACACCTACTTTGTTGCAAAATTCGTAGTGATTATAAGGGTGCCAATTTTTCCTGATAATTTTTAGCGATCAAAAAAGTTCCATCACGAATCCATCGCTATATTATAACTCAAAAAGTTATTAGTAATTTTTGCAACGGAATAACTATTCAGCTGCTAATCTGTTGTTATTTAGTAAGGAAATATAGTCAGTCGCTAATACTCTTCAATTTAGACCAAACCATCAACAATTACCATAAACAAGTTGTATTACATATTAATCTACTCAATATAACCCTAAGAATTCATTAACCACTCAATTTATAACTTCAATTTCGCAATTGAATGATACCCATAAGAAAACTCAACTTTATGAAATATTTTTTGAAGGAACCCTTTGAGGAAAGGATGTCAAAGGTGAATAGAACTCATACCTTAATGTTTCCCAACAATTTGATAAATAATCAACCCTTTTTCAGCCCCCAATTAACCTTTAAAGCTAATGTTCTATGGAGTCTACCAATTAGAGAGAGAAAGAAGAGAGAAGGAGGAGGGTTTATTTGAGAGTTGTGTTTTGATTTAAGAGGGTTGAGGGTATTTATATTAGGACTTATTCAGCTTAATGAGTGTATCTTTAATCCCAACTAACCCCTAACTACTTTATTAATTAAATGCACTTAATTTAAAACGTGCTTGAATTTGCAGACATTATTAACGAGACCTTGATCAACGGACCATAGCGTGCACCTCTGCACTCCGTCGATGATTCCAGAAACTATACAGGTGAAGGGAACTTCTCCACCATCCTAAATGTTGGACGACAGTTCCATCGATGCCCAGTGGATCCACACACAGGCGATCGTCTGTCCCGTCGATGCACTCTGCCAGGTAGTGCTTCATCAAACTGCAGGGTCCTCCTAAAGGGCCCTTGGTTGGTCCTTGGGGAGTCATACCCGGACATTTTAACCATGGTACAACTCAAACACCCATTAGTGACCTTTCCACCAATTTTTGCACAATTTCGACTCCTAAAACATAGTAAAGTAGTCTAAGGCACACTATCATTCTTTTGAACCAACTTCCTAGACGTTTTGGACGTTTTAGTTCTTAAATCTCCTAAATGACTTATATACATTAAAAATAGACTTAGAAACAGTGTTTAGACTTTATGACACCTATGTTAGGCTTTACAATGAGTCTTGGAATTTGAAGGTGTTACACACATACTACTTATAGAGTTTACTTGGACTCGTGGCATTAAAAGTTTATGTAGGCTTCTCGTTTTAAAAATATAATCAACATATAAGGGTATAGTTTAATAATATTGTCTCACATTAAACCATTTAAAACGAAGTATATCATTTGGGCATTGCCCTCGTACAAATCTATAATTGCCACATAGTGCTTACAATAATATCCTCAATAATATGAGAGAAATGAATGTCTTTGTACTCTAGGAATACAACTAAGGTAGAGTACGTGGCACCATCCTCGAACTAGAGGACCTACTAAAACTTTGGGAAAAGTCCAAGTCTTCTTCCAAGTGATCTTGATACCTCAATGGCCCGAACCTACAGTGTTTGGGAAAACGGAAAGAATATGGATTAATACATCCACTTCTACTAAGTATGGAAACATATGCACATATAATCTTTGAACTCATGCTTAAATGGACATTTTTTTCAAAGTTATGCTAAGTCAATTTGGAAAACCTTAATGACAAATAAGAACACATACAAGCCAATGATCACATATTCATTAAGACAAGTCCGTATGCAACACCAGACCAACATCATCAATAAAGTGATGTTAACATTGATATTACACAACTTAAGGTCATGTCTACATGAATAGTACTATATAAGATACCATAACCAAAAAAACTCCAACATAATGTCAAAACAAAAAAAAGCAAGTACAAGAGTTCATATCATCATAACATATAAGACCCTTACCAACAATCCCATCTAAAGCAAATAACTACAATGCTCATGTGAAGTCCCATAATCCCACAAAATCAAGTAGTGATTCCTAGCTTCATATAGCATAGAATCATTAGTAGTCATCATCATATATAGCAATATAAACTAATAATATGTTAATAAGTAAAACTAACATCGTATAGGATCATCAATATATAAGTCAACATATGCATATCCTTTAATTTATAAGAGCATAAGAACAACCTCCTAGGACTTCCCCTAAGCCTATAGAGTATAATGTGTAGGTAGAGTCCCATACCCCTACCTATACTATGAAGAACCCCTTAAGTCACCCTACTTAAAGTTCACTTTATTACTTTCATTTTACTTTCAGGAACAATCTCCTTAACCGACAATAGACCATGTGATCTAAACATGGAATCCCGTGTCATGAAAGCCTACACCGAAACAAGGTGGTCTACTTTCCAATGTAGGACAAAAACATGAACATAGCATTCTATATGGATCCACTAGCTAGTATTCATATGGAATCAACATAGTCTCCCTTCCTCTAGACGCAAGAGTAGGACAATATCTCACAGTATGATCATTCTTCCCACACCCAACAAACATTATGGTACAAACTACACATTTCCCATAGTGCTTCTTACTACAAGTCATGCAAGTAGGTTTAGCAAACTGAAAACCACAACCCCTATCATGGTTACCATTTGGAGAACTTGAGGAATATTTATTTGCAGCCCTTTTCATGAACCTAGGTTTACTTGATCATCGGATCTACCCCTCTTTAACTCACTAGTCTTCCTATCAAGCTTACATTCTTTAATGGATTATGTAACTCTCAAGAAATGCCATGACTTATACTAGATTTTAATATACTAAATAATGTTTCAAATGATGTTTCCAGACCTATATGAATGTAATGAACACATTTGGAAAAGCTTAGATCAAAAACAACAAAGAAAGACCTTGACGTCCCAAAACTAGATAATCTTAACTAGTTGACATCCCTATGTTCGGTGAAGGTTTTGAGGTGTCAAATGAAGTCCAAAAAATGTGAAGAGACCTTTTATATTTAGTATGTAGAACAAAGGATATAAACATCCAGTAACGACACCCCAAGGACAACTCTAAGGGTCATTAGGGGGGATCCCAATATGGGTAGGTAGGATGAAAAAGCAGCCTGCGCGAACAAGATTGGGACTTGAAGTGTGCGACGCGAGCTGGACACGAGGTGTTCTGCCTTAAGAATTTATAGGCAGACTTGCGAAGCGAGGCTTACACACACCTTACTGAATCGACTCAAAATATTTATTTGCAGCCCTTTTCATGAACCTAGGTTTACTTGATCATCGGATCTACCCCTCTTTAACTCACTAGTCATCCTATCAAGCTTATATTCTTTAATGGATTATGTAACACTCCAGAAATGCCATGACTTAGACTAGATTTTCATATACTAAATAATGTTTCAAATGATGTTTCCAGACCTATATGAATGTAATAAACACATGTGGAAAATCTTAGATCAAAAACAACAAAGAACGACCTTGACGTCCCAAAACTAGATAATCATAACTAGTTGACGTCCCTATGTTTGGTGAAGGTTTTGAGGTGTCAAATGAAGTCCAACAAATATTAAGAGACCTTTGATATGTAGTATGTAGCACAAAGGGTTTAAACATCCAGTAACGACACCCCAAGGACCACTCTAAGGGTCATTAGGGAGGATCCCAATATGGGTAGGTAGGATAACAAAGCAGCCTGCGCGAAAAAGATAGGGACTTGAAGTGTGCGACGCGACCTGGACACGAGGTGTTCTGCCTGAAGAATTTATAGGTAGACTCGCAAAGCGAGGATTACACACACCTTACTTAATCGACTCAAAATTTAATTAAAATGATGGGATTTGGGCTCACTACACGCAGCTACTTTCCAGAATCGTTAAAGTCGTATTTTTTGTAATTTAACTTCTAAAAAATTCTCGTTTAAGTGGAGGGTGTTTTGGGTAATTCATAGGACGAATATCTATTGATATTAGGTCAGTTTTTGACCACTTTTACACTTCCCAAATCAGATCAAACGAAATTTCATTCATCTCTCTCAAGAAAGATCTCTTTTCCAAACTCTATTATATAACAATAAGAGCTTAAGGAAGAAGACGAAGACCTCAAGATTTTCATCAAATATTCGTAGTTTCTTCATATATAAGGTGTGGGTTTTTCACTCTTTGGATTCCTTTCCACAAGAGGTCCTTTGAAATATATGTTTTCAACAGCATCAATTCAAGGATTTTTACTCTACAAAACGGATTTTTCTCCTAACTATAGATTTATGATTTTTTATGAGATGTAATTATTTTCTATGGTCTATTTCACACAAATTTATGAGTATGTGGTTAATTATGTTTTAATTCCGTGTGAATCATGTTCTTATCTAGATGATGGTTTCGTTTGATTGATTCTACTATTTGACAATATGAATAGGAAGGGATTTGAACTAAGACTAGAATGAACTCTCAAATGACCCTTATCTTTTACCCTACAATATGCATTGATCTTGTGCATGATTTTATGAGTTTTTCATGACTATGCTATTGAGTATTTCACTATTTTATTGTTATAATGTTGTAAATTGAACTAAGTTTTTGAATAAAGTTTTCGGAAGCGAGAGGTATGTTTTTCAAAGTTGTGATTACCCTACAATTTTTATGTTAGCCTATAAATCATGATGCTATGTTATGGAAGTATGTATTAGGTTCCTATGTGTATATACTGGTCTATGAACATGTAATTTGTGAGATCATTAAAATAACACGATAAATGCAACTTACGATATTCTTTTGTATGCTTTACAGAAGATGACTATGTTATGTTAATCTCACAAACAAAAGGTTATAATGAAAGGAAATTCTCATATTATAATGAAGATCTCATGATCATGTTTGTACAAATAGTTAATCTCCTATGACCTATGATAAGATTATGATAAAAGACAACTTAAAGGTTATTCAATAAAGGGACTTAAGATAAGCACTGATGAACTAGATATGAGAGGTGTCCCTTCCCTAGTTTGAAAGTAGGTTCACAATGACTATAATGAGATTGAGGCAGACATTTAACGTAAAATTATGGGTCTCTAATACATCTCCTAGTTCTTGAACTATGTTGCAAACATAGGATACTAGCTAGTGGATCCACCTAGAAATCTATGTGATGTTTAGTTCTTTTGTTGCCGGTAGACCACCTTCTTTCGGTGTGGGTTTTTTGACACGGGATTCTATGTTTAGCTAACATGGTCTATGTTGGTTAAGGAGAATGTTCTCTTACGTAAAATTAAATACATGTAAATGAGCGTTGACAAGGGTGACTTGAGGAGTCTACATAGTATAACTAGGGGTATGGGACTCTACCTAGACATTGCACAAGTTGACTCTAACGGAACTCCTAGGAGATTGTTCTTATGTAATATAATAAAATGAAAGATATATGTTTATGATACATGATGTTACTCATATATGATGTTGGTCTTTATGATGAATATGTATTGAGTTATGTTGTTAAATGAAGTGATTATTACTTATGTTACAAGTTATATGAAGCAGACGTTTACAGATGGTCTCCTATCTTATATACTTGGTTTTGTGGGGTTATAGGGATTTACATGACCATTTAACTTGTGAGTTGGTGATGGGATCATTGGTAAGTTTTTTGTATACTATGCTACATGATCTCTTGCATATGAAGAGTTAATATGACTCTATGATAATATGTCTTTGCTTACGATCATGCTTTATGTTGATGGAGTCCTTAACTTATATATGTTACATGATATGTGCATTGAAGACTTTCATATGACTTAGCATGTTTTCTAAAGATATGATAAATGATCCTTTTTCATTCATGTCCTTATATGTGATGTGAATACACCCATACTTAGTACATGTGGCATACTAACCCTATTACATTATATTAATACAACTGTAGGTTCCGGCTGTTGAAGTTTAAGGAGGTCAATGGTTGAAACTCTTTCTCCATGTTTTTGTAGGTCCTCATGTTCGGGGATAATATCTTTCATATTCCATCTTATGAAGACTCAGTAGTTTTAAGACTATTGTACTTCCGATTATGGTTTCTTTGATTCTTTTGTATTAAGGCCTATATGGCATATTGACTATTATTGTCTAAGTCCATATTTGTACTCATAGAAGGTTTTATATATTTGACACAAGTTTTTCGAATATTGTATGTCTTTATGAATCATAAGTATGATGTCTAAGTATACTTCAAGTAGAATGTAAAAGTTTTAATTTTCCGCAATTTTTACTGATCACATGTTATGACAAATGCTAAGGGCCTATCTGAGTCCTTTGAGAGGACGATGACGCCGGTCGCATCTGGGTATGCTCTTTGGGTGTGACAAAGTTTGGTATTAGAGAATCAAGTTAAATAACCTTAGGATCAATGTCTTACTAAACCACATGACATAGTATCTTGTTCATGGTTGCGAAGCGCGCCACAATTATGGATGAGAGGGTATGGGATGACTAGGAAACTTCTCTTTTCTTCATACTCCTATGTCGTGCCTTTAGAGCTTTGACATTATTTGGCTTTTAGTATATTATTCCTTCATTGACAGATTCATTCCAAGGGACCAAAGAGAAGCTAAGTTAGAGTATTTCATCAACCTTCGTCAAGGAGGTATGAGTTATAAGGAATACTCCTTAAAATTCATTAAGTTGTCCAAATATGCTGCCTCTATGGTTTAGAATGATAGGGATTAGATGAACCATTTTGTAATGAGTGTGTTCAAAGTGATTGAAGAAGAATATCGTGCAGCCATGCTTCATGAAAATATGAATGTTTCTAGGTTGATGGTTCATGTTCAACAGTTGGCGATAGTCGTCTAAAGAAGAGGGATAGGGAGGCTAAGAAGGCAAAGTCTTTGGAAAGTGGTTCCTCTAAGTATAGGCTTGATGTGCAAGACGAGCCTAAGTTAAATAAGAGGTTTTCAAATCAGGTTCCTTCTAACTTATTGAAGAATTGCAATGATAGAGGGTCTAATCCTGAACTGAAAACGGGAGAAATGTTGATCCACCTAGAGAGAGACCAACTTGTGGTATGTGTGTTAAAAAATATATGGGTTAATGTCTTGTAGGGACTAGTAGTTGCTATGGTTGTAGAAAGGGTGGTCATATGGTGCAAGATTGTCCTAATATGAGAAGCCAACGTAAGGGGAATGGTCAAACTCAGCCAAGCGGTCCTAGTTCTAAAGCTCGAAAAAGGAACTGTTTCTATGCACTCAAGTCTAGGGGTGAACAAGAAACTTCTACCAACGTGACGGGTATGCTACATGTTTTCTCTATTAATGTTTATGATTTGCTTGACCCAGGTGCTACTCTTTCTTTTTTTAGACCTTTGGTAGTGAGGAAGTTTGATGTGCTTCGCGATGGTTTGGTTGAACCCTTTTCGGTTTGTACCCCAATGGGTAACTCTATAGTTGTAAAAAAAGTCAATAGGAAATGTCTTGTGTGTAACAACCCTAAAAATGTATAAGATAAGTAATGCTTAATGTGTCTAGAATGCATACGATTAGACTGGATTCACACGGATTGATACGCGTAGAACTAGACCTCTGTACCCTTTCTACGGCCAAGCCAACTAACTTGGGGAGTTTGTTGAGCTAGAAAAGATTGGGTCTAGACATGTAGTGCTCTCGAATATGAAGATTTACTCGAATGAGTCTTTATTGAACTTAATAAGAGAAAATCTTAGGTTTTGAGGGTCTAGGGGTAAAATGGTCTTCTTCCAGGCTAAGGATAGTATAGTAATTACCCTAAATATATAATTATTTATTTAATTAATAAGGTGGAGGGGTATTTTGGAGAGAGAGGGCCGAATGTTTTCCCCTGAAGTGAAGTCTTGCTTCAACCGGGTTCGAACCTAGGTGGAAGCAATTAATCAAATTTGTTTTTAATTTAAGTTGGTAAATTAATGAAATTATTTATATTTATTATTTATTAGATTTTTTAAATAATACAAGGAAATCAGATTTTTAAAAATTAAATGAAACCTTATTTGACTAAGTCCTAAGCAAGACTCCTAAGCCTAAGAAAACTCTTCTCTCACACACTCATCTCTCTCTCTCACAACTCTATCACTCTCATTCACGATCTCTCTCTGCCAAAGTAACTTTCAAGAATAGAAAAATTAAACAAGTTCTTCACACTTGAATAACTCACACGAAATCACAACAAAAAAAATGTTAATCACACGTTAGGCAAATTGAGGTTGTCCGTCGAGTGGTGTTGACATTGACGGGACTTGGATATGATATTGGGTGAAGTTTTTGGGCAGCAAGTGGAGGGTTTAACATCAAAAAGGTATGGGTTCTCTTATCTGTTGTTCCCTTTCCCAAGAGACCACTTAAGGTTCAGATTATTCAATCCGAAAACTAGTGTTGATCTCTGTTGCATGTCCCTGCCACTAGCTCCCAATGATTCGTAGGTTGGGTATGATTGCTGGTAGATTTAGGTGTATGTTATGTTTTCTTAATGATTATATTTATGTTTTGGCATTTAAAATCGTACGAATGACAACCTCTGTGTTTTCACATCTATGTTCATCTGTGTGCAAGAATGTGACTATGACTAGGGTCTCGGCTTGAGTCTCCAAAATGTGTAACATTGTGGTTGTTATTTTACGTGCATAAACCTATGTGAATCATGATGTTTATAAAGGATGAAATGTGGCTTATTTAGGTAACAATATCTTAGCTAAACGAATTTATGAAAAATGCACTCCAAAAAGTGTTAAATGGTATACGAATAACTCTATGAGTTCAAGTGAAAATATTGATGAAAGAGAGAAAAAATGCGACAAAATTTCCAGCAAATTACATGTTTACTTTAGGTTAAATGTAGATGAACAAATCTGGAAAATTAATTAAGTGAAAAATGAGGTGAGGTCACCATGATTCGAACCGGCGACCTCACCCATATAATGTCTTAAAATAGCATAAAGGAAATGGGGGTCAAGGGGATTCGATCTCGGGTGTGCTGGTTGAAAAGCAAAGTATAAAAAAATGTGACGCGTGGGAATTGAATCGGCAACATCTAGGCAGAGAATGAGAGTCAAAAAAAATGAAAGAAAAAGAAATGGGAGGTGTGGGAATCAAACCCACGATCTCGTAGGCAGATTCAAGTTGGAAATTTTAAAAGAAATTACAGAGAGGCCGTGGGGGATAGAACCCACAAACCCTCGACTAAGGGAGAGAGAGTTTAAATAAAATAAATTAAAAGAAAGTGAGGTTTTGGGGCTTCGATCCCACATCCTCTAAATCCCATTGAGTTAAAAAATGAAGAGAAAAACTAACGGAAAATTAAAATGAAGGTGTTGGGGCTCTATCATGGGTCCCCAAGCAATCTGGACCGAAATACAATAAACGAAAATATGTAACTGTTGTCTAAGGGATTCGAAATTGGGTTCCCTTGCCCAAATTCCGTATTATACATAAGCCATACGTGAATTAAATATTCAAGAATAATGCTTCCTACTTACATCGAAATTGAGATCTTGGCATACATACTAGATGCATAAGTCTTGTACAACATAATCATAGGAAGATATGAATCACTTAAATGAACTATGAATGAAGCCTCATGGATTGTATGTACACACCCATAAGTCTAGCAGACGTTTAATAATAAGTGAACCTAAGATATAAGTAATGAAATGATGTAGCCCTAGAAGGGTTAAGTAATAGTGTACAACACAGTAAATGGCCAAGTGTATTGGCACATGATGAAATGAAAAATGAAATGATTAAATGAACAATAAAATGATGAAATGAACAATGAAACGATGAAACCCTAGAAGGTTTAAGTAAGAGTGTAAAACACACTAAATGGCCATGTGTATTGCTAGTTGAAATGATGTATGCGATATGTTATGTTCTATGTGCTAGATGTTATGTGAGGTGTGCAATATGATAAGTATGATGATGCATGTTACTCTCATGGCATGACTTTCCTAATCGATATTTAGAAAGTTCTCTAACTTTCAAAATCCAAATTTTGAAAGCTCACAAACTTTCCTAATTCCAATTTCGCAAGTTCACTGACTTCACTTTCCATAATCATGTTTTTAGGAAAGAGCTATTCTTACTCATGCATGTCCTTGGTATGTGCTTGCATATACCCATACTTAGTACAAGTGTGTACTCACCCTATAAAACACTACAATTTTAGGTGCATGCACAGGTCAACGCTAGTGCCAAAGGTTGACGCTGAAACTATCCGGACGCGGAGCATTCATCGGGACTTTGTGGGCCCTTATGCTTTTGAGGATGCTTGCCCATTATGTTCTACCTTATTTATATGATTGAGCTAGTGGAGTATGTTCCACTACCGTTTCTTTCAATATTTGTTTAGACATTGTATTGGTGCCATTTTGGCAAGTATACATTTAATACTATATTAAACTATTTTATTTATTTGATGATCTTAATATTAGACGATTGATGGTGAACAATTATGAATCTAATATAACGATTAGTATGTATGTTAAGAAACAAAAAGTTTCAAATTTTTCGCTAAAATTAACCTAGACGAAGTAAGAATAACGTAAGTAGGCTTATCTGCGACCTTTGAGAGGTCAACGACGCCGGTCTCATCTTTGTTTAGAATCCTGTCCTGACACTGTGATGCTGCCCCATAGAGATATTCTTACTGATTTTGTAGAACTTGACATGTTTTATTTTGATATCATCTTGGGTATGGATTGGCTTCATGCTTATATTGCTTCAATAGATTGTAGAACAAAGGTAGTGAAATTTCGAATCGCTAATGAACCTATTCTAGAGTGGATGGGGGGAAATTCTATACCAAGGGGTCAAATTATTTCGTGTTTGAAGGCTTGTAAGATGATAAACAAGGGTTGTTTATACCATGTGGTGAGAGCTAAGGATCTAGAATTAGAAACTCCTTCTATTGAGACATTCCCTCTAGTGAGAGAATTCCCAGAAGATTTTCTAATGACCTTCCACGATTTCCTCACCAAATGGAAAATTGACTTTGGCATTAATTTGTTACCGGATAAAAATCCCATTTCAGTTCCTCCATATAGGATGGCTCCGGCTGAATAGAAAGAGTTGAAGCTCCAACTCAAAGATTTACTAGACAAGGATTTCATTAAACCTTGTAATTCTCAATGGGGTGCTCCGATCTTGTTTGTTAAGAAGAAGTATGGGTCCCTTAGAATGTGCATTGATTATCGCCAACTAAATAAGGTCACCATAAAGAACAAGTATCCTCTCCCTAGGGTTGATGATTTATTTGATCAAATCCAAGGTTCTAGTTATTTTTCCAAGGTTGACTTAAGGTCGGATATCAAAAACTTAGGGTGAAATAGAAAGATGTTCTCAAAACAGCTTTCCGAACTAGATATGGTCACTATGATTTTTTCTGATGTCTTAACGAATTCCCCGACAACATTTATGGATCTAATGCATAGAGTTTTCCGGGATTACCTCGACCCATTTGTGATTGTGTTCACTGATGATATTTTGATATACTCCAAGAATGACGATGAGCATGAGAGCCACTTGATATTAGCCTTGCAAGTCCTCAAAAAACACCAACTTTATGCAAATTTTTGCAATTGTTAATTTTGGATGAGGTCAGTTGCTTTTGTTTGAAATATTATCTCTGTTGATGGTGTAGATATTGATTCGAAGAAGACGGATGCGGTCAGAAGTTGTCCTAGATCTTTGACTCCCACATACATAAGAAATTTCTTGGGTCTAGCCAGGTATTATAGAAGGTTTGTTAATGGATTTTCGTCCATTTTTCTCCTTTGACAACTTTTCCCCAAAAGAAGGTGAAGTTTCAATGGCCGGAATCTTGTGAGAAATATTTTCAAGAGTTGAAAGATAAGCTCATCTCCGCATCGGTGTTGACCTTACCGGAGGGTAATGAAGGCTCTATAGTGTACAAAGATGCTTCCCGGGTGGGTTTGTATATATCCTTATGCAGCATATTAAGATGATGGCTTATGCTTCTAGGCAACTCAAAGTTCATGAGAAGAATTACGTAACTCATGACCTTGAGTTAGCTGCTGTAGTTATTGCCTTAAAATTATGGAGACACTACTTGTATGGTGTGCATGTTGATTTATTTACTTACCATAAAAGTCTTCAATATGTTGTTACAAAAAAAGAGTTGAATCACCGACAGAAAAAATGGTTAGAATTGTTGAAGGAATACGACATGAGTCTCCTTTACCACCCCGACGAAGATAATGTGGTTGCGGATGCTTTGAGTGAATGACTATAAGCAGTGTGTCTCATGTGGAGGAAGAGAAGAAAGAACTTGTGAAAGATGTTCATGGGTCGTCTCGCTTAGTTGTGCGGTTAGAAGATTCTCAAAATGGTGGTTTCATGGTTTTTTATAAATCCGACTCATACTTAGTGGTGGAGCTGAAATCTAAGCAACACCTTGATCCTCTATTGATGGAGTTTATGGAATGGGTACTTACTAAGCTTAATGAGTCACCCTCCCAAAGGAGATTATGTGTACCAGATGTTAAGGATTTGAAAAAACAGATTGTGGAAGAAGCCTGTGGTTCTCATTATTTTATACATTCGTGTGCCACAAAAATGTATCATGACCTCAGAGAGATCTATTGATGTGGTGGTTTAAAGAGGGACATAGCAGAGTTTGTTACTAAATGCAAACTGCGAACAAGTTAACGTCGAGTATTTCAAACCGGATGGGTTGACCAAAATCATAGATGTTCATACATGGAAGTGGGACCATAAATATGGACTTTGTTGTTGGGTTTCCTCTAACCCAAAGGTAAAGTGGTTCTATATGTGTTATTGTGGATAGGTTATATATGCTATGTTATGAAGATATATGATATGAACATAATGAACTTGCACACTGTTGATACTATAGGTTAATTAGTTCACTTATGAGTATGTGTTGGTTTATATTATTAAAATAATGTAAAATGTATATCTAAATTTTATACTATGTCGAGTTGGACATCGGTTATTGTTTCTTGTAGAGGCTACTTTATTGACTAAGGTGATGGTGCTTTCCTTGGTCATTGTACTTGTTGACTTGATAAGGATTCATGAGTAGTTGTCTTGCTTAATATGATATGATTCACTCTTAGCCATATTTGTGATGTCATTCCTTGATGGTAGGGTTGTAGTAAATCATGGGTTCAAGTATGTTTGGATAAATATTACTTGTTTGAGTATTTATGCATGTTTGGTTGATTGGTATGACGTACATGGGTATGCATGGGATTTCAAACTTGTAAAACGACATGTTTTGACTAAAAGTCCCTTTTTAGCATATTTTGCTTTTATGTGTGCATACAGTCTCATACTTCGTACATGTGGAGTAGTATCCCCTTTTACTTACCTTTTCCAAAATATTTTTAGGTTCCGATCGTTGAAGTGTTTCCGAAGGCGATGCCACTATCTAGCTTACAAACTTGTTATGAGTGTCAGACTCTTTCATTTCTGTTCTTTTCAATTTAGTACTATACTTTTATATGACGTATATGTGGTCTTGTAAGATTGATGTGTAACATTTTGGAAAAGTTACATGTCTACTGAAGAGCCCAATACGTCATTAAGAATGTGTATTGGGGGTACATAGGCATCCCAATGCCCAATGTTGAGAAATATTGGGCATAGTATAGAAAAATTTTGGGCATAGTAGGAAATATTGGCTTAAAGGGTATTAGCCAATTTTCTACCAATAATGAGCTTGTTTAAGAAATGCACATGCAATGAAGACCCTGATCTAAGAACATTTATTCACAACTTAGCACTTTAGATACGAGGAATCCAAGTGTCAAGCCTAGGTACCATTCCACATGACCATTTAAAATGATCATGTAAATTAAGCAGTGCCCAATGACATAGGGAGGGTACTTGGGACAATAAGTAAACATTACCAAATGAAACATAAATAATAGTTAGTAAGGGAAGTACAACAAACCCATGTGCAAGCACATGTGCAAGACTTATGAATAAGGGGCCAAAGAGGGGACCATCCTAACCGAATTCGGTTAGGGAAGTTAGGGGGGGGGAAAATGTGCACAAGGGACCTCTCCATGTGGGGCCTAACTTCCTAACTAATTGTATAATCTAACCTACATGACTAAATAACTAAATAACTCAGGACCAAAGGAAAAAAACTAATTAGTGCACACGACAACCTAGGACCATAACCGGGTTTACAATAACCTAGTACTAGTTAAAGAGATAACCTAGTACCTAACCGAGGATGGTCCAAAAGGTTAGTTATGCTCTTAAAAACATAGGGGTACCTTAGTAATTCCCATAGGTTACTTAATTAATTTAGAAAATTAATTAATTAATTTAAAAGAGTTAAAACCGAAACGATACAAGACCCTTACTCACAATCCAAACCCAAACATACAAGTGCAATACTCATGAGAAGTCCCATAACCCCATATATATCAAGTAAACTA
Organism: Solanum pennellii; assembly: GCF_001406875.1. Taxonomy (NCBI): domain Eukaryota; kingdom Viridiplantae; phylum Streptophyta; class Magnoliopsida; order Solanales; family Solanaceae; genus Solanum; species Solanum pennellii. The sequence continues at coordinate 52,097,344 of NC_028645.1, read as the reverse complement.
GAATAGACACCGTGAGTCATGCCTTTACCTCATATAACATTACATTATGTGTAGTCATCGTTTACATATCAATTGAGCACAATATCATGTTTATCTAATGAAACAAACTCATATAAGATCAACATTATATAGAACCAACATAATGCATTTCATTCATAACATAAGTTCATAAGAACTCCTCCTAGGACTCCCCTCACAGCAAAATTATGCAATGCATAGGTAAAGTCTTATACCCTTACCGATACTATGTAGTACCCGTTAAGTCATCCTGGTTGATGTCCATCCTTTTTAATTTCATTCGTTCATTTTAAATTCGGGAACATTCTCTATAACCGACAATAGACCATGTGGGCTAAACATGGATTCAGGTGTGATGAAACACTACACTTAAAGTAAGTTCTCTAATTAGAAAGGTAAAACCATACAAAAAATAGCATTTAGGTGGATCCACTAGCTAGTGTTACAATGGGGGCACATAGTTAAGTAACTTAGATATGTGTAGTTGAAATCCTTTTTATTCTAATTCGCATTATAGTCTCCATGTCATGAAAACAATGGTGAACATGCCTTCCCTCTTGGGATGGGACACCTCTTACTTTCTAGTTCACTCGGTGCAAAGCTAAATTCCCCTTTTGAAATCAATTTAAGTCTTGCTTAATATCATTTATTAATATCGGTCATAGGATTGTGACCCCTTGTATAATCATGTGAATATTTCATAAGCTCTAGAATAAGAATATTTCTTCATAACTAAACGATAATCATGTGACAAAAATCATATCATAATCATGGAAATAAAATGTTTATGAGAAATAACCTCCAACCCCTAATATAACACACCGATAATTATCTCATATCCATCATGTTCATATCGTAACCATAAATCCATAACTTCATCAATCATAATTAAATTCGAAAACATTATCTAGAATAGACCAACAGAATTTAATTAATGAAATAATGATCTTGAAAGTCATACTAATGGCTTCCAAGAATCTCCTTCAAAATCTCACCATCAATTCCGAAACATTTACCCAATAATCAAATCACCATATTTATTTAATAATAACTTAAAAATAACTCATCCAGTTGCAACATCCCTACTCATCTATCAAATTAATTATTTGTTAGGGTCATGGAAAAGGAGTCATTCATGGATCTTTTAAGGAATTTAGGTCAGAGACTATAAAACTACAACAATACACAAATAAAAATACTATTACATAAGCGTAATTAAAATATATATCAAATTAAAACAATTTGAAGGATAACTCTCGAAATTTGAAGAAAACCATAGTTTTGATAAATATTAAAAACAAACATTGAAGAGCCTATTAGGGAAAGGAATTCCAAGAGGGAATAGCTTCCATACCTTGTTGATTCTTATAGAATTGTAGAAGAAATGTCTTGATCTTTATGCCCTAATGAATCTTCAATGTGTTCTCTAATGGGATCTTTTGGGTAGAGAGAGAAACAAGAGATAAGTGGGAGTTATTTCGGTTTTGGGATTTATTAATTATTAGGTTAGTTAATTGAGTTATAACCCTTCTATAGTCCTCAAAAAAATAATTAAAACACCCAATAAAGTTAATTAATTAATTAATTAATTACTGAAACCACCCTAACTTAACTATTTTTGGAAAATATGTTGGGGTCCCAGACGACGAGACCCCGTCGATGAATCGTCGACCAAACTACAGACCGTACTGGTCAAACGTGACTGAGGGTTTTTTTTTGGGGGCTTTGGGGAAAATTGTTAAGTATGAACGAATGACACAATCAATGGGGCGTCATTGCATCGACGGACTGTTGTTTGACCCTCGTGATTGACACTGTCATTTGACAGCTTTTAGGGTCAAATGTTGGGTCCTCATCATGGACCCTTAAGGTTGTCCTTGGGGAGTCGTATCCGGGTATTTTTACCTTAAACAAAATCTAATGTTTATTCTTAACCTTTAACCAATTTTGACTTTTATATGACTCTTTAAACCTTTGAAACACCTTAAGGAACACTAGCTTATTTTTCATAAATCTCCAGACATCGTGGTCGTCCCTTGACGTATAGGTCTTAATGCTGCCTAATCAGGTTGAATACATTAGTTTAGGTCTTGAATTAGTATTATCCAATACACGAGGCACCATTCTAGGTAATGGAACTTCCATAGTGTTACATTATCCCCCCTCCCTACTCACATTCACCCCCGAATTATTCCTTAATTTTTTATATTGGGAAAAAAAGACTGAATACTAGTAGCCCAAATATAACAACATGAATATAATAATCGTAAGTCACAACTCATAAGAGGAATACTGAACTCCGTTAAACACAAAATCAAAGCACTACATAGAGAAAATCAATTAAGAATTCATCACAAATAAGAGCTTCCATTTTTATAGCACATAGTGAGGAACTACCTTCTAAATTTAAATGTGAGCTCAAAATGAACATCAAAGAGTTAACTTCCAATTTTTCTTCTAAAGAAAACATCAAAGAATACTCACTACAATCTCATGAAGGCAAATATACACACTACATATGAGTGCAAGTTAAACATGCGAGCATATTTCATAAGACTTATTTTAACATAAACCTTTACAAGGATATGCACATACTTAGAAAAAAAACAAGTTCCACATTAATAAAAATTTTATTTCAAGAGGAACTACTAACCTATATTTTTGTCTACGAGTAAGAGGAAAGAGATGAGGGTGGCGAGACATCATGTCGGGCTTGGCCTCCCATGTTGCACCCTCAACTAGATGGTCTCCATAGGACCTTTACACATGCACCCTCTTTGTTCCTCAACTTTTAGACTTGATGATATAGGATCTCTACTAAAAGATTTTGTAAGAAAGGTTCTTAGTAACCCCTAATTCTTTAGTCGGAAGAAAACATACAAGGTCGCCTATACATTTCTTGAGCATAGAGAAAAACATTTCTTGACGAATCGGGCTAATTTACATATTAATATCAACTCATAAGCTAAATTCTCAACTCGATTCAATATCTCATAAGGACCCACATATCGTGGACTAAGTTTCCCAGTTTTACAAAATACATCAGCCTTTTCATTGGTGAAATCTTAAATAGACCCAATCACCCATATAAAACTCAAGATCTCTTCTTCTATTCTCGGCACATGCATTTTTCCGACTATATACTATTTCCAGTCTATCTCTTATCATTCAAATTTTTTTCATGGCCTCATAGACTATCTCAGGACGATGAATTAAAAACTCACCTACACCAAACTACCTAACAAGATACCTACATATCCTACCTACTAGAGAAGCGTCACAATACACTACAAACCCTTTAGTACCTTTCGGAAAGTTCAACACTAGAGCAAAGGTTAACTTATCTTTCAAGTGTTCAAAGCTTTTTCACAACTTTTCGACCACTAAAACTTAACATTCTGTTCTTATTATAAGTAAAAGCAACAGATGCAAAACCATCAACAATTATCCTATAATACTTTGCTAAACCTAAGAAAGTTCAAATATCAATTGTACACAAAGGTATAGGCCAATTCTTAGATCCTTTTTGTTTTCTTCCGATCGAACTCTATGCTCTCACATGAAACACTGTGGCCAAGGAGAGCAACCAATCTCAACCAAAACTCACATTTACTATATTTGTCAAAGAGTTGATGTTCCTCGAGGAGTGTCAAAACAACCCTCAAATGGCCCATATGGTCATCCCCACTCTTAGAATATACCAAGAAATAATTAATGAGGACAATTAAAAATTTTTTAGATAAATCCGGATCACTGTATTAATAAGGTCTTTAAAAATAGCCGGGATATTAGTTAGACCAAAAGACATGACTAGGAACTCATAATTACCATACCTAGTTTGCAAAGCCGTTCTAATAATGACTTTATCTCTGACTCTATGTTGGTGATATCCCGACCTCAAATTGATTTTTGAAAAGAAGCTTGCCTCTTGGAGTTGATCAAAGAAATCATCAATCCTAGAGAAATGACACTTATTCTCTATGGTGACCTTGTTCAATTGTCGCTAGTCGATACACGTTCTAAGAGACCCATCTTTCTTTTTCACAAAAAATACCGTAGCAGCCCATGGAGAAATGCTTGGTTGTATAAAACCCTTGTCAAGCAAATCCTTGAGTTGAGTGTTCAACTTTTTCTGCTCGGCTGGAGCCATCCGATAAGGAGAAACTAATAAGGGTTTCTTATCTGAAAATAAATCTATGCCTAAATCCATTTCCCATTCGACATGAATTTTGGGTAAATCATCAGGAAAGACTTCCAGAAATCCTTCACTACGTGGACCAAATATAAAGGAGGGATTTCGGATTCAAGGTCCTATACCATCAGAACATGATAGATACATACCTTGAAAATCATCTTAAAAGATTTTAGACACAAAAAGATTCGACCTCTAGGGTTTGAGTTTCCCCCCTTTTATTCTAAGACGGGTTCATTAAGAAATTGGAACTTATCTACCATTGTTCTACAATTAATTTAAACAAAACAAGCATATATGAAATACATTCCAGATATGACATAGAAGTCCAACATATAAAATTCTACCAAATCGACCAATGTAAATCTGTTTAACAATAATAGGGTACAACTCCTAAAGACTCTTTTAGAAACAATGGAGTCACCCATCGGGGTAGTGACCAAAAAGGTTCAATTAAGACATCAGGTAGCAAATCAAACTTCTTGTCTACTAAAGGAGCTACAAAAGATAAGGTGGCATTGGGATATAGTAATGCATAGATTTTAATGGAAATAATTGTACCATACCGGTAGCAACGTCAGGATAATCCTCCTTATCACCACTAGAGTGGAGAGCATAAAAGCGGTTCTTTTTAGGGGCATCGCAAAAAGGATCGATTGCTTGTGCTGGGTTATTCTCCATTCCTTGAACCTTTACCATAGTTTAATCTCTCACCTTATGGCCACTATTTCTAAAACCAAAGCAATTATCCATTCCAACTAGACATTCACCCATATGTTTCATACCACATTTGACACATGTAGGTTTCTTAATTAGTGATTCACCACCTCATCCCCTTTGGGACTTAGGATTGGACACCATATTATTACGAGCCTTGAGGAAATAAGAAGGAACTTTGTGGGAGAACCTTTTCTTGAAATTTGGTTTGTCTTGAATTTCTAACTCACCCTTAGAAGTACCTCCTTTATAGGTCCTTTCCCTCTTAGACTCTATATTCTTCCTCTTAAGCCTACTCTCCTAAACATGTTTAACATACCTAATCAAACGAGAAATGTCCATGTTTTCATAAAGCATCTCCGAACGACACGCTTTCACAAGATCATCGCACACACCCCTCAAAAAAATGTTTATTTCATCTAGTATCGGACACCAAAGAAGAGGAATATCTATACAACCTAGTGAATTTCAAAGACTATTCTAGAACAGTCATACCTGCTTGATGTATTTTGACGAACTCTTCCACTTTTACCTCTTTTTTCTCCCTTGGGAAGAACCTATCAAGATATTCTCTCCTAAAGACATCCAAACTTATGTGATCCGTTCTAAAAGCCCTACTGTCCCTCCATTAAGAATATAACGTTTCAGCCACATGCTAGAATATATAAGCGGCTAGATTGACTTTCATATTTGAACTCACTCCCATATAATACAAGATCTTGTAGACCTTATCAAGTATGTCTTTGTCATGACCCAGATTCTATAATCCGAATCGCAACCGGCATCATTGACCTCTCAAAGGTCGCAGACAAGCCTCATTTTCAATTCATCACATTCATATGGTCAATTTTACCTGAAAATTTATAACTTTTAAACATATGAAGTATACATAAACTTCATATATTTATTTCATGAATTCATCATATACTAAGCTCAACATAAGGAAACAACCATCTAACAATTGCGGAATCAATTCAAATTAAAAAATAAAATATCATAGTAGTTTACAAAAATGACCTTATTACAAAGATTCAAATAAATGTATGAAAGGAACTCTAGGGACCAATTCACTAGCTATGTCTGAAAATAAGGCTGGACTAAAACTGTAGCATCATCGAAATCAACATGACCAACAAAATAGTCTCGAGAAACGCTGATGTCCAAACCATTGCAAGAGTCATCAATCTATTCCTTAACCCTCATATAAAAAATAGTAAATAGTAAGGGTTAGTACACCACTTGTACTAAGTATGGGTGTATGCACACATACACATAAGGCTATGCATGATAAAAGAAAGCTCTTCCTAAACAACATGCTGTTTTAGGAAAGCCTAGTCACTAGATTTCCCAAAATCGTTAGTTGTGAATTGTGCTATGAATATGATGTATTTTAATGAATTAAGAAAACACAAATCATTATATATATGATTAAAAAACATTAGTATCATCCACATAATTTTAGAACAACTCGGGCAAAGATTTGAGATTCTGATCCTCTTAGGACGAGAACTCCTCTTTGTACACTTAGATTATTTTTCAGTCTTTTTCTTATTCATGTTGTGTAGTTCAATAATTCTTTTGATCCTATCTTTTACTTAAAAGTGCAATGGTTCATTATAGTCCCATACCTACAATGTATCGATGTAAGTAATCCAAGGTCTGAGGAATGATTTCCCTACCTTATAGTGAGTCATTCTTTAAACTATATATTTATTACATTTTATAAGCAATTCTCTATTGGTCATGCCATTGATTTCATTACTTTCATGTTTTATTTATAATACATTTAATATACACCAGACTTTGGAATCGTTGATGTCTCATAAGACATCTCAAGTGAGGGTCCAACATTTGGGACCTCAACCCGAGGGCCTTCTTTAGCAAACAGAGAGTCTGCTTCATTCGTTCATTCGTACTTCACATTATTCATTTAATTCATTCGTAGGCTGATGTAAACACAAGCTATACCTAGGATGGAGTTTAAGACTCTCATCGTGATCATGAAGTGCAATGACCAAGAATGACCTAATGTCATTACTTGAATCTGATTTCACCTCCTGATTGTCTTGCACAAAAACCTTAGGTATCGTTCATTTCATTATCTTTCATACATTAAGGAACTCACACCTTAACTAACATATGTTGTTTGAGCATCATGAAATCCGATGTCTACCCTACACCGAAAAGAGGTTGAATCACCCGCAAAAGTGACCCAAAACAAGCTAGCATACATGGAAATTGAACCCCGCTGATCCCTAAATTGGCAGTATAGGTTCGAAGACTAGGAGATATAATGAAACCCATACCCGGCATGACAGACTGTCTCATCTCATGATAGTTATGTGAACCTCCATCATTCCCGAAAGAAGGCATCACTACTCATAGCTAGCCTCTCGGTGCTCCGTATAAAGTTCCATTTCATTCAACTCATACGTCATGGAAGTTGGCTTCTAGTATGAGGACATCATATATCAATAGATGATTTCTAATCTCATCATTAGTATTAAGTATACATAAGTCTCAATACTTTCATTAGAGTGTGCATAGAGACTAGTTTCTTCATTAGCTTTATACTCTCATAGGTGAGTACATTTTGGTAACATTTACTTAGGCTCATTTGAGATTGCTCTCATCTTTCACGTTAGCCTTTTATCATATTTTCACCACATTCATTAGCATTAGAATATTTGCTTTGCATAATTACTCATCCCTTTTACGTGAATGTTCATTTCATCATCTTTTATTGTTTACTCAAGCAATATGGAGGCTTGCTTCTAGCTTGAAATCTACTTAAAATGTTGATGACTGGTCATCCTTACTTTACATAGATGAAATTTTAATTGTTCTTTCATATCATCCATAATTTACATTGATGAATGTTAATTCTCCTTACATATCATCCTTAGGTGTTAATGAGACTAGTTCCACACATTCTAACATCTTTATTCGTGATTATTCTTTTAACAAATTAGCTTTCCTGTATGTAAGACTTGTCTCACTTTTTTTAACACCCCATTCTGTTCAGTTACTTAATTTAGACCCCTTTAATCATGTTATTACTCACGTTACATACTTACTTTAGTGTAGTAGTTTCATATCACCGTTTATGGACGATGAGAACTTAATTCAATGAGTTTCATGTGTTCATAGTTCATTCTTGTGGAGCATGTTGGGAGTTCTCCCAATGAATGTCATGCCCTTGGTTATTGATTCAGTAATATTACTTTATGAATGCTTAATATAAATTTGATACTCCTATTAGACAAGAATTAGCATATGATTAGTATTGGCTCAAGATTTGGGATATTAGACTAGAAAATTCATTCTTATTTGCATAAGCCAATTTTACGTATGTTCACATTTAAATTGCCATATGTATGAACCCTTAGCTAATATTTTAATCATTTACATAAGTTCCTATCCATTAGCATATATTCATTTTGACCACATAGAGTTAGCCAACTTTATTTGAAGCATATAGCCAATTTATTAAAGATATGATTTCATACATGTCTTTGAGCCAATTCTTAGTTTATGGATTTTAGTGTAACGCTTTAAAAACATATTGGAAAACATTATATTAACTTTTGATGGCTTTAACATCTTCATATCATCACAACAACAGCAAGTCAACATTCAGCCAAAGACACATATTCACTTAACACATCAAAGATTTAACTTAACATATTATTCATCCATAATTATAATGATAAGATTACTTTACGCAATTACAAGTTCATCAGTTCATTCCATACTCATCATTAAAGAACAATATATTGTAAGATAATCCAGTACCACATACCAAAAACATTATTTATAACATATTCATTGTTGAAATTGTAACAAGGATACTAGAGAAAGGAGTTCGACAAGAACGATGGAAAACAACCCTAGTTTTCAAGATCTTTGAATCATACTAAAGAAATTTCTGTTGGAGAAAGAAGTACAGGAGAGAAACACATACCTTATGTAGAAATTAATCTATGAAGACCACCTTGAACGAAACCTTGAAATCCCCCTAAATAAATCGATAAATTTTCGGTCTTTTTCTTGCGTTCGTTGCTTGCTGTTTTTGCGTCCTTTTTGTCTATCAGTTTGAACTTGATTTTTAGGTTTTCTTACGTATATTCAATCATTCAACTTCGGGTTTAATAATTTACTTAAATAAATTAATTGACTAATTTCTAAAAAGCCCCTCCTAAGTTGACCAAAACGTAGGAGAATGTTGACTTGACAGAAAATCTGGAATTTTGGTGTTGACTATGATTTTGGTAAACATTTTGACTTTATATTAATTAATAAAATCCTTAATTAAATTAATTTAAGGACCAAGGGTAGGTACTAAAGTACCCCTAAGTCATTAGAGCTATAATCAACTCTTTAGGACCATCCTAGGTTAAGTACTAGGATGTCTCTTGAATTATACTAGGTTAATGTAAGTATTTCGTTTTAATCATTTAAACCAGTTATTACATTCGTAATTTAATTAATTAGGTGATATAAGGTAATTATTAAAGTACCCTTAAGTCGTTAGGACCATAACCAATCCTTTGAATCATCAGAGGTTATGTACTAGGTTGTCTTTTTCTTGTTTTAACCGAAATCTTGAAATTGTTTTGTGATTTCAGTTTTGTCCCTTTAAATTAATTAATTAAGTTTCTAAATTAATTAATTAAGTAGAATAGGATAATTACTAAAGTACCCTTAAGTAGTTAGGATCTTAACTAACTGTTTGGACCATCCTAGGTTAGGTACTAGGTTGTCCATTTCTTGTCTTAACAAAAATCTGAAAATTTCATTTTTATTATCGGTTTTAGAACTTTTAAATTACTTAATTAATTTGCTAAATTAATTAATTAGGTAACGTAGGTGAATTACTAAAGTACTCCTATGTTGTTAGGACCATAACATACCTTTTGGACCATCCTAGGTTAGGTACTAGGTTGTCTTTTTAACTAGTACTAGGTTAGTGTCAACCCGGTTTTGACCTAGTTTGTGGGGTGCACTAATGAGTTCAATTCGGTTAGTCCTAGGTTATTTAGTTATTTATGGCAGTAGGTGAGAGTCTAGAATTGGTAGAGAGGTTAGGCCCCACATGGAGTTGTCCCTTGTGCACGTTTTCCCCCCTAACAACCCTAACCAAATTCGGTTACGGTGGTCCCCTCCTTTGGCAGCTTCTTCACATGTCTTGCACATGTGCTTGACATGGGTTGGTTGCACTTTCCTAACTAACTATTATTTAGGCATAATACATATATTGGACCCTAAACTTTACTTCATATTTTAACTTTGACCTCCAACTTTCATTATGTACAAACAGACAGTTTAACTATCCAACTTATAAATAAATAAACACATGAGTCCTACATGATAAAATACATGAAGGACACCACTTAGGACAAAAAATGACATGTAGGATGACATGTAGGACATGTGTGTCTATTTGTTCAATTTGTACAAGTTTAAGTGTCTACTTATGCACACCCAAAGTCGAAGGGCATATATGTGATTTGAAACAAAGTTAAAGGGAATATTTATGTATTATGCCAATAATATATGGTTCATTTGGGAATGTTTACTCATTTTCCCAAGGATCCTCACTATGTCCTTTGGCACTATTTAATCTACATGATCATTTAAATGATCATGTGCTATGGTACTAGGCTTGACACTTGGATGCCTATTATTTTGCGTGCAAATACTAGAAAATATATGTTTTTAGCTTTGGGTCTTGATTGCAGGTACCATTTCTTAAACAAGCTCATTAATGTAACAAAATTGGCAAACATCCTTTAAGCCAATATTTTCTAATATACCCAATGTTTTGCTCATTTGGGTATTATATAGAAATTGACTAATACCCTTTAGCCATTTTTATATACTATGCCCAATTTTTCTCAATATTGGGCATTGGAATGCCTATGTATCCCCAATACGCATTCTTAAAGACTTATTGGGCGCTTCACTAGACATGTAATTTTACGGAATGTTACAGTCTTGGGGGTCTTCATTCACCTTATATGCAAATAACGTCGGAGGGCTTATCCTTGTAAAGTCCTTCAAGCGAGAAGCCATGGTAGGAGCATTTTGGTTCACACGGGGTCCACCTTTCCGATTGGATTGAGCCTCCATAGCTTGAGCTTAAGTAGTCATTGCATGAGACTAGTTGATGAATGATTTCCTTCTCCCTCTATTCTTCATATATGTAGCACTGACTGGGGCTTGGTCACCTTGAGGAGCTTGTTCTTGAGGAGGAGCTTGATTGCCTTGTCGAGGAGCTCCCGCAGTAGCAATGTCCTTTTCAATTATTATTGCCGCTTCCCTTCTAGTACTCATAAACTATAGCGACAAGAAAATGATTAGATGAGAAGGAAACAAAAAATTTAAGAATCATTGTCATAGAGTATCACTTTTGTAAAATAAAATAATTATTCTATGTGGTATTGAACTTCCCTAAAAAAATATTGCAATTGAGAATTTAGAAAAAGCAGGTCAAATCATTACTGAATACCTTATGCACAAAAAGCAAGGAACAAGAGGCAAAGATTTCAACTGCAACTCTATCATATTGATATCCTACACCCGGGACTTAAAATCTATAAATTGGGAATACGGATGTAATCTCCTCTTTACCTCTACATACTCACTGCCAGTGCTTCCTCTCTATAAGGTATTATATGATTTTCTACTTTGTTCCATAAATGTAGGTAGAGCCGGAAGTGTAAAGAATTTGGAATGTTCAAATGCACTCCGTCATAAATTATTTGATTAGTTAAGAATACTGAAGAGTCAAGATATACAGAAAGATCACATGGAGTGTAATCAAACACTACAGTGGGCCATGGATTTCATAAATTTATTTTACTAGGGATCAAATTAAATAGAGAAGTAAATATATGAAATGTTTTTGGATTTGGAAAACCAAGAAAGAATTTCACTTATAGCTTCACATAAACTGTTTTCTCATTTTTTTGAATGATATGCATTACGACTTTGATACACAGATCTACTCATACGTTTGTTTTATATTGACAAAGAGAGACAACGTTGAATCTATCGGGGGCATCTAGTTTAGAAATTAGCTCATCGAATGAAGGTGATACTTGTCTTCAGGTATTGTGGATGGGGTGATCGCTCAAGCACGATTATGTAGGGAACAAACGTATAATTTTAAATAGGTCTTCTCTACATAGTAATTTTAACATCATGAATTAATGTTGGTAAAAGATTAGTTCTTGTGTAAGAGAACTATATATTTTATCCACAGTGTACCTGAATATTTTTAACATGTATAAAAATACAGAGACATTAAATTATAATTGATAAATATTGACCAAAGAAAAGGAAGAAAGAATATGAAATATTATCAAAGTTTAATAAGTAAAAATTTAATTTATTAAACAAAGTCAATATATTATTGACTCATTTCAACATCAATGCAATGAAGCTATGACATATTGAGTAAAGATTTAAGGATGACATGGACACTATATAGCAAAAAGGATGAAAGGATGAAAAGAACAAAAACCCTGAAGCCTATGAATCGTCAAATACACTTGGCGAATCGAAGAAGGGACACACTTCATCTTTTGTTTTAGTGTGCTGAGCCCTGAATGAAAAGGATCAAATCGGCGGAGAAAGAAGCAACTGGTGTGTCATTAAACTCTTCCGCAGAGTAGTGCTTTACCACCCAATGATCAAGGAGATGTAGATTTTGTGGGCAAGAAAAAAAAGACAATCAACTTGAAGATGGGTGAATATCCGAGTCGATCGGCAATTCGTACTAACCTCATTGAACGATACGCCAAAGCACAAATCTTAAGGTTATAAATGCATGTAGAACAATAGTTATTCAGAGAGTTGATTATTTCTCTTATGATTCTGCCTTTCGCACAAACATTAGTATATTTTCATAGTACTTTTTATAGTTTTACTCTCAAGTTTATTAAAAGATTTTTGAAGAATTTAAGAAGGATGAATTTCATTTTCCCCAAATTGGAAGTGGGTCGTCTCAGTTCTTCTTCCTTTGCTGAAAACAAGACTTATTTTCCTATACCCATTTGATTTCAACATCAATTAAGGAATAATTTCATATTTATTTATGTGTGGCTAAGAACCTTCATTATTAGGAGTGATTTAAAAAATGTGAGTTAATATTATTGTTGGCTCCTGCTTACTAGTAGCTTAGATGTGGTTTCATTGTGATTATGTCTAATGGTTGTTGTTTAATATAATAGATTTGTAGTTGCAAATTTGAATATTTGAAAATCCAAGATGTGTTCTACAGCCTAACATATGTTTCATAAGGTTTAGACATTGTTTAAGGTCCATTTAAATGAATATAAGTCATTTAGGGCGTCTGGGTACAAAAATGTCCAAGAACGTCCATGACGTCCAGAAACTAGTTCCAGGAGGTACTAGTGTGCTTTAGCCTATTTGACTATCTTTTAGAAGTCAGAAAATGATGAAAATTGGTGGAAGGGTGTCGAACATGTGTTTAAGTCAGCTAAAAGTCGATATATCTTGGTACGACTCCCCAAGGACTAATCAAGAGCCCTTGATGAGGACCCTTGCATTTTGGGGTCAAGAGCACTGCCTGGGCAGTGTTCACCGACGCGGAGAATTGATGGAACATGTGTGGATCAACGGGGCGTCGATGCCATCCGTCGACCAACACTCAAACATTTTTGGAAAATGTTCTATTTGAACCAGTCTCTAAACTTACCTAGGGATGTGCAGGCATGGAAGGAGGGCTGAGATTCTCTGCATGTTTTAAGTTAGGTCAATTTAATTAATTAATGTTTTAGTTAATTATTTGGGGGATTAGGTAGGTCTAATAACACGTTTAACACCCTAAATAAATTTCTAACCTAATTAAGACTAACTATAATCTCATAACTCACAAAACAAAACTATGTTCCTTCTCTCTTCTTTCTATCTCTAGTGAAGAACACTATTTAAGACCAAGCTAGGGGAAGTGTTTAGGGGCTGCAAAGAGTAAAGTTTCACCATCAATCTTCATCAATTACTGAGGTATGGAACATCTTTCACCGTTGAGACCTCTTTCTTCAAAGAGTTCAATCAAATTGATTTTTAAAGCTGAGTTTTCAAGTGGGTTTTCATCCAATAAGAAATTAATATTATGAGTTGATTTGTTTATGATTTCTTTTGTATATCACGAATTAATTAATATGTACTAGGTTATGATCTTGACTTGAATTACATTGTATTGGTTCAATTGACTTTGTTATTGGTTGATTTACTAATATATGATGTTTATATACTAATCATTAATGAATTATGGTTATTTATATTGTATTGGTTCAATTGACTTTGTTATTGGTTGATTTACTACTATATGATGTTTATATACTAATCATGAATGAATTATGGTTATTTATTGTCCTTTAATGCTAGTTCTTAAGAAGTTATATAGGTTATGAAGTATATTGGAAATTTACCTAAGTATCTTGTCCTAAGCTATGAACTAGTGTTGAATTTAGATATAGAGATTCTTTTAGACTTGTTGTAATGTTGGTCATTGAATTATGAATATGTTAAACTAATTGGTTTGAGATAAGGGTTTATGGAGAGACCTTGATGATGGATTATGAAGGAGACTTTATAAGTCTTGTTATCCCTATCCTTTGCTTCAAAATATGGTTACTTGTGATTACGTCATGATGTTGGGTTAAAATATGCCTTGTAGTAGGATTGATAGGTTTGTATGATGTTGAATTTAAATGTCTTGACTATGGTTTGTGATGTGTTTTCTAAGATATAAATGTTATAAGGATGGTGAGTTATTTACCAATGTGCCTTATCATGATATGAGAATGTCAATGTTCTAACGTCACCTATACGAATTTTAATGAAAGGATTATACTCATGCATTTCTTATTGAGCTATGATGATGATGATTATTATACAAGGGTAAGACCCTATGACTTACAATAAGCTATGATGATTATTAAAGACATTAAAGACATTTCAAAAAGGGCCTTAGCTTAGAACCAAGTTAACTATACAATAAGGGGTGATGGCTTTCCATAGAGGAAGATTCACCCTATATTTCAATAAAAGGTGTTGACTCTCCTATGAGGGATACTCATCCATTGGATTACCATGAGAGGAAACCCCAATTGACAAGTGGTATGTAGAGGGAATATACCTATCTCTTTGTTCTTGAACTATTTTGCCCCCATAGGAAGACTAGCTAGTGGATCCACCAAGAAATCTACGTTTATGTTTGGTTTTACTTAGGCCGGTATAACACCTTCCTTTCGTGTAAGGTTTTACAACACCGGATTCCACATTTTGCTTTTACTGTCTATGTCGGCTAAGGCAAGTGTTCTCAAAACTAAAATGCAGTAATGAAGTAAAAACCAACTAGGGTGACTTGAGAGGTTGACTTAGCCTAGTAGTAGTATGGGACTCTAGTTATGCCTTGCACTAGTTTGTCTTTAAGGGAACTTTAGGAGGGTGTTACTATGCATGTATATGCTTATAATTGTACATGATATGTATATGATTAACTTTCAAATTATTGATACTATATGTTTATTGGGGTCACTTATGAATATATGGTGGTTAACATTGTTAAAGTATGATGATATGTACTCTTAAATGCTATGCTATGTGAAGTAGGACGTTAGTCATGATTCTTGTTGAGTTACATGATTGAGTAAAGTTTTGGGTCTTTGATTTGTCGTTGCACTTGTTGACTTGATTGGGGTTTTTGCTAAGTTTCTTGTGTTGGTAATTTTATAATGAACTCTTATTCATGCTTGTTGAGGTTATGACTTGATGGTAGTGTTTCTTTTACTACATATCTTATTTCATGATAGTTATGTTGACTTGACTAGTTGTGATGTTGTTGGTCTTGTGATGTACATGCCTATGACTTAATGACTATGTCTCATTGATTTGGTATTGTCTTTTCGAATGTGCATAAAGGTTTTAAAAGTAAATTGCATACTTATTGAAATGTCCTATTTTATCATGTTTTCATGATATGTGTGCATATGGTCTCATACTTAGTACAATGGTATACTAACCCCATTTCTATATTTTTCCCCTACATTTTATGTTTTTGTCGTTGAAGACTTTGGGAGACGACTTTGAAGAAGACTTGGATTTTATAATCATCAGAGTAGGGTAGGTCCTCACTTTCCGAGGGCAATACTACTATTAAGCCATGACGTTTTTTTTAGTATTAAGACAATTGTGTTTCTTTCCTTTTCATTTGGACATTAAATGTTGTATGAATTATATGTGGTCTTGTTGAATTGATGTATTAGCTAGGACAAATTTAATATACTCTTATTAGATGGTTATGAGATGAGACGACTAGACTATGTTATATTTTATATAATGATGTGCAATAAAAGTAGAAGGATAAATACTCTTCCTAGACGAAGGGTCTATGTATACTGGATATCTTTATAATATATCTATGTAGAGGTGTATGTAAACCTCCGAGTAGAAGTAATGAAAAATTTTAAATTTTCTGCTTAATTTGACCTATGAATGTAATGATGTAAGCTAAAAGGCTAGTCTTTGTACTAAAAGAGTATGACGACGCCGGTTAAATCTAGGGGGTATTCGTGGTTGTGACAAACTTGTTATTAGAGCATGAGGTTAAATATCTGTGGGTCGATGTCTCTCTCAACCATGTCTATGTAGGTTTGTATTTATAATTGTGAAGCGCTCCACACTTATGAATAATTTTCTATGAGTTGCTTAGGAAATTCAAACTTTCTTAGAAGTCCAATATCGTGCCTTTGGAGTGTTAACTCTATGTGCTTTTATATCTAATCCTCTTATCGTGATTATATGCAATGAATACTCAAAGGAATGTGACACGAAGACTTGAAGAAGAGATTCCAAATGCGAGAGTGCCTTCCTATGGTGATCAAGTTCCTTCTCTGGATAAAGAAGTGAATGATGACCAAGACCTGATAAACCCTCCTCCTTTGACGGATTAAGCCATAAGGTCTACCCTTTTCCCAATGGACCAATCCATTACTACCCAAGAACAAGCCTCCACTACTAAAGCCCAAGCCATGTTAGCCCAAGCTAATCGGTAGGTTGTACCCCGGGTACACCGACAAGTTGCTACCATTGCCTCCCGTCTAAGGGATTTCACTGGGATGTATCCTCCTACTTTCTATGGGTCAGAGGTTGAAGAAGACCCCCAAGAGTTCATTTATGATATCTACGAGATACTTTATGCTGTTAGGTTGTCTACTAGAGAGAAGGCCGAGTTAGCCACTTACCAACTCAAAGATGTGGCTTTAACTTTGTATGTCCAATGGAGGGATAATAGGCCGTTAAGGGGTGCACAGCTGACTTGGGAAGCTTTCAAGAAGGCTTTTCTTGATAGGTTCTTTCATAGGGAGAAGAGGGAAGCTAAAGTGGTGGAGTTCATCAACCTTTGTCAAGGAGGTATGAGTGTTCTTCAGAACACTTTGAAATTCACTAAATTGTCAAAATGTGCTCCTTCTTTGGTTTCCGACCCTAAAGATAAAATGAACTTCTTTGTAACGAGAGTGTCACCTTATTTGCAAGAGGAGTGTCATTTTGATATTCTACATGACAACATGAACATTTCTCGCCTCTTGTTCATGCAAAACATGTAGATCAGGCAAGGGCTAAGAGGAAGATAAGATATGCCAAGAGGGAAAGATTTGTTTATGGTGGTTCTTCAAAGGGAAGGCTTTATATACAAGACAAGTCTATGCTTAAGAATAGGGATTCTAACTAGGTTCCTTCAAAGCTTGCTAAGTCTAGGGATGATAGGGTGTCTAACCCTAATCTAAAAAGGAAGGGATACTAGTTCACTGAACAAGAAGCCTACTTGTGCCAAATGTTGAAAAGGTATTGTAGGGGAATGCTCAGTTGGAAAAGGAATTTGCTTTGGTTGTGGCATGAGAGGCAACAAGGTTAGGTATTTCACTAATGTGAAGGTCCAAGACAATAGTAACGGAATAGATCAAGCAAGTTGTTCTAATGATGCTACGAAGAAGAATCATTTTTATGCTCTCCGTTCTAGGAGTAAGCAAGAGACTTTTCCTGACATGGTGACTGCTATGTTGAAAGTCTTCTCTTTTGATGTATGTGCCCTACTTGATCCCGGTGTTACCTTATAATTTATTACTCCTCTAGTAGCTAAAAAGTTTGATGTTTTGCTAGATATATTGCATGAACCTTTTATAGTGTTTGACCCAGTGGGTGAGTCATTTGTTGCAAAAAGGGTGTATAGAAATTATCATATAATGTTGCCCAATAGAGTTTATTATTTTGAGCTAGTAGAACATGATATACTTGATTTTGATGTCATTTTGGGTGTGTATTGGTTACATGCTTGCTTTGCCTCCATAGATTGTAAAACAAGGGAAGTGAAGTTTAACTTTCCAAGTGAGCCCATTTTAGAGAGGGAAGGGGGAAATTCTATTCCCAGAGGTCGTATTATATCATGTCTAAAAGCATGAAAATGAAATCTAAAGGGTGTTTATACCATATAGTAAGAGTCAATGATTTAGACTCCGAAATTCCTCCCATTGAGTCGGTCCCCGTAGTGATGGAATTTCCGGAGGTATTTCCTAATGACCTTCCCAATATTTCTCACAAACGGGAAATTGATTTTGTTATCGACTTGCTACCGGACAAAAATCCCATTTCAATTCCTTTTTATCAGATGGCTCTGGCCGAATTGAAAGAGTTGAAGTCTTTACTCAAACATTGACTAGACAAAGGATTCATTATACCTAGTATTTCTCCATGGGGTGCTTCAATTTTTTTAGTGAAGAAGGATGGGTCCCTTCGAATGTGCATTGATTATGGCCAACTCAATAAAGTCACTATTGAGAACAAGTATCCTCAGCCTCAGATTAATGACATGTTTGATCAACTACATGGGGCAAGCTACTTTTCTAAGATTTACTTGAGATCGGGGTATCATAAATTTTAGGGTTTTGAGGTGAGGGTATACCAAAGATGGCATTTCGAACTAGATATGGTCAGTATGAGTTCTTACTAATGTCCTTTTATCTCACAAATGCCTCGGCGACGTTTATGGATCTCATGAATAGGGTGTTTTGAAGTTACATAGATTCCTTTGTCATTGTCTTCATTGACACCATCTTTGTATATTTGAAAAATGAGGGTGATCACATGAACCATTTGAGGGAGGTGTTGCAAGTGCTTAAGGAGAATCAATTATTGTCCAAGTATAAAAAATGGGAAGTTTGGTTAATGTTGATAGCATTTTTTGGACATATAATATCTTGTGAAAGAGTTTTAGTTGATCAAAGGAAATGGAGGCGGTCAAAAATTGGCCTAGACTAGTGACTCCAACCGATACTAGGAGTTTCTTGGGTCTTGTGGATATTATCGGTGGTTTGTGGACGATTTTCCGTCCATTGCATCTCCCTTGACTACTTTGACCTAACGAGTTTGAAGTTTGAATGGTTAGAGGCATATCAAAGAAGCTTACAAATCTTGAAAGATAAACTTACTTCAACTCAGGTGTTGACTTTAGCGGAAGGTACAAAGTGTTTCATTGTGTATTGTGATGCATCCCGAGAGGGTTTGGGATGTGTAATTATGCAACATGGGAATGTTGTAGCTATGCTTCTAGACAACTTATGGTGCGTAAGAGAAACTATCCAACTCATGATCTTTAGTTAGCGGTCCTTGAAGATATGGAGGCATTACTTGTATGGTGTTCATATTGATATCTATACCGACCACAAGAGTCTCCAATATGTGTTTACTCAAAAAGAGTTGAATCTGCAACAAAAAAGGTTGTTGGAATTGTTGAAGGACCACGATATGAATGATCTCTATCACCTTTGAAAGGACAATGTGGTTGCGGATGCTCTATGTCATTTATCCATTGGTAGTGTGTCTCATATTGATGAAGCCAAGAATGATCCTGTGAAAGATGTTCATAGGTTGGCTATATTTGGTGTGAGGTTGGATTATATTCCGAAAGTTAGTTTTATGGTCCATCATAACTCTGATTCATATTTGGTAGTTGAGGTGAAGTCCAAACAACACCTTGATCAATCATTGATGGAGTTGAAGGAATTGATTCTTGATAAGCTTAATAAGTCATTTTCTATACGTGGGATGTGGTCTTAAGGTATCAAGAGAGGTTGTATTTTCCAAATGTAGATGTTTTGAGGAACTGGATCCTTGAGGAATACCATGGGTATCGGTACTTCATTCATACGGGTTCCACAAAGATGTACCATCACCTTAGGGAAGTGTTTTGGTAGGAAGTTTGGAAAAAAGGACATAGCGGAATTCGTTGCTAAGTTTCCAAATTGAAAACATGAGAAAGCCGAACATCAAAAGTCGGGTAGCTTACTACAAGAAATAAAAGTTCATACTTTGAAGTGGGAAGACTTCAATATGGATTTGAAGTATGTTTGCCTTGGACTCAGAGGTACTATGACTCTATATGGGTTGTTGCGGATAGGTTTTCCAAGTCGGTTCATTTTATCTCTTCAAGTCTATTTATTTGGCGGAAAATTATGCAAGGATCTTCATAGATGAGATTTTGTGTCTTCATGGTATTCTGTTATCGATCATATTGGATAGGATTAACATTTAGGTGTTTGAGGTCATTCCAAGAAGGGTTTTGTACTAACATGAAGCTAACCATCACTTTTCACCCCTAAACGGATGGTCAAGCGGAGCACATTATTCAAACCATTTAGGATATGCTTAGAGTTTGTATTATTGATTTAAAGGGAAATTTGTATAAGCATTTGCCATTGGTGGAGTTTTATTATTATAATAGTTTTCATTCATCCATATCCATGGCTCCTTATGGAGCCTTGTATGGTAGGAGGTGTATGTCTCTTCTGCACTTCTTCGCTCAAAATCTCCGCATTCATCTTTAGACAGATTTCCTGCAAAACAAAGAGAAACTTATATGAAAATTAGCACAAAAAAGCTTTTGGACACACACCTCCGTAACCCCACACTTGGTCAGACTTCCCCATCTTCCTTCAGCAGCTGCACTATGCTACCACCTACGGAGCTTATTATGGTACGTCGTGCCTGTGACGGTCTGTAGGTGGCAGCGTAGTGCAGCTGCTGAACAAAGATGGGGAAGTCTGACCAAGTGTGGGGTTACACAGCTTGTGACGGTCCGTCGTGTCTATGACGGTCCGTCCTGCAGGTTTGTCATGAAGTTCAGAGAAGTAAGCCCAGTACCCAGATTCCAAGAGTTGATGTGTTTTGGAACGAAGACCCTCGACGGACCGTCGTGTCTGTCACGGTCCGTCATACTAGCCGTCGAGGGTAATGAAGAGAGCAGCAGAAGAAATTGCACAAGTATGGGATGACGGAATCCATAACGGCCCGTTGTGACCACGACGATCTGTCGCGAGCTCCGTCGACCCAGCCGCGTTTTGACAGATTTCAAGCAAATAGAGTCCTTGTATAATTAGGTTTTTATTTTCTATAAGTCAAAAAACCTCGTTTTAGATGTCGAAGTCTGGACCTTTGATTATTTGGTTAGACTCCAGACCATTGTTAGACATCATATTATTAGATTTTGTGTATTAGTGTTAGATTTTGAGATTCTTGCAAGTGATTTTTTGTGATTAATCAAGCAACTTTCGGATTTTACTCTTTCTCATGGAAGTAAGTACATTAATTCTTATATCATATATTTGAATATTGTGATTATGACTATGGGTAATTAAACTCCATAACTAGGGTTGTGGGAACCATAGGCAAATAATGAGATAAAACCTAACTAAAATAACAATCTTATAATAGTGTCTTGCATGTATTAATAATCTTCGCTTAGAAGTCTTTATAAACGGATGGCGAATGTTATAACTCGCCTTAATGCTAATTGCCGGACCAAGGAGGTAGATAATAGGAAAAGAATCATTAACATAAATTTAGTGTATACTATCTTATAGGCTAGTATTGATTGGTACGAGGTAATAACTTCGTCAAATATCGAATACGATGCTTAATAAGAGGTAAAAATAAGGGTTAGGAAAGCAACACACGTACCCGGACCAAGGTGCGGAGTGAGATTTTCTAGATGCCGGACCAAGGACTTAGAAATACATAACTTGTCACTTTGCATGCAAGATACTAGGAAAGAATTGTTATAGTTAGAATTATAAAGTTATGAACCTGTGGGGAACACGTAAACCCTAGTTACTTTGATTAATTGATTAAAATCCAACTGTCAAAGCTGATAAGTGTCTCTTTGAAGTTCGTTATTTATTTTCACTCATTTAGAAATAGAAACCCTCCCTTTTTATGTTTTTACTTTCCAAGGAAGTCATTGACCAAACAATAGTAATAACAGGTTGATGTTAAGTCTAGACTATTTTCCTCGTGGGAACGATCCCAACCTCACTAGTTGGGTTATTTACTTGACACAACCGCTCTACTTCTTATTTGAGAAGTATGTTTGAGCGTATAAATTTTTGGCGCCGTTGCCGGGGAAAGTAGCTTTTATATTAACTTGAACTTATTACTATAGTTTAGTTGATATTTTCTTGATTTTACTTTGTTTTATTGTTTTTGATTTATGCAGAACCACCCTCCTTGTATGCCAAATATACGGAGAGGAAGAGGCATACCATCTTGATGAAGTCTGAGTAATCAAGTATCCTCAGTCGTGCCGCGACATTAAATCAGGCGCTTGTTGGGAGGCAACCCAATACTTATAGTTTTTCTTTTTAGTAATGGTAGGATTTTTTTTTACTAATGAGTTTTAAATTTGCAAGAAAATTACTCTGCAGCAGTGCTGACGGATACAGCGACGGATCGTTGTTTCTGCGACGGACCGTCGCATGAATCCGTCGTACCAGGTACGTCTTTCTGTTATGTTCAAACTAGGGCACACGCGACGGACCGTCATCTTGTCGATGGTCTGTCCTGCCCAACCGTTCTGGTTGTTAGAGACCATATTCCTAAGGGTCTCTCATATTTTTCTAAAGTGTCCTTCAACGGACATATGCGACGGACCGTCGTACATACGAAGGTCCGTCCTGCACAACCGTTCTGGTTGTCAGAGACCCATTTCCTAAGGGTCTCTCTCGATTTTTCTAAGTATCCTCAAACGGACAACTACAACGGATCGTCATACCTTCGACGATCCGTCTTGCATGACCGTCATGACGGTCAGAGACCCCTCTCCTAGGGGTCTCCACATTTCTCTCAAGTGTCCTCTGACGGACACCTATGACGGACCGTTTTATCTGTGATGGTCCGTCCTGCATGACCATTTCAATGGCCAGAGACCCCTCTCCTAGGGGTCTCCACATTTTTTTTCAAGTGTCCTCTGACGAGCACCGACGACGTATCGTCGTACCTGTGACGGTCCGTCCTGTACATACCGTCATGTTAGTCAGAGACTCTCCTTCAGGGTTCACTATATGTACATAGTCTAGGAGAACATGACGGACCTCATGACGGTCCGTCATAGTCACGACGAGCCGTCACCAGGCCCGTCGTGTGTCACAGTTTCTATTGCAATGACATACTATTTTCAATGTTTTATTTCGTATGGTATTGCTTGTCTTGTTTGCCACTACTCGCACTAATATTTTTCCTGTACAAGTACTATCTACTATGGCACCCAAGCAAGACCGAATCTACGCACGCGGGCGATCAAAGTCTGTCGCCCCGTCTGCCCGCATGGTCATCGGCTTTGATGATGAGCGTGACCCCGAGTACGTGCCCACAGGCACTTCCACCCCTTCCCATGCTTCACGTGTCACCAGAGCCACACACAAAAAGGTGGCGTCCGCGTAGTCACTGCCTCCCAGTCTGATGAAGAGCGCACACTGACCGGAACACCTTTTGGGTCAGCCACCAATGAAGAAGGAGCGCCGTGAGATGGAGGCTGCGAGGAGAGCCTCGCTTACTGAGGAGGAGGCGCGCCAGCAGAGAGTTCGAGAGTTAGCTGCTGCGGCGTCTAGCTCCCGAATTGTGGAGATAGCGGGAGGCACTGCTGATGGTGCTGTTGTTGCTGAGGACATCACTAAGGGTGTCTAGACTACAGAGGTAGTAGATTCCGTGGAACCGGACCCACCAGCTTGCTGATTAACGGCGCTTTGCGCCACAAGTTTGCTTCACCTACCACTCTAGTATTTAAATTTCTGTGCATTGGGGACAATTGCATGTTTTTTTTGTTGGGGGTGGGGTAAATTCAAAGTGAGTGTTAGGGTGAAGTATGAGTAGCCCAATTCACTATCCTTTTTTGGGGTTTTCTTGCCTGTGTTCTTTTTCCCCAAAAGACTGATTACTTTTTCTATTGAACCGGCATGTCTATATCTTTTGTATATAGTTTAATTCTGGAGCATGATGGCTAAAATGATATCCTGATAAACTGGAAAATGATGCATGACTAGGCATAGTAACTGATAAATGTGTGGCCCTAAGCATGACATAGAGTTACACCATTGCATTACCCTAAGTCTTAAATTCGAACTAGGTGTCTGATAATCTGGTATAGTGATGAGATGTCAAGTGAGTGTGAGGAAAATTCGAATAGTCCACTATTTGTACTGAGCTAGAACTTACCTGGTTAGTCCTGCTAAAAGTAAGCTATAATAAACAATTAGGAAAGGATCATAGGCCATTATTCAATATAGCAAATTTTTAGCCTAAATAAAAGAAAACCAAATGAGATTATTTATCCTTCTTTGATCCAAATGATTTGAGCTTAAATTAGACCTTTCTTTCTCACCCCAACTGATCTTTTCTGGGAATAATGTGTTGGCCCTTGTCCCTCCTTGCACATGTGCACCTCAGCTAACGCCAAAAGCATAAGTTGAGGGTGGCTAACGTAGTAAACAACCTTTTTATGGCCCTGACCCAACTTTGGGTATTGTGTACTTTGACTCATGGCAAAGCCATGAGTTGAGGGTGGCTATTATGAGGAATACTCTGGAAAGTGGGGTTGAAAGAACAAAAGAGAGAGAAAGAACAAAAGTAAAGTGACTCAAGATTTAGTTGAAAGAAAAGTAAAGAAAAAGAAAAATATACAAGAAATACAAGCAAGAGAGTCACTTACACAAATGAAGAAAGAAGAGAAAATAGAGAGGTGAAAAAATATGAGAAACTGGGCGAGATAAAATGATAGAAAATGGTATGTGGAGCCGATATGTCAAGGAGGGAAAAAAGTCACTAATGTATACCTAAATATACCATACCTGACCCTGAGCCTATGTTACAAGCTAAGAAAGTCCTATCGTGATCCTAAGGGTTGTATAGCGAACTTAAAGCAGTGAAAATAAGGGCAAGCTTATGGCTATAGGTATGAATGAGTGTGACTTTGTTCTGAGAGCGAGTGTTGAAAAGTAATCCTTATACTCAAACTGAAATCATTGTGTGAACAAATGAGGATTTTGTTTCAAAGTGAGGACACTAGTTGCAATACCGGAAATATTATCATCTCAGTGAGAAATTGAAGATGATAGGTGTTAGTGCATGGTGAGTCTGTGTCATATTCTGATCCCACATAATTCAAGCCTAATAGTGATAGAATGCATATATTTGTTGAGATTAATCGGGATTGATAGCCAAATGATTGCAAAGGATAAAACATGGATATTATTGTACAAAGATTTCCTATTGAGTCATTGTGTGTCGCTTGAGGACAAGCAACGAATTTAAGTTGAGGGTGTTGATATACCGTGGTTTCATGGTATTATTTATACTTTTTCCTTAAGTTTAGAGTGTCCAAAATCCTTTTTGTGCTAATTTTTATATAAGTTTCTCTTTGTTTTAAAGTAAATCTGTCCAAAGATGAATGCGGAGATTTTGAGCGAAGAAGTGTAGAAGATACCACCTACGGAGCTTATGACGGTACGTCGTGCCTGTGACGG
Organism: Solanum pennellii; assembly: GCF_001406875.1. Taxonomy (NCBI): domain Eukaryota; kingdom Viridiplantae; phylum Streptophyta; class Magnoliopsida; order Solanales; family Solanaceae; genus Solanum; species Solanum pennellii. The sequence continues at coordinate 52,071,535 of NC_028645.1, read as the reverse complement.
TCCGTAGGTGGCAGCGTACTGCAGCTGCTGAAGGAAGATGGGGAAGTCTGACCAAGTGTGGGGTTACACAGCTTGTGACGGTCCGTCGTGTCTATGACGGTCCGTCCTGCAGGTTCGTCATGAAATTCAGAGAAGTAATCCCAGTACCCAAATTATAAGAGTTGAAGTGTTTTGGAACGAAGACCCTCGACGGACCGTCGTGTCTGTGACGGTCCGTCATACTTGCCGTCGAGGGTAATGAAGAGAGCAGCAGAAGAAATTGCACAAGTATGGGACAACGAAATCCATAACGGCCCGTTGTGACCACGACGATCCGTCGCGAGGTCCGTCGACCCAGCCGCGTTTTGACAGATTTCAAGCAAATAGATTCCTTGTATGATTAGGTTTTCATTTTCTATAAATAGTTCGAAAAACCTCATTTTAGATGTCGGAGTCTGGACCTTTGATTATTAGGTTAGACTCCAGACCATTGTTAGACATCATATTATTAGATTCTGTGTATTAGTGTTATATTTTGAGATTCTTGCAAGTGATTTTTGGTGATTAATCAAGCAACTTTCGGATTTTACTCTTTGTCAGTGAAGTAAGTACATGAATTCTTATATCATATATTTGAATATTGTGATTATGACTATGGGTCACTAAACTCCATAACTAGGGTTGTGGGAACCATAGGCAAATAATGAGATAAAACCTAAGTAAAATAACAATTCTAGAATAGTGTCTTGCATATATAAATAATTCTTTCGCTTAGAAGTCTTTTTAACGGATGGCCAACGTTAGAACTCGCCTTAA
>NC_028645.1:52050948-52060740 GCF_001406875.1 Solanum pennellii | reverse complement strand
ATCTTAGCCAGTTTTTCCAGAAATAAATCTGCTGCTCAAAACGACTAACCAGGTCGTTACAGTTTTTACCTTTGACCATCATTCACTTCATATATAGAAAGATGTTTCGAAAATTATTTATTCTTGAAAGATTTTTGTTAGAATGAAATTACATTTTTATTCTTGGTCATCTTTAATACAAATATATCATCCTATTCATTTTTATTTGTAAAGTTACTTTTAATATCTTTTTCTTTAATTTCAATCTAATATATATTATTAATTTTACACTAATTTCATAACCTTACCACTAGGTTCAAGGTTCCGAATAAAGACCCTCTTAACATCATTCAAGGTCACGTGTCATTCATACATACAAGGATAAGGGTCTTTATCACCCTAAGTAAATACATCCCATATTCACATTCATACATGCATCAAGTAAGGGATACAAGTCAACCAAGACAAGACACAACAAACTTCACTTTAACACATATTACATCTCAATCTTTAAGTCAGTTAGGAATAACCATGATTGTATTTATGTCATCCTATACACTACCATATCATCATCAGTATAATTTCATAGGGTCATATAGTCAAGTAGGAATAACCATGCAGCAACATCTGAGACTACACATACAAGCACATAGCCATAGTCTAGATAATCTCCTAACATAATTAGAAACAACAAATACTTTAACATTACTTCACATATAGATAGATATGCTCATACTTCACATAAATCAACTACACTAATCATCATAATACTTCAAGTAGTGCCGACAAGGCCATGATCATCATATTGCATAAAGTGATGCCAAAAAGGCCACATCAATTCACATAGCACCGCAACCATAAGTGGACCATACCAATCAATATTAACTATATATAATATTAATAGAGTTAGGCAGCATACCACCCATTCAATCTCACCACTTCAATCCAAAGCCAAATCATCCAATTCGATACCATAAGGCCCTTACCCATTGCCATGAACTTCAATTCAATACAAAAACTATAATACTCAATGAAACTAGGTCAATTCAATATAGAATCATCAATCTAAGACAACCTAGATATCAATTCAATACAATTATTACATCAATCAATAGGTCATACAAAACTGCATTAGAATTCATAAGACTTAAGTCAATATCAATCCAATAAGCTTAATATTCAATAGATATAAGAATATACAAGACTCAATTGATCAAATTGAAACAGCCTATAAACCAATAAATCATAATCTATACTGAATCAAAAGTCCATAACAATATACATTTGAATTCATTATTATCGAGCATGATCACATAACCCATATTTTAGTCATACTGAGAGATTTGTGAAGTTCAAGGGTTTATGGAGAATTTTATTGGAAAACATCAATTATACATCAATAATATCATATCTTAACGTTTGAAAACCTTTCATGCAAGAACCCAAGACTTACATTAGATATTTGACTTTTTCATCTTTTTGAAATCTTTGAAAATCATCTTTGAAATTGTCTCTAAGGTGATAGCAAGCCTTAGATGAAGAACCCCCATATCTTATAAGAATAATCCAATGATAATTGAAGAAGAAACTCCATTGAAGATCTATCTTCAAGCTCTATCTTCATTGAGCTCTCATGGAGGTGTTTGAAGAAACTTTGGGAGGGAATGGATTTTGATTAGGTACTAGGGTTTAAATGAGAGTTTTAGGACTTATATACTCTTAAAATACCCTTAAAACCCAAAATAACCGCCCTCAAATTTTATAAGACTTGGGGTGACTTTCCCAAAAACCTTAAGTCTTACCAAAAAACTGCCAGATTTCACAGCACCATCGACGCCCTAGCATCGACGGTCCGTGGATGAGACCACGCCCCGTCGATGGGGTCCCTTGGTTGAATATGCAGATTCTCAACCTGCAGGAAACATGTGTCCATCAACGCCACCCATTAACGGTCCGTCGCCGGGTCGACTGGACGTCATTTAGGGCAATCGATTGCCAATGTCTGGCAGTGTTAAGATTCAAGTTGGGGTCCTCCTTGTAGTGACCCTTGTGGTTCTTACATGGGGTCATATACCCTGAACTTTCCAACCCAAATATGTTCGTATACAAATTTAGGAGATACCACGTCAATTTCATCTAAAACGAACACGTAAAACTCGACCAAACATGCATAGACACCCAAGGTCATTTCAAGGCAAACCTTTCAAATGTCATGGACGTTTGACCTCCAAACATCAAAAAAAAATGACACACTTCCTATAAAGACCATAATAACACATATAATTACCTCATTAACTCATGAAACACACAATTATGCACCTAGCCACATATGAGGCACATAGGTGACTTAGTCGTCGAACGTCTTGATCGTCCCTTGTCATTTGATTTTCAATGCACCTAAACTCTTAGACACTGCCTCAAAACCACATTATAAACCATTTTAGGAACTTATACCATAATGAAAAACATGTTAGGCTATATCTTCACCTAATTCATTTTCGGGATCTCACAGTAATGCCATTATCAAGCCTCTAATGTTATTTTAGTTTTAATACTTCTATGTTCTTTCCTATTAATTGGAGACTCTTGTTGTAATAGAATATATGAGGCTTCTATAATTGATTTATGGGCTATGCCCAACTGTTATACTCTTGCTTAGATGGTTATGATATGATACATCCGTTTTAAGATAATATCGTATCTTATATATATATGTCCAATAAAAGTAGAACAATATGTAATCTTCCTATATGAATGGTCTGTGTATACTTGATATAAATGTTATTTGTATGTAGCGGTTTATGTAAACCTCAATGTGAAAGTTAACAAAAAGTTTTTAAAAAATTCATATTTTTAATGTATGAATGTAATTATGTAAGCTAAGAAGCTAGTCTTAGTCCTCAAAGAGGACGCTGCCGCCGATTACGTCTAGGGGGTGCTCACCGGATGTGATATTAGAAATCATGTTTATGGTGCGTTCAAGATTCACTATTTATTTTCTATTTTGAACTTCAAAGGGCACCACACATTGAGTGTTATATAACACAAGCTAGTGTTGAATGCAAAGTTTACCTCATCCTCCTACTCTAAAAGATAACCTATTCTTTTAGAATTTTCTTTTTCTATCTCGACTTTAGCATTTATATTGACCTCGACAGAATCCAAGTCCCAATAGTAGAATACCTATAAGAATTCTTAGGAGGTTGAAGAGAGTAGACGGGGAATATAATTGTACGTGTTTGGAGGAGAGTAAGGAATATGAGCTGAACTATCCCTCCTGTGACTTAACGCTTAAGACAGTGTGTTTTCCTTATTATGGTAGAGTGGTTTTATAGGATATCTCATAGTTTCCAAAGATGATTTGTTATATAATTATTCATGTTGCATGTTCTATAACTTATCAATTTGTATGTCATTTTCCCTTTGTAGATTATCTTCTCACATATTACCTAATATCATATATTGCTTACATGTAGTGTTATCCGCTTCAGAGACCCTTGTTTTTATTATATGTTTTCATAGAACCTTTTTTCTTTACATGTTATTTTATTGCACTAGTTACTTCCCACATGTCACATGTCCATATTGTGTGCGTAATGCACGCTAATTCATCATATGACCATCTCTATATATTTTGCATGCCTCGTAGCCTACTTGCTTAAACATTTTAGGCCTTATAGCTTTTCTGGAAATGTGTTTTGTTGTTGCTTGCTCATATTTCATATCTCTGTTCAGTGATATGTTCGTGCACCGATGAAATATAACGCACTTTCTCAATGTGTTTGTGTTTCATAGTTCATTTTTTTTATATGTATAATTGTAATATAGTCTACTTGCTTAAGTATTATAGAAGTGTTGTAGCTTTAGTACTCATGCATCATGTGCTCATCTAGTACGTTTCACAAATTCCTCATTGTTCATTCGCTCACACACTACCCCATGAACCATATGTGTGCATACACCACATATTTCTATAGCTTAACGCCTATGTATCGTGTACTGCTTATTGATTTGAGTTGTGAATAATGTCGGAAAACGTTTCCTTGTATCATATCCAAAAGGATTGGTAATGTAGTTTATGAGACTGAGATACCACAAGATTTAGCAGCGGTGGTATTTCATATTTCCATGCTACAAAAGTGCATGAGATATCCTTCACTTATCATACTTACTGAAGATATTTGTAGTAATGACAACTTGTCTGATGAGGAGATTCATATCAGATTCTAGACTGCCAAGTTTTGAAATTGACCATCAATCAAAATTCTTTCGACAAATCAATTTATTGAAGAAGATGCTTGCAAAGCTGAGAAATATATGAAGAAGAGATACCCACATCTCCTCGGACCTGTAGAATTTCAAAAATTTTAAGGTACTAATCCTTTTTATGACATTTATTTTAAGTTGGCATGTTGTAATTACGTTTTTGCTTATTGGGTCTCTGAGCTGAATGTTAGATGTTATGCCATTAGCCTGATAAGAATAATCTCATTCAAAGATGAATGCTCCCAAGGGGTATATATAGTAACACCTAGTTTTTTGAAAGAACTATAAAGAACTAGAATTTGAAAGAAACCATTCTTGGAAATAATCAAATTTGAAAAGTTTTACAAGTTAATTAAAGTATGAGTTTTGGGTCAACTTCAAATGACCATAACTCCTATCTCATGATCAGTTAGGAGCTCTACCAGATACCGTAGGAAATATCTTTGAATTATATTTCCAACGCTGCTGAGTTTGCTCAATTTTGAGTTAGTATGAGGAAGATATGCTCATTTTAAGTGAAACACTCTGATAGTACATGACCTAATATAGATCCTCACATGATGAACTAAGACAAAACACTGTTTATAGGCCTAAAATAATGTATTTAAAATATTTAGGAGGTGTTAGAGTCAAAACGTCAAGGAACGTCCATGACGTCCTGAGACTAGTGAAATAGAGGTTAGTGTGCCTTGGCATGCTTCATGGAGTTTTAAGAGTCGGAATTTAATGAAAATTGGTAGAAAGGTGTTAAAAATGTATTAGAATGTGTTTAGGGTCGAAAACTCCAGGTAAGAATCCCCAAGGACAAATGTAGGGGTCCTTGGTGACGACCCTTCAATTTTACCAAAAAGCTTATTTTTGGACAGTGTGCATCGACGAGCCGAGCGAAGATCCATCGATTAATCGACGCTCCATCGTTCAAAACTTAGACATCTTTCCAGAAGTCTCCAAAACACAGTCTCTGAACTCATCGACGACTTGCTAGAACAGGTTGTCGGTGGACCTACGGTCCGTATGTTGGGGAGTCATCGATTAAGTCTATGTTTCACGGTTAGGATTTTAGTTAGTGAACTAATTAGTTAATTAGTTAGGGGTTTAACTAGGGGTTAAGGGGTGGTTAATTAAGTTAGTAGAGAGAGTATATAACACCTAACCCTCATTAAACTAACCAAACATTCCTTATTTCCCAAACTCAAAACTCTCTACCTTCTCTCTACTTTCTCTCTCTTTCCCCATTGAACACCATTGAAGACAAGGTTCAAGGTTATTAGGGCTGAGATATTAAACTTTCTCTCAATCAATCTTCAAGTATTGTTAAGGTATGGAAGCTCTTAACTCTTGGGACTCCTTTCCCCAAGAGGTTCTTCAAATTTGATTTATAATAGTTGATAAAAACATGGGTTTCTTTCTTATTCCAAAATTGATCTTTCAAATTGATTTTTTCTTGGTTTCTTTTGGTTATTATGGATATATTATGATTAATTAGGGTACTTTTTTATGGTACACCTACTTCTATGGAAGATATCATGAATTGACCTTATTTCCCTAACCATAGTTTATGAATTGGTTAGTGATGATGCAATTAACTCAGTTCTTGTGTTGATTACTATTATATGATGTTATTAAGTCTATTTATGGATGGATATGGTTGGTTGATGGTAATACCATTGAAGAAGGTCTTTGAAGGTAAATTGGTAAGACTTTGTGATCTTGAATCCTTATTTCAATTGTGATGACTTATACTTGATGATGATGCTCAATTGAAGTATCACATGTGATTATATCAAGTAGGTGATGGTATGATGAAAGTAATTGAAATATATTGACTATATGAATTGTGAAATTATAATTAAGTTATTAAGATATAAGGTTTTATGTGAATCATTTATGTGCCTTATTATGAGATGATGATAATAATGTGCTAATCTCACATATGAAGGTTGTATTGAAAGGAAGTTCTAATGCAATACCTAATGAGCTAATGATATGATATACAACGGGTTAGTCTCCTATTTCCTATATTAAGTTATGTTGATTAAGAATGACTTAAAGACATTTCAAAAAGGTACTTTATCTTAGCACTGAGTGAACTAGTTATGAGATGTGTCCCTTTCTAATGTGGGAAGGTAGGTTCACAATGGTTTTCATGAGAGAGAGGCTACAACGCAGTTGTGCATAAAAAGGGTCTCAAGAATGTCTCCTAGTTCTTGAACTATGTTGCTCCCATAGGAATACATGCTAGTTGGTCAACCTAGAATGCTATGTTCATGTTTTGGTACTACCTTGGCAAGTAGACCACCTTTTGACCAGAGAATATAGAGAGCTTGATCGACCCATTTAGTTGACGTGATTTGTGTTCAGGAGTGACAACTAGACGAACAACTCTCTTGGTTACGAAACATGATGAAATATAAATGCTCACCAGTTAGTTTATTTATCCCCCCCCCCTTAACGATGTCGTTAGATAACTAGATGGAGTAGGCGACTAGAGGTGTAAATCTGACTCATACAATTAACCTATATGAAAATGAAAAACTATATTATGTGATGACTTCAATAAATTTGACAATACTTAATAAGGGTAAAAATGAAAAACTATGTTCAATTTTTGTCTTAATCTACTTTTTTAAAGGGTGTGAATAAACGCCTCAAAAATTCAATTAATATGAAATGGAGGGAGTACAAGTTTAAAAATCCACTTATACAAACTTAAATAGGAGAGTATAAACATCAATTAAAATCGAAATAAATGATATATTTATTTACTAATATATATGTCTTATTGTCATCACTTAATCACCTGAAAAGATGGAGGGATGAAACATTTTGTTTAGTATTCATTCTTTGGAACGTGAAAAGTCACAAATTTTCAGGATGTAATGAATATAAAAAGTCATAAATTTCATGATGTACTAATTAACACATCTTTCACAAGAAAATTAAAAGCCTAAATGATCATATCTGGGTATCATCTTCTCTTTATTTTACCAATTTTTAAAAATGATTGCTATTATTTGAAGTTTTTCCCATATACATGAGTAAAATTAACATTTAATTAAATTATAATATATAAATATGACTATTAATTTGGTTTTATTTTATATTTATAACTTTCAATTTTGAGTGTGAATAAGTAATCATTTAAATTTGCTTAAAATTAAATAAATAGATACACTCATCTTGCATGACATCTTGTTTAACAATTTATATCCTACATAAGATTCAGATGTCTATTTGTTAAACATCATAGAAAATGAAGTGTCTACTTATTTATATTTAAAATTATATGATATAAATATAAAATTAAATTAAATTCAAAGACACATCTATGTATTATTCCTTTAATTATTTAATACAATGAATGTTGTTATGTATTGAATTGGTCAACTAAATACAATTTATGTTGAGTTGTCCAAAAAACTCTTCATTCTCGATATTTAATATTCCTTTCCATTCACTTTTACGTCTACTTATCATATTTGGACTAGGTATACTCATTAAAAAATTGAAATTATTATTATTATTATTTTATCACGCTATTTTTACGTATTTATAGAACTAGGAAAATAATTTTTAGAAATGAATAATTAACGCTATAATTTTTTAAACAAATATTAGAAGTGATCACTAAAAATGAAAAATAATTTTTAAAATAGTGCACAAGTACAATCAAACAAATAATAGTGTCCGTTTAAGAGCCCCAAGCTAGGGTCTTCTTGTTTACCAGACTCATTGTAACACAATTTTATCATTTATTGGAATGTAAGTCGACATTTTTTGGTAGAAAGATATTATAATAGAAATATTTTTTAAATAAAGGAAAAAATGGACATTCAATTTCTGATGAATATTTTAATTAAATATTTTGTAATATTTTAAATTATCATAGGGATATAATGGTAATTCAACTTTATACAACGAACATGTGTCTTATATTACAGCCTATATAAAGCACTCAAACTCCAATAATTTGACCAAACAAAACTCACTAAAATTCCAATTCTCCATTTTGGTTTATCTCTGAACCCCATTTTCAATCCCCTTTAATGCAGCATCAAATATTTTCGATATTGATGTCATTGGTGAGTTAATTGATCCATTATAGATTGATTGTAGAACGAATGGTAATATTATTGAACCAAGAGTTGTTATTAAACAATCAAATCTTCATACATATGTAACATGAATGTTGGTCCTAGGTATGTAACTTTCCTAATTTTTCAATTTTATAGATATACTTAGGTGTGTATCGTACGTAAAAGGTGAACTAACTAACTAATTTTATATATATATATATATATATATATATGTGTGTGTGTGTGTGTGTGTGTGTGTGTGTGTGTGTGTGTGTGTGTGTGTGTGTGTGTGTGTTACATATTTCTAATTTGGCCCTAACTTTTCAATCAATTCCAATGGAAAACAACACAAGCAATGAGAAATCAGTAGTAGCATAATGTTGTGTTGATAACATAATGATTTATTCCACTTAAAATGCTCTTAACCATAAAGAAGCCAAAGGACAATTGAGAAGCCAGGAAAAGTAAACTTACGATGAAATAAATAAAATTTAAAATTTGTTACATATACATAAAAATAATTTTAACTATATCTATGGTGTAATTCTCCGAGGACTTTGCACCCTTAGCTCCGCTAAGATCATCTCAAGGGCCAAATACTCTCCAAAAGATTTAGCGCAACACAATCCCCCCTTCTATTTTTTCGTTCATAAATTTCATGTACCTCAACTATTCTCAAATCTTTCCTTCCAATGTCATATATAAAAAACAATTCGTGGAGTGAAAGGTTACCTCTAGCTTCAAGAGTGGTGGAAAACGAATTGGAATAGCCCAGGGGTCGTCTCTTAGCTCAAAAAGTCAAAAAGTACAAAATAAGGTCGTCTAAGGGTTTTATTACGAATGTTAAAGTTGTCCTCCCGCTACAGGGCACCCATCAAATTGTAGAGGCGTCGCTACAACAACTATAACGACCTGTTTAGTCGTTTTGAGCAGCAGATTTTAATTTCTGGAAAAACTGGCTGAGACAACGGATCCCACGACGGACCGTCATGGGCACGACGGACTGTCGAGGGGGTCTCGTTCCAAAACACTTAGAATTCTGAAAATTGGGTTTGAAATCGACTCTCTGAACTTCGTTACGAAATGGCAGGACGGACCGTCGCAGGCATGACGGGCCGTCACAGAACTTTTACTAAAATCAAGTCTCTGAGCTTTGTGACGGACCTGCAGGACGGACCGTCACAGTCGTGACGGACCGTCACAGGCTCCGTAAGCTCACTCGGGTCGGAAATTCTGTTAAGTTTTTAAAGGGTAAAAGAAAGAGGGTTTGAATAAGAAAAAAATAGAAAGAACAAAGAGAGAGAAAGAAGAGAGAACGAACGAGTAGAAGATAGGAGAAACGAAGAGGAAAACACAAACTTTGGGGAATTTGCTTGTTTGATCACGAATCTTCGGTGGAGGTAGGTTATGGTTTATGCTATTCGTAGTAAACTCTTAATAGCGAATGATATGTGTTGGGTAGTATTATAAA
>NC_028645.1:52047295-52047904 GCF_001406875.1 Solanum pennellii | reverse complement strand
AAGTTAGCCAAACTTTACATCTCAGAGATTGTTCGGTTGCATAGAGTTCCACTCTCCATCATATCAGATTGAGGTACGCAGTTTACTTCTAAATTTTTGAGAACATTGCATGCCGAATTAGGTACTAGGTTGGATCTTAGTACTGCATTCCACCCTCAGACAGATGGGCAGTCTGAGCGAACGATTCAGGTATTGGAGGATATGCTTCGTGCATGTGTGATAGAATTTGGTGGCCATTGGGATAGCTTCTTACCCTTAGCGGAGTTTTCATACAATAATAGCTATCACTCAAGTATTGACATGGCCCCATTTGAAGCATTGTATGGGAGGAGATGTAGGTCTCCCATTGGGTGGTTTGATGCATTTGAGGTTAGACCTTGGGGTACTGACCTTTTGAGGGATTCATTAGAAAAAGTGAAATCTATTCAAGAAAAGCTTTTAGCGGCTCAAAGCAGGCAAAAGGAATATGCAGATCGAAAGGTTAGGGACTTGGAGTTCATGGAGGGTGAGCAAGTCTTGCTGAAGGTTTCGCTCATGAAAGGGGTGATGCGGTTTGGTAAAAGAGGTAAGCTAAGCCCAAGGTATATTGGACCATTTCAAGTACCTAAA
>NC_028645.1:52039365-52044212 GCF_001406875.1 Solanum pennellii | reverse complement strand
TACCGTCGTCTTCAACTCAACCGCAACTCTAGCCAGTCTTCATTACACCGGATTTCAGGGTGAGCTAATGCTTCTAGCTTGGACTGGATCTTCTTCCTCATGTCTTGATGCCTTGAAGTTCCGGCATGGACTAGCTTTTGTTTATTTTAGTTTCTTAGAATACTCTTAGTTTAGTAAATTGATCATAGATGTTCTTGTGGTGATGACTTCCAGATTTTGGGGAATAATAGATGTTGAATTTTAGAAGTTATTAAATTGTCTTTTATTAATGAGTTTAAGTCTTCCGCATTACTTTCTGTTGATATTAAATCGAAATGTTAAGGTTTAGATTGGTTGGTTCGCTCACATAGGAGGGTAAGTGTGAGTGCCAGTCGCGGCTCGGTTTTGGGTCGTGACAACAACACTAATCCCCCTTGCAACGGCACAAAGTAAACAAGTTAGCTTCCCTTGAAAATTCCAAAATTCTTTCACTACATCTTCGCCTCGGCCGCTACAGCGACACCCCTTCAGTTGTAGCGGCGTCGCTGCTGAGGCATGAAACAAGGAATGAGCGCCTTAAGGGAATTTTACTTCTCCCATTTTACAAAACCCTGTTAACTCACTACGTTCAGAATATGCCCTTAACGTCAAAATTAATTCCCAATGATCTATTTATCCGAATTCAATTTCGTAAAGTCGCACTAATTTATTGACGAGTTATATAACCGATTATGTAGTCATATCCACATTTAATAAGTCCGGTTTATATCAGATTTCCTTACACCTTGATGACTCTAAATGCTCCAAATCTGGACAAAGTTTGAAAAGTCCTAGTACTATGAAAAAAATTTTCTAGCTCCGATTTCCCCCCTTGACGTTTCTATAACGACAGGACATGGCAATTACAATATATACCAATTTATACATCACTCATCCTCGAGTGATCAACTAAGGAAAGGTAGGCTATAAAAGGAACAAGGTAGTACTTGATTTGACGAACAATTTTGGATACTCGTCTCGCATATCCTTCTCGGTCTCCCAAGTATCTTCCTCAACTGGACGATGTTTCCATTGAACCTTCACATACTTAATCACCTTGGTCCTCAAATTAAGAACGTCATGATCAAGAATAGCAATTCATTCTTCGTCATATTGGACCTCCCTGTCTAGCACTATTAAGTCCCACTAATTGATATAGTCACTATCACCGTGATATCTCTTCAACATAGACACATGAAATATAGGATGAACACCGGTCAAATTTGGAGGTAACACCAATCAATATGCCACCGAACATACACATTCAAGGATCTCAAAGGGACCGAAATAGCAAGGGCTCAACTTACCTCTCTTACCAAATATCATCACCCCCTTCATGGGTGATGCCTTTAGAAGAACATTACCTCGGAGAATAAGGACTAATCACTAATTCTGCTGAATTGGAGATCCAAAATTGATTGAAGCGTGATCTGGATGCTGAGAACCTAAACCTATATCAAGAAAAGATGTAGCACATGTATGCACCAATACTTGAAAGGTACTGAGCTTGTAGGATAGAGTAAAGGTGACAACAAGTATGATATTCTGAACATGATATATTTAATGTTTGGCTAACTGGATGGAATGACAAAATTTATAACATGCTAAGACTAAATACTAATTGAAATAAATATGGTCAATGTAATAAAGTGTGACTGAACTTTGGGAGATACTAATAAGTGATAATAAAACCACATTAACTAAATGCGGGGTCTGATGTATACGCCCCATTGAGAGGACCCAATATTCCCTGCCAAAAGTATAAAGCCATGCTGGAGTTATCACTAAATTGATGCCCACAGAGGGGACTTACAACCTACTTGGCTAGTAGTTTTGAGACTTTTGGGTATGTTGAACCCTAGTCCAACTCGGTATTATGCTACTCCCAATGAATTAAGTAAACTGATTATGACTGAGTTTCTGTAAATACTTGATAGCTCGAACTGAACATAGAAATAGAGAATACAACAATTAATCTGCTAATGATGCATTAATAGTTGAAGCATGTATAACTTAATAACTGAAATATCTAACCTAGCTTGCGTAATTCAAGAACTAAAGAAATACATAGCTAGGGTTATGAATTTCATGCAATAAAATGAGTAATAACGTGATAATCTGATTTGGAACATGTTACTAACTAATTCATGATGATCTGTTGTAATTCTAGAAACCTAGGTCTATTCATACTAAGGTATTCAAGAAACTAATTGAATTCTAGGGACCCAATGGGAGAAAGGAACCCACTAGTAAAATTCCACATACCAGTGATGTATTACATGGTGAATCTTTCGATTTCGGGGACGGAACCTTCTTGCGTTCTTGAGCTAGGGTTCTTGACCTTTTTGTCCTCTCTTTCATCTAATTTTCCAAGTATTGATAAATGATTTTGACTTATTTAAGTTCTAGTTCTGTTTCTAGGCATAAATTACTAAAACATCATGATTTAGAGTCTAAACGATGTAGCTTAAGGGCCAAAAGAACAACGAAAAGACCAAAAGATCAATGACTTAACAGTTGTCGAGTCAATAACAGAGTTGACTGATGGACCATAAGTCAACATATGGTTCGTAATGGTCGACCGTCATCTGTAACTTAGAGATGAACGTTGGTTGGTGAGGTAAAATAGTCGCGTGACAGACCATAAGTAGACTGACAATCCGTACTGGCCGATCGTCGTTCGCGACAGAAAACTATAAGTAAGCTGGTCAATTGACGGAGTCGACTGACGGTCCGTACTAGTCGACCGTCGTTCACGACTGTGAATGGGAAGCTAGCTGGTGTATCAACTGAGTCGACTGATGGACCATTAGTCGATTGGCAGTTCGTACTAGTTGCCCATCATTTACCTCTGAGAATTCGGAGTTAGCTGGGCAATAGACGGAGTCGATTGGCGGATCGTAAGTCCAACGACGGTTCATAGTTGGCTCCGTTGCTGGCACCTACAACTTCTAAAATTTTGCATTTTTTGGTCTATTTTTGATACGGGGTGTTACATTAACTCCCCCTTGGGACCATTCTTCCTTGAACAATGTCTAAACTAGTTTAAATAGAGAGAGTGAGTTGCAATCCCTACCACTAATAACTTAGAACTTAGTTTCTGAATGAAATGAGTTCCAAGAACCTGCAATTACGCTTAAAACGCAAGTACAAACTGAGGGAACATGATTCTAAGACTGAATTCACGCATGAACGACCGAAAAAATGAAGAGTAACTATCAACTCAATCTGTAGTGGAATCGGCAGGAAAAAGGTGAGGATACTAGGCTTTCATGGCTGTTTCTGCCTCCTAAGTAGCTCCCTCTATGGACTGACTCCTCCATAAAACCTTGAACGAAATGACATTTTTTGTTTCTCAACCTTCTTAACGATGATCAAGAATCTCAACTGGTACATCCTCATAAGAAATATTATCTTTAATAGCCACAATCTCTAATTGAACTACGAAGACTGGATCACCCACACACTTCTTCAAGAGCGAGATGTAGAAGGATGGATGCACTGCTGCTAGTTCTTTTGGCAACTCTAACTCATATGCTACCTTGACAAACCTTTTCAAGATCTTGTAAGGGTCTACATATCTAGGACTGAGCTTCCCATTCTTTCCAAATCTCATTAGCCCCTTCACAGATGACACTTTCAAGAAAACCCAATCAACAACTTGGAACTGTAGTTCCCTTCTGCCTACATCTGCATATGATTTTTGACGACTCTGATTTGTCTTAAGTCTTTCTCTAATGACATTCACTTTATCCATAGCATACAGGACTAAATTTGGCCCTATCAATGCTGCATCACCTATTTCAAAACAACCAAGAGGAAATCTACATCTACACCCATAGAGTTCATCATAAGGGGCCATCTAAATGCTGGAATGGTAGCTATTGTTGTAGGCGAACTTAATAAGAGGAAGGTGATCATCCCAACTACCATTGAAATTGATTATACAAGCTCTCAACGTATCCTCTTGGGTCTGAATAATGTGCGATCCATTTGTCTATGGACAAAATGTTGTGCTAAGGTTAACCGTGTACCAAGACCCTTTTGAAATGACTTCAAGAAATGAGAGGTAAGTTGAAAACCTCTGTCAGATATGATAGAAAAAGGAAACCATTCAAACTCACAATTTCATTAATGTAAATCTTGGCATAGTGCTCCGTCAAATCTATATTCTTGACCGCAAAAAACATACAAAATTAGTCATCCTGTTAATTATCATCGAAATGGAGTCATGTTGTCTGAGAGTTTGACGTAAACCTGTGCTGAAATCCATATTGATAACTTCCCACTTCAAAGTAGGAATTTCGATCTCTTGAGTCATACCCTCTGGTTTCTGATGTTCTACATTTACTTTCTGGCAATTGGGGCACTTACAATATCTGCAATATCCCTATTCATGTCATTCTGCCATTAGATTTCTCGCAGATCATGGTAAATCATAGCGGCGCCTGTATGAATAAAATATCTGGAGTTACGAGCTTCTATAAGAATATGTTGTGTAACGACCTGTTTAGTCGTTTTGAGCAGTAGATTTTATTTCTGAAAAAATTGGCTGAGACGACGGATCCCACGACGGACCGTCATGGGCACGACGGACCATCGAGGGGGTCTCATTCCAAAACACTTAGAATTCTGAAAATTGGGTACTGAAATCGACTCTCTGAACTTCGTGACAAAATGGCAGGACGGAATGTCGCAGGCATGACGGGCCGTCACAGAACTTTTACTAAAATCAAGTCTCTGAGCTTTGTGACGGACCTGCAGGACGGACCGTCACAGTCGTGACGGACCGTCACAGGCTCCGTAAGCTCACTCGGGTCGGAAATTCT
>NC_028645.1:52019284-52037810 GCF_001406875.1 Solanum pennellii | reverse complement strand
TTGATCATAGATGTTCTTGTGGTGATGACTTCCAGATTTTGGGGAATAATAGATGTTGAATTTTAGAAGTTATTAAATTGTCTTTTATTAATGAGTTTAAGTCTTCCGCATTACTTTCTGTTGATATTAAATTGAAATGTTAAGGTTTAGATTGGTTGGTTCGCTCACATAGGAGGGTAAGTGTGAGTGCCAGTCGCGGCTCGGTTTTGGGTCGTGACATGTTGTCTCAACTCACCCACATTAGAAACACACAATCTACCCTCATAGAGAAGTACACCATCTCCTCCTTGGGAGAAAACCTCCGATCTCTGATTATGGAATGCACCATTTAGTTCAAGAAATATTAGATCACTACTTTCTTTTCCTTAACCTCCACAACTAAAAAAGATGCAGCCCCATTCTGAATTGTCACACCACTGTTTGATATGCTCATAAGGCGAACTCCCAAGCGAGCAAGCATGTGAACATCCTTAACTAATTCCTTCCTTTCTTCCTAAACATTGGATACACTACCCATAGATAATCTGCTAAGAGCATTTGCTACTACATTCGCCTTACGAGGATGATAATGCATACTCATATCATAATCCTTAGGAAACTCAAGTCATCTCATCAGGCAAAGATTCAACTCTTTCTGGGTGAATACATATTGAAGGCTCTTATGGTAAGCGAACACATCCACACAAACACCATTAAAATAGTGTCTCCAAATCTTGAGTGCAAACAACACTGTTGCAAGCTCGAGATCAAGAGTTCGATAGTTTTTCTCATGCACCTTAAGTATTCTAGAAGCATAAGCTATAACCTTATCTCGCTGCCTCAACACATAACATAGGCCAACTCTAGATGCATCAAAAACTATTATATAACCATCTAAAATTGAAGATCTTCTGAGTCAACCTAATCAATGGTGAGGCTATAGATGAAAATCCTTCCAAGAACCTTCTGTAGTTACCCACTAGACCTAAGAAACTTATGATATTTTTAGTAGAAGAAGGTCTGGGCCAATGTTTCACTTCTTCTATCTTCAGTGGATCCACTCGAATCCCTTGACTAGATATAATGTAACCAAGGAAAGAAACAAATTGCAACCAGAACTCACATTTGCTAAACTTAGAAAATAACTGGCAAACTTTGAGAGTCTACAAAAAAATCTCAAATGACTCATATGTTCTTCCTCATTCCTAGAGTAAATGAGGTTGTGACCAATAAAGACGATAAGGAACAAGGCCAAGTACTGTTTGAACACTCTATTCATCAAATCCATAAAAGATATAGGAGCATTGGTTAGTCCAATTGATATAATTACAAATTCATAATGACCATATAAAGTTCTGAATGTTTTTTTGAAATGTCACTATCTCTGACTCTATGTTGATGATAACTCGATCTAAGGTATATCTTTGAGAAATGACTAACACGCTGATGTTGTTCAAGTAAGTCATCAATCATGGGGATGGGATACATATTCTTGATTGTTACCTTGTTCAACTATCTATAGTCAATGCACATTCTGAGAGAACCATCTTTGTTCTTTAAGAACAACACTAGTGCACCTCATAGCGAAATAGTAGGTCTTATGAAGCCCTTATCTAGAATGTCTTACAACTAATCTTTCTATTCCTTAAGCTATGCTGGAGACATACTGTAAGGAGGAATGCAAATAGGTTGGGTGTCTGGAAGGAGATCTATTCCAAAATAAATTTCCCTTTCGGGAGAAATTATGGGAAGATCTTCTAGAACTACATATGGAAACTCACTACAAAAGACTCAAAAGTTGGGGTTTCAGAGCTAGAATCCTTAACCCAAACTAGATGATAGAGATAACCCTTAGAGATCATCATTTTGCCCATAAGGTAAGAAATAAATCGTCCCATAGGCGCTAAGCTACTACCCTTCAATTCTAAGATTGGTTTATTTGGAAATTGAAAAAGAACAATCCTAATTATATAATCGACTGAGGCATAAAAGGAATGTAATCGAACCATGCCTAGAATGACATCAAACTCTACTATTTCTAACTCGACAAGATTTGCTGAGGTGACATTCTTAGAGACTGTGATAGGGCAATTTCTGCGTACCTATCTAGCTATAACTGGGTCACTGACTGCAGTAAAGACTGAGAAAGATTTTGAGAGAATTTCTAGAATAACATCAAATTTGACTGCTAAATTGAGATTTACGAAGATAAGAGTAGCCCCTGGATCATTCCATTGACTGTACCAAATGTGATTCACATCCTTAAGCTGGTAGGATGTCAACTCAACCCTACGATTACGAGTCACTTGCATCATAACCTCATCAATGATGTTTTGTGGGTCCTCACCAATCTATGATCTTAAAAAATCTCAAACTCTAGCTCCCACCGACCAATCATTTCAATTAGTAGGAACTGGAACCTGCTGATTGTTTTGGTTGGTCATACTTTGAGCCAAAAGCATAATAGCATTCCAAAACACTGTGTTCCAAACCTCAAGTTTTGGGACTAGAATAACTGCATTAGCATTGTGTGCATTAACATTCCATGTGTAAGATTTACGCGGAGGCATCATCTTTAGAACATATCAGTGTATTAGAGAGGAGATCATACCTTACGCATGATAAGTATATCAAGAAAGTGATGTTTTCATTGAACACTTCATAGAATCCCTCTCATTAGATGTGGTTTACTTCACCTACATGAAAAGGGATCTACATAGTGTGACTTTTCATACATCGTAGCACGCTTAAACCTAGTGCTCTGATACCAAGTTTGTCACGCCCAGAGCTACACCTAAGACGCCGACACCGGACCTAGGACCACTAGTGATCCCAAGCTAACCCTACTGGCATGATCATGAGTATACTAAAGATAATAAAATGGTGCAGAAGCTAGATAAAAATTAAAATGAAAAGATTGGGAATACCCATGTACTATGACTAAGATATATAAAAATTAACGAATTTAATACAAAGAAGATTAAATAGCCTCTAACTAGCCCCAACTAAGTCTAGCAAAACTGAAACTAAAAGACCAAAAATACTTAAAATAAACTCATGAATATTGTCCTTGGACTATGAGGACTCACTACTAATTCTGCTGAATTAGAAATCGGGAACCTGAACCTACATCACGAGAAGATGTAACGCACGTATGCGCCAGTACTTTAAGGTACTGAGCATGTAGGATAGAGTAAAGATAAATAATACATAATTGAACAAGAACAAAAACAGTATAATGTTCTGAACATGCTATACTGAACGCTGAGCTAATTGGATGCAATGACCAAATTTGTAACATGTTGAGATTGAATACTAACTTAACTGTAAATATGGTCAATGCAATAGAGTGTGACTGAACTGTGGGAGCTACTAATAACCGATAATAAAATGATATGAGCTAAATGTGGAGTCCGATGTATACGCTCAACCGAGAGGACACAATATACCCTGCCAAAGGTATAAATGCATACTAGCGTGATCACTAAACTGATGCCAACAGAAGGGACTTAAAACTTACTTGGATAATAGCTCTGGGACTATTTGGGTAAGTTGAACCATAGAAAAACTCGGTATTATGCTACTTCCAATGAATTAATTAGTTAACTAATTTTAACTGAGTTTTGGTAATTACTGGATAGCTCAAGCTGAGCATACAAACTGAGAATGCAACAATTAATTTGGTACTGATGCATTAATTATTGAGGCATGTATAACTAAATAACTGAAATATCTGACCTAGCATGTAATTGAAGAACTAAAGAAATACACAGCATGAGTTCAGAAATTCATGCAATAAACTGAGTAATAACATGATAATCAGATTTTGAACATGTTAATAACAAATTCATGATTATCTTCTGTAATTATAGAAACCCTAGGTCAATTCATAATAAGGGAATCAAGAAATTGACTCAATTCTAGGGACCTAATAGGTGAAAGGAACCAACTAGTGATATCCCACATACCGGGTGATGTAATTCTCGGAGAAATCTTTCGATTTCAGGGATGGACCTGATGGAAACTTCATGCGTTCTTGAACTAGGGTTATTGAACTTTTTCTCCTCTTTTGCTTGTAATTTTCTAAGTTTTTATTAATGATTTTAACTTAGGTAAGTTCTAGTTATTTTTCTAGGCAACACTAACTAAAATATCATGATTTATGGTCTAAAAAACGTAGCTTAGGGTCCAAACAAACAAGGAAAAGACCAAAAGACCCCTGCCTTAAAAATTGTCGGAGTCAATGACGTACGTATGTTGACTGATGGGCTATATTGGTTGACCGTCTTTTGTGACTTAGAGCTGGAAGTTAGTTGGTCAATCAATGGAGTCGACTGACAGTCTATAGTGGTCAAGCATCGTTCGTGACTGAGAATTGGGAGTTTGTTGGGCAATCGACGGAGTCGACTAACGGACCATAAGTCGACTGATGTTCCATAGTTGGGTCCATCGCTGGCACCTGTAACTTCTAAAAATTTGCATTTTTTTTGTCTATTTTGGATATGGGGTATTACAATCAAGCCACAAACTAACCAGAAACTCAATGTAAAGCGAAATCCACTGGACTATAGTACAACCATCATGACAAATCTTTTCTCACATAACCAAATATTTATTCTGAATCAATACTGGCTACAATCAAAATTGAACATGAATCAAACACCATACACTCATAATGCAGAAAAAATGAAAGATCTTATCCAGATTCCATTCTCATAACATAATATTTCCATGAGCTTAAGCTATAAGAATTTGTTCTTTAGACATCACACACTGATCAAGGGAATTCTAAACTCGTATAGATAAATCAAGGAAATTATTAAGTAAACACCTAGCAAGTGATAGTCCCAAGCATACAGATTCTCTAAGCTCTCATAACCAAGGTTTGTGTAGAACTGGTATACTTTAACTATCTCAAACAACACCAAATTTTCATAAATTAAATGACCAAATCTATACAAGAATTTCTCTGTACAAAGAGCACGGTCATAGGATCGGTACACCCGATCCACTATTAAGAATTCAACCATAGATAGAAAACATGTGTAGTATAAACAATGAATCATACTACAAATAATGTCTAGTACGAAGACACTTGTCACATAAGAATATACATAACTAAGGTAGAATGATATTACTTCTTTCATAGTGCCCATATCAAACATTTTCATTCATATGACTCTATTTCTTTGATTTCATAATTATCCACAATAACCAGTCTGATCCATCACAATATTACAAATACTCGATTCATCAAACCCCGCATACTTCTCACAGTACTCCATTGAATCTACCACTCTTAATACCAACAAGCATCATAAATACACCAGCCATTTACCTTACACTCAAATAGTCACTAATATCAAAGTCTTCTTAGCAAGCGTAGTGTAGCTTAAAACAATTTCGAACTATGGCTCCATCTCTTCCTATTTAAACATCATATGGTATATGTGGGTCACACTTAAGACTGATAGAACTAATTTCTAATCTAATACTACTTTTTCATCGGGGTATAATAATTAAATCACATCCAAGGTCAGCTTCACAAAAACTTTGAGATAAAATATTTCAACAACCATTTCAAACCTTCATGTAAGTTATTTTAAATCTCAAAGAAATCATTAGTAACCTAATTATTTTTGTATACTATTAGCTGATAATCTCTACACACAATTAAATTTTTATGTAACACATCATGATAGTTATTCTTGTCTCCTCAATTATTAGTTTTAATTGGCTCAAAATCCTCAATAACCAAGTTGAATTGTATTCCGTACCGTAGTTTCCACAAAATTCATCTACCATAATTTGAACAATCCAAACCAACCATAAAAAATTGTATAATTGTAATGACCTTAAAATGAAATAAAAAGGACTAGAGCCTCATAGGTTTGTGTGATGTTGGTAACTTTATTAAAAGATGACTTATTGCTTTTAAAGTTGAGTTTAAAGTGTTTGGAGGTCAAACGTCAATGAACGACTATGACATTCAGAAACTAGCCTTTTTGGAGCTACTGTGTCCGAGTGCCTTATCATTGAAATTTGGTGTTATTTTAGGGCTAAAAGTTGTGGATGTGACTCTTACACTTAGAAAATCGTGTTTAGGGGCTAAGCTTAAATGATGATTCAACACGGAACACCCAACCGGTCCTTTAGGAGGACTCGAACATTGGCCAAAAACTATCAAAAACATCTTCACTTACGGATGCCATCTACTCCTCTTAGACCAATCCACATTTCTTAGTGGTGGCCATAGGTCAAGACTTAGTCTAGGGATCCTTATCTCCCTTTGACAACTCTCTGACCAAAACAACGCAAACTTGTATGGCTTATCAAGCCACCTAAGGTCCGTAGGTGTTGGATCGTAGGTTGGCACTATGTTGCTGTCAAGGTTCGGCCTAGCAAAGGGTGGGTTGTTCAATTCCACCCTTGGCTAACTAAATGCATGGGAATTTATTCTAAGTATTTTGAGGTATTTTAGGTATCTTAAAAATTTTAAAAGGTACTTTTAGACTTAACTATTTCAAAAACCATAAAGTTAGAACCCTTCTTCCCCAAAACTCTCACTCAAGAAAAACTCCATTAGAGGTGAAGAACTTAAGGTTCCAAGGTCAATTTCTTCAAGGTGTTCAAGTGGTTTTCATGTTTTCTCATAAAAAAGGTATGGTGACCCTTTCTCCTTGATTAATCTTCCTTTCAAGAAGCCAATTAAAAATAGATTTCAAATCTTTTTAAAAGGTCAAAATCGTACTTTCTAATCTAACCATAGGTTAATTGTTAACACATTTTAAAAACATTTATATCGATGATTTAAGGTTTGGTTGACTATTTAAAGTTGATTTTACATGGAATTCCTTCCAGAACCCATGTCTTCTTCAAAGCCCTAAATTAAAATGGAAATTGGTTGATTATGAATGTATATGGAATAGCATGTGATTATATGAACTTAGTTTATGGATTCATGTAATTTATTATGTCATATGATGGATAAGTATTGTTGTATTGAGGTATTGACGTATCGGTGTTTTGGTAAGTTAGGATGTAAGGCCTTGAATGCATTTTCTGATTAATGTCTTGTTGAATAACTTATATTGATGATGGAATTTGTTATGGAAAAATGTCAATTTTCTTATATATTGTGTTATCTTGAATATATGGATAAGATTCATTCTTGTTGATAGATAATTGTTATATATCTTGATGTGTGATCCACTCATGGTGGATGTGCTTATTTGATAGCTATATGATTGTGATTTCAATGAAATCAAGTTGATTATATCTTGAAGTATATGTACTTGTGACTCCATAAAAGAGTAATGATCTTATGTAGAGTGACGATACATATCTTGAAATACTAGCCTACTACATCCTCTTCTAGACAAATTAATGTATCTTGACTTAATGTCTAAATTATCTTGAATTGGTAGACCTGTTGTTGGTAGCCTCTCTATAAATGAAAGAATGTTGAGGTAGTCTAGGATAAACCTTATAGTTGGTAGACCTAATGTTGGTAGCCTTTCGTGAGGAGTCTAGTTGCTAAATTTGAATGTAAGCCTTGAAGTGGTAAAGTGAATGGTTGTGGCATCATTTTTGTGAGAAATGATGTACCTAGGAGTGGTAGACCTAATGGTTGTGGCTGATCATGTGGAACATCAAATGAGTTATCCTTTATACCTTGAAGGGGTAGACCTACTGTTGGTGGCCTCCTTCATGTGTATGTGTCTTGGGCAGGTAGGCCTAAAGTTTTTGACCTTCTCAAGCGCACCTTTATATTGTTAATGAAAAATACTATATGGGAACTAAGGCTAAGCACCGAGTAGATACAGTTAAGTTTATGGCTCTTCCCAATGTTTAGGTGAGACTCCAATGAACATCTTTGGATATACCTTCAACTATGTTCCTACGTAGGATGTGTATTAGTTCTACCCTTGGCAAGTAGAACACCTCTTTACGGTGTGGGCCTAGAACACCGTATTACATGATTTAGAACTCATGGTTTATGTCGGTTATGCCTATTCCCATCATATGGTATGTGCACTCTAGTTACTTGATAGGTACTACAACGTATAGGTAGTAGTATGGGATGTTATCTACACATGACACGAGTAGTCTTTGAAGGTGGTTCAGTGAGTTCCTTATGTTTTCATGACTAATGTTGATAGTCCTCTAAATGAAGCTAATAATGAATGTTTACGAATTGTCCCTACAGTGTGATGTATATCTCTCTTATATTAATTAATTGGGTTACTTAAAATGTCATGTTGAATTGTAAAGGTCCTTGTCTAAATGTGACCTTGAGATACACTAAGGTGTGTCATGAAGAGGTAGTATAGGCTGCCACCTTATATCTTACTTAAAGGTAGAGACCTAAAATGATGAAATTATCTACTTAATGTACATGTTCATTTATTATATGTTGATACTAGTTGAAGCATGATTACTTGAGGGCAAGGGGAAAAAGTAAAGGTAATGATTTGAATGAGGTATTGTGACTTGTATGTTTGTTGTGGCTTATACTATGCCTTTATTGTTAAAATGTTCATAAAGTTTGACAAAATGGTATAAAAACATGACTTTCAATAAAATGTCCCTTTTATCATGTTTTTGCATGGTCATCATACTTAGTGCTTAGTTGTGCTAACACCATTTGCTTCATGTTTTTACTACAAGTGTACGTTGAGAATTCCAGTGGATTCTCTACTTCAAGGATTTGATCTATATTGTTTAGGACTTGGTACATCCTCATATATTCGAGGACAAAGAATTCTTATATTTTCTTTTGATGTAATAGACTCTTAGTAGTTTTCTTTCTCTTGTAAAGGGTTGTGTCCCTATGAAGTTGATGTGGTGACTAAGATGCCTATGTTGAGACTTGGTATTCCTTCGTTATTTAAAATATTTTTATATTTTTTGTTTTAATAAGAAAGGTATTAATTCAGTACTGTCTTTATTGCCTATGTGATGAATGAATTCTCAGAGGCTTTTACAAGACCCCTTCTAGTCAAGTACGCCGTGTTGCGACCTGGGAATTCTGTCGGGGCATGACAAACTTGGTATAAGAGTATAATATTTTGTTAATGGTTTTTAGGATCAAAGTTGCACAAGCCATGTCTAGTAGAGTCTTTTTCATCAGTGTGAGTCACGACACATCAATGTGCGAGAGGCTATAGGACGGTAGAAATTACACTTTGTTCATTATTTTGAAATTGGTCTTTAGAGTTAAGTCTTATAAGCATCTTTTCCCTATTCCTTATCTTGTTTTTATAGGATATGAATATGAGGGGAAGACCAACAAGTATTGAGGAAGTTCCGATGGTTCCGGTGGTTCCCCCAGACATGACCAGTGAAGAGATAGGGACGCTTTTCTAATTTTGTCCCAAACTATGACGGCCCAAGCGAATAGGGATGTGGGCCCTAAGATGAATGCTTTGGAGAGTACCATGACCTCAATATTGAGGGACTTTGTGCTCCAATTTTTCTTTGATCTAGAGTGGGAGAAGATCCCTAGAATTTCCTTGATGGAATTTATAAGATAGTAGATTCTATGAGAGTTAAATCTAGAGAAAAGGCAGAGTTGGATTCCTATCATTTGAAAGAGGTTGCTCAGATATGGTTTACTCAATAGAAGGATAATAGGCCGGTTGATGTGGTTCCTATAGAATGGGAAGAGTTTAAGATGATGTTTCTTAGTAAGTACGTTTCCCGTAGAAGCGGGAGGTGAAGACTGAGGAGTTTATTAACTTTGGCAAGGTAGCATGAATGTTTAGGATTATTCCTTCAAGTTTAACAAGTATTCTAAGTAGAATCCATCCTTGGTGTCTAACCCTAGCGATGAGATGAGTAGGTTTGTTACCGGTTCATCCGACATAGTTAAGGAAGAGTGTTGTACAACGATGCTCAATGATGATATAGAGTACTTTTTTGTGTATGTTCAAACTATTGAAGAGTCCAAATTTAAGAGTATGAATATGGATGTGAAGAGGGGTATATCAGATGATCAAGGTCAACCTAGGTTCAAGAAGAGTACTCCAATCCAAGATTCTTCGTGGAAGAGGATTTCAGAAGAGAGAGTGAAGAAGAGAATTATTTGGAAGAAGCCTGCCTTTATTATGAGGGAAAAACCGTCTATTTATACAATCAAACTTACATGCTTGGCCAATATAAGTGGCCGACATTACTTTAATAAAGTTTTACACATGGCCTAATTTTCTTTGGCCGACACTAACAAACAAAATACTTTACATATAATGGCCTTTACTTTATCTGGCCGACGCTAAAAAACAAAACACTTTATATAATGGCCGAATACTTTATATAATGGCCGACAATACTATTACTACTTTACATACACCTTTTTTTTTTTTATTATTCCAACTGTACTTCAGGGATTATATCATCACCTTCATTACACTTTGAACATATATGATCTGGACATTTATGTCCAATTAACTTGCAGTATCTTGTCAATAATTCTTCAGAGATAAATCCTTTCTTTATTGCTCTGGTTGTTGGAGTGGCTTCGGGGTTTAATAAGGATAAAATCCATTTTTGGACTTCCTCCATATCTGCTTGTCTTATCACCCGTGAATTGGCATATATCATCAAATGATCTCTGGAATAATAGCTCCATATAGTATTTCCTTGTAAATAATTGTTAGCTAACTCTTGTATAATAGTTGATAACCCAATTATTCTTTTGTTCGCATAAAAGCTGGGTATCTCAACTTTTGATATCTCCGGTTGTTGTCCTATATCTTCTGGTATTATCATCTCCCGGGTTAATCCAATTTTTACTATTTGAATCATCGGTTTTATCTCTTCATAGAGTATTTCAGCTGGTGCTGTATAGAATCTTATAAAAAATAAATTTTCTTTTGTTATTTTTTTATATATTAAAAACGATTTGTGGACCTCTGGGATTCCACTTATTTCTTCTCCTGTATATGTGTAAACTGTATTTAATAATCCATAATTGTAACAGGTCTTAACTAGATTGGGATTTGTTTTTGGCTGTGCGATTAGTTTATTATATCCCTGTAATTTCTGGGTTAAATAGTCTTGGTTTTTTTCTGTAGTTGTGGTAGATCTAGGTTTGAGGTTTAAAAAGTTTTGTAGTTTATATAGATTTTCAATATTTTCTTTGGTCTATTATTCCTGTTATAAAATAATGGTATGGTGTTATATCTTCTAATAATTTTTGTGGAATTTCATAGTTTCTTCTAGATGTACTCATTCTTGATGAGGTAGTTCTTTTTAATGTATTTGGTACGCTTGAAGTGCTTAATCTTTCTTTTACAATTTCTAAATCTTCTTCTATGTCAATTTCTTTATAGCTGTAGTCAATATTGTCTTTTACAGTAATTATTTTTTCAAAGGGATTTTCTACTTTTATTTTATCAATTTTATTTTTCGCTGTTACTTTGTGTTTTGTCGTATATATATATAAGTTTTTACATCTTGCCGTAAATATTTTACTTCCTGGTGCTACTGAATAATTGGCACTTATTATAAATTTAAATTTTTGGTATATTAGGTTTCCTCTTACTGCACTGATCACGCTTTTTTCTATAGGGTGTATAATTCTATCATCTGCTAAATATATTTCAATAGGTGTATCTATTCCTTCTCTAAAACAAGCTTTTATTAATATTTCTGTTCCTCCTATATGTACATATTTTATAGGTGCTTTAGCTTTTATATCTTGTATTTCTTTATTTATTATTCTTTTATTTAGTATAGGTATCTCTGCTTTTCCTTTTGTATATTTGCAATCTATAATATGTTCTTTCTGACTAACTACATAGTATTCTTCTTTTTGTCTTTTAAACCAATTTCTCAAAGTAGGTATTTCAAGTACTTTTTCAACACTTAAGTCTAATTCTTTTCCTTTTATTTGTTCAAATATTGTATTATCAAATATGATTTTTTGTTCTGATAATTCTTCATTTTGATATTCTTCTTTAGATATGATTTTTATATCATCTTCAGACATTAGGTTTCTTCGTCTATTACATCTATATCAATATTTTCTTCTTCATTTTCAAATTCTATATCTAATACTTCATATATACTATCATTTTCGCTTAATTCATAGTCTATATATTCTATTTGCATATATTCATCATTATCTATAATTATTTCTGCAATTTGTTTTCTTTTTAGATCCTTAGGTAGCTTACAGTCTTTAGCTAAGTGTCCTATCTTCCGCAATTATAACAAGTACATTGGGATAATTTTCTTTTTGGTCTATATGGTCTTTTTATTTTATAATTTTTTACATAATACCTTTGTCTTGGTTTTTTATATTTATACCTAGTTTTAGTTTTTCTATAATTTTTATATCTTTTAGGTTTTTGCTTTTTATAATATTTATTTGTACATCCAAACTGTGGTGCTGTTTTATTTTTACAACGGGCTAAATTTTTAATTAATACTTTTTTTTTGTCATAAGTTGTCTATTTATTATTTTTTCTCTATTTTGTTCTTTTATTTTTGTGGTCATACCACCAAATTCATTTCTTATTGCTAATTCATATTTATCTAGTATATCTATATTTGTTGTTGATGGTGATTCATCTATCTTCTTATCACTTCTAAGTGTTTCTAGACTTTCTGGGGGTAAATTTTCTATTCATAATTTTGTTGTTCCAACAAATGTTCTTTCTATATATTTCGGCGTTTCTTTTGTTGTTATTTTGTTATCAATCAGTTGTTTAGATATATTTCCTACCCATAGTAGTATTGCTTTATTTATATCTGTAACACAATCTAGATCTAAAAAGTTATATTGTTCGGTTATCGGTTTAGGTGTCCATTTTTTATTTAATCTACTATTCCATATTGCATTTTTTCTATCTGATTGTTCATAATTTTCTGTATAATAAGTTGGTGCTGTCCATTTTGGACTACTTCTAGGACTATTATCTGGAGTTTTAACTCTTGATGTACTGGGTCGATTCATATCTCCTGTATTTATTTCTAATTTTTTCGGCTTATTTATTTGTTCTAGAATTTCTGTGTATGTTTCACTTATATCACTTATTTCTGATTTTTGATCGTTTGTTGTATCTGATTCATTTGTTTTGTCTATTTCGTCTATTTCTAGATTTTCATTTAATTTTTGTTTCATCTTATTTATCTCATTAGTTAATTCAAGTTCTTTATCTTTTTCTTCCTGTTTCTCTTTTTGTTTGGTTTCATATAATAATTTTAGCTTAGCCAATTCTTTTTCTAATTCACTTATTCTTGTATTTTTTGTTTCTTCTAGATGTCGTACTTCTTGTTTTGCTTGCATTCTTATTCTTTCAATTTCTTTTGATTTATCTATTTCTTCATTTTCTTTTGTTATTCTTATCATAGCTGTTAGACTATCTTCTAATTTCGCTGTTTCTTTTTCTAACATTAAATATAGGTTATTTCCTATTTTTTTATATCTTCTTCCCAAATTTGAAAATATTATTTTTATTGTTAATCCATCTTGGTTTTCATATGTCTTTTCGTCTACTGCAAATTCTTCTTTATTCATTATAATTTATAAATTATATTATGTTGTAACCTATATTCAAGGCAATCTATTTGTATTTCTAACATAAATATAACTTTTCTTTGTGCTAATATTGATTTTTTACATACTCCAGCTAACATATTTTCTTTTAATCTTTCTTTCCTGTGTTGTAGTTCTTGTCTTTTTTCACCTATTTTTTCTACCAGTTGTTGCTTATATATTTCTTTGTTCATATTGTTTTTTCAAATAACAAACGTATTTATATTCTGTCTTTGAAATTATGTTTATCAAGTGATTTGTCTTATCATTACTTGTTTTAGTAAGTTGTGATAGTTCATATTCTATGTATAAGGGTTTTAACTTTTTCCATATTTTTCGCACTTTTCTTTCTATTTTAGTTTTTGTTATTTTAGTTACTTTACTTGATGTTGTATTATTCTTCATGTTTTTAAAAATAAAATATTTTTTCATAATATTCTTTTTTAAGTAGATCTAATTATTGTATTTCATTTGCGTTATTTGCAATATATTCTAAATATTCATTTTCTCGAGTTCTTAGATACATATACAAATTTTCAATCAATAATTTTTCAAGTTGATCTATGTTTTCTTTAGTTTCTTTCCAGTATTGTAAGTACATGTAATTTATCATTGATCTATGAATAATTCTAGATCATCATATAAATCTATGTCATAAAAATTATCTTGTATAACTAATTCAGCCCAACCTTGAGTTGTTACTTCTATTACCTCGTATGTTAATAATTTATCATAAATTATTCTTTTTATATCAGTATTCAGATTTTTCAATATATAGAGTATTAATATCTTATAATTAACATCATCATCCAGTAAGTAAGAGTTCATTTTAATCATTTTCATTTTTACTAAAATTTTATTCCTTCCAACCTCTTAATAAATTATACTTATTTATTATGTAATAATAATGGTTTAATAATCATCTCGTCTGGTCACTACTACAGTTTTCTTCTTTGATCAGTTACCCTAACAGCGCCTCAACTCTGTTTACTCCCCTAAACGACCTTCTTGCCTATCGGTTTCAACCTTAGGATGGCATAGTCTGGGCATACCTATTCGCAAAATATTTCTGTAGCAAACTTTCTAAAGATGGTTATTATTACATTATTAAAACATGATAAATAATTACAATTAACAAGAGATTATCAGGAATGAATTAATTTAGCTACTCATGATCTTAAATGAGTATACCTGCTTTTGTAGATTTTTTAATTCATCTTTGTTTTCCATAGCTTATCTTTGTTAACTAGCTCTGATACCAATTTTAGGGTGGAAGCGGATTTCAGAAGAGAGAGTGAAGAAGAGAATTATTTGGAAATAGCCTGCCTTTATTATGAGGGAAAAACCCTCTATTTATACAATCAAACTTACATGCTTGGCCAATATAAGTGGCCGACATTACTTTCATAAAGTTTTACACATGGCCTAATTTTCTTTGGCCGACACTAACAAACAAAATACTTTACATATAATGGCCTTTACTATATCTGGCCGACGCTAAAAAAAACACTTTATATAATGGCCGACAATACTATTACTACTTTACATACACCTTCTTTTTTTTTAAATTATTCCAACTGTACTTCAGGGATTATATCATCACCTTCATTACACTTTGAACATATATGATCTGGATATTTATGTCCAATTAACTTGCAGTATCTTGTCAATAATTCTTCAGAGATAAATCCTTTCTTTATTGCTCTGGTTGTTGGAGTGGCTTCGGGTTTTAATAAGGATAAAATCCATTTTTGGACTTCCTCCATATCTGCGTGTCCTATCTCCCATGAATTGGCATATATCATCAAATGATCTTTGGAATAATAGCTCCATATAGTATTTCCTTGTAAATAATTGTTAGCTAACTCTTGTATAATAGTTGATAACCCAATTATTCTTTTGTTCGCATAATAACTGGGTATCTCAACTTTTGATATCTCCGGTTGTTGTCCTATATCTTCTGGTATTATCATCTCCCGGGTTAATCCAATTTTTACTATTTGGATCATCGGTTTTATCTCGTCGTAGAGTATTTCAGCTGGTGCTGTATAGAATCTTATAAAAAATAAATTTTCTTTTGTTATTTTTTTATATATTAAAAACGATTTGTTGACCTCTGGGATTCCACTTATTTCTTCTCCTGTATATGTGTAAACTGTATTTAATAATCCATAATTGTAACAGGTCTTAACTAGATTGGGATTTGTTTTTGGCTGTGCAATTAGTTTATTGTATCCCTGTAATTTCTGGGTTAAATAGTCTTGGGTTTTTTCCGTAGTTGTGGTAGATCTAGGTTTGAGGTTTAAAAAGTTTTGTATTTTATATAGATTTTCAATATAAGCTTGGGAAATATGGTTATATGTTTTCTTTTCTTTATGCAGGCTGGCTGCATACGTAGATGTTTGTGGTGTTGGGGTATCTATCAAATTTACTTTTGGAATAAATGGTTTTTTAAATAGGCTATTTAGATTTGTATTTTTTGGTGTAGCTTTTTCCATAATTCTTGTGCTTGTACCTGCAACATTAGCAACGTTATGGGTTTTAAGGAGTTTCTCATCGTCTCCTTTTATCTCTGGCTGTTTTCCGTCTGCCGAACGACGTAGCTCCGCATTTTTACAGTCATGCTGCTAACTTATATTAGCTTTAGACTTCAGGTTATCTTCATTAGTCTGTAGCTTTTGTATCTCATTATCCATTCTGTCCACTTTGGTACAAAGTGTAGTAATGGCTTTGAATAGCTCTTCAATTGTATGTTCATTTTTGTCCTCAGTTTGAGTAGCTTTGTCTTGATAAGTAGTCTGCAACCATATTTTTGTCAGTCTTGATTATCTCAATTGTAAATGTAAAATTTAATATATTTAATACTAGTCTCCTTATTTCTTTTGTTGTAACTGAATCTTGTACCTTTTTAGTTATCCACCATTTTACGTGTGTATTATCTGTCCTTACAATAAATTTATTGTAAACAATATATGGTTCAAATGCTAACAGACATTTATATAGTGCAAACAATTCTTTTTTATTTATTTCCCATTTTGTTTGTGCTTCTGCATAAGATCCTGAATAATATCTGCAATGGTGTTCTATTTTTTCTTTTTCATATTTATATTTTAAAACTCCTCCATAACTATGATCACTTGAATCTGTTTCAACAATATAAGTAAATGATCTATTTTCATCGGGAAAATATAGTTTTGGTAGTTTCTTTCATAAGCTCTTGATATGTCTTATATGTTCTTTATCTTTATTGTCGAAATGATATTCAACATCTTTTTTAAGTTTTTTATGTCATGGTTTTAAATGTTCTTCTAATTTTGGTATATATTCTCTTACTTGGTTTACTAATCCTAGAAAGGATTGTAATTTCTTTTTTGTATCTATATTTTCATCAAGGGTAATTATTTTTTGTACTATGTAGGTTTGCATTTTTATTCCATTCTTATCTATTTGTATTCCTAGGAATTCTATCTGTGGTTTCA
Organism: Solanum pennellii; assembly: GCF_001406875.1. Lineage (NCBI taxonomy): Eukaryota > Viridiplantae > Streptophyta > Magnoliopsida > Solanales > Solanaceae > Solanum > Solanum pennellii. Next base: position 52,020,809 of record NC_028645.1, on the reverse strand, counting down.
TAATTTCTGCTTTCTTTTTACTTAAACTTATACCTGAATGTTTAATTATATGTATAAATTTTTCTAATAATCTAATATGTTCATCTTGTGTTTTAGAATATAATAATATATCATCTATATAGACAATGCAATTTTCCAGTTGATTGAAATGGTTATCCACAAAATGTTGATATCTACCTGGTGCATTTTTATATCCAAATGGTAAAACATTCCATTCATAAAATCCTTGTGGTACAGTAAATGCTGTTAGTTGTTTAGATTCTTCTTCTAGTTTTAGGTGATAAAATCCTGATTTACAGTCAAATTTACTAAAATAGTTATATCCTTGTATTTGTCTTAATTTTTAGTATTTTATTTGGTATTGGGTAATTGTATGTTTTAGTTTTGGCATTTAGATTATGATAATCTATAACCATTCTACTTTTTCCTCTTTTTTGTTCACTATGTTTATTAACTATAAATGCTGGACTTGTATGTTTACTATTACTTTCTTGTATATAATTATTTTCCAATAGTTCATCTATGTGTATTTTGAATTCGTTTAAATCATCAAAATTATATTTTAATGGTTTCTGTGTTATTATACTATTTTCATCTATTAATTCAATTTTTATTTTTGTTTTATGCTTTTCCCATCCTTGTAATGGATTTTCATTATATAGTAATTCTAGTTGTTTGTTAATTATTTTCACTTTGTCTATTGTAAATATTATAATTTCTAATTGTGTTATTTGTTTTTTATTTATATTTTCCATTTCTTGATTTATTTTTTCACTTCCTTTTATCCATTCTATAGGTTTGCGTTGTTTACTATTCACTCTTTTTGCTCCTATTTTATTTCCGTCAATGTGTTTTCGTTATAATATGTGGGTAAAATCTTTCTAGAAATGGCATTCCTAATAACATATCTTTTGTTGTAAATTCAAAATTCTACATTTCTTCTATTGTTAGTATTTTATCCCATATTTGTATTTTTATATTTTTTCTTTATATTTAATCATACTTCCATCATTATTAAACCCTGTTACCACCATAGGTGTTTTTAATTTTTCCCATTTATCTTCTGGTAAACAATTATATTTACATATATTCGCTTCTGCTCCTGTATCTATCATAGGGGTATAGTATCTGTTGTTGTCACGACCCAAAACCGAGCCGCGACTGGCACCCACACTTACCCTCCTATGTGAGCGAACCAACCAATCTAAACCTTAACATTTCAATTTAATATCAACAGAAATAATGCGGAAGACTTAAACTCATTAATAAAAAGACAATTCAATAACTTCTAAAATTCAACATCTATTATTCCCCAAAATCTGGAAGTCATCACCACAAGAACATCTATGATCAAATTACTAAACTAAGAGTATTCTAAGAAACTAAAATAAACAAAAGCTAGTCCATGCCGGAACTTCAAGGCATCAAGACATGAGGAAGAAGATCCAGTCCAAGCTAGAAGCATTAGCTCACCCTGAAATCCGGTGTAATGAAGACTGGCTAGAGTTGCGGTTGAGTTGAAGAC
>NC_028645.1:52000767-52012615 GCF_001406875.1 Solanum pennellii | reverse complement strand
GTGGACTGTGACGGCCCGTCACACCTGTGACGGTCCGTCCTGCACCTCCGTCCTGACGGTCAGAGACTCGTTTCCCGTACCAATTTCTCAAGAGTTGAAGTGTTTTGCAACGGGAGCTTACGACGGCTCGTCGTGGATGTGACGGCACGTCCTGCAGGTCCGTCACCGATTACAGAGAGTCGATTTTCAGTACCCAATTTCAGAATTTCTAAGTATGCTGAAACGAGACATCTGTGAAGGGCCGTCGTGCCTACGACGGTCCGTCGTGATGTCCGTAATCTTAGCCAGTTTTTCAGAAATAAATCTGCTGCTCAAAACGACTAAACAGGTCGTTACACCGGGGCATAATTGTCCTGCTTTTATAATTTCCATTTCTAATACTAATTCTCTTGTTATGTAATTTTCTTCTTGTCCTGTATTTATTAAAATTTTATATTTTCTTTGGTCTATTATTCCTGTTATAAAATAATGGTATGGTGTTATATCTTCTAATAATTTTTTTGGAATTTCATAGTTTCTTCTAGATGAACTCATTCTTGATGAGGTAGTTCTTGTTATTGTATTTGGTACGCTTGAAGTGCTTAATCTTTCTTTTACAATTTCTAAATCTTCTTCTATGTCAATTTCTTTATAGTTGTAGTCATTATTGTCTATAACAGTAATTATTTTTTCAAAGGGATTTTCTACTTTTATTTATCAATTTTATTTTTCGCTGTTACTTTGTGTTTTGTCGTATATATATATAAGTTTTTACATCTTGCCGTAAATATTTTACTTCCTGGTGCTAACTCTATTCCAGACATATATTTCTATCTGTTAATGCTACTGAATAATTGGCACTTATTATAAATTTAAATTTTTGGTATATTAGGTTTCCTCTTACTGCACTGATTACGCTTTTTTCTATAAGGTGTATAATTCTATCATCTGCTAAATATATTTCAATAGGTGTATCTATTCCTTCTCTAAAACAAGCTTTTATTAATATTTCTGTTCCTCCTAACTGTACATATTTTATAGGTGCTTTAGCTTTTATATCTTGTATTTCTTTATTTATTATTCTTTTATTTAGTATAGGTATCTGTGCTTTTCCTTTTGTATATTTGCAATCTATAATATGTTCTTTCTGACTAACTACATAGTATTCTTCTTTTTGTCTTTTAAACCAATTTCTCAAAGTAGGTATTTCAAGTACTTTTTCAACACTTAAGTCTAATTCTTTTCCTTTTATTTGTTCAAATATTGTATTATCAAATATGATTTTTTGTTCTGATAATTCTTCATTTTGATATTCTTTTTTAGATATGATTTTTATAACATGTTCAGACATTAGGTTTCTTCGTCTATTACATCTATATCAATATTTTCTTCTTCATTTTCAAATTCTATATCTGATACTTCATATATACTATCATTTTCGCTTAATTCAAAGTCTATATATTCTATTTGCATATATTCATCATTATCTATAATTATTTCTGCAATTTGTTTTCTTTTTAGATCCTTAGGTAGCTTACAGTCTTTAGCTAAGTGTCCTATCTTTCCGCAATTATAACAAGTACATTGGGATAATTTTCTTTTTGGTCTATATGGTCTTTTTATTTTATAATTCTTTACATAAAACCTTTGTCTTGATTTTTTATATTTATACCTAGTTTTAGTTTTTCTATAATTTTTATATCTTTTAGGTTTTTGCTTTTTATAATATTTATTTGTACATCCAAACTGTGGTGCTGTTTTATTTTTACAACAGGCTAAATTTCTAATTAATACTTTTTCCATTTTTATTTTTTCTTTTTGTTTTTCACATAGTTGTATAAACCATTGATGTAAAAATTTTATTCTAGCTCCTAAAGTATCTGTTAATCCTTCATTGTTCCAGTCTTTAATCATTTTTGTACTAAATGGTTCTGGTAGTTTAGTAAAATATTGTTGTCTTATTTCTTTTGCTTCATTTATATCATATCTTGCTTTGTAATAATATTCCTTGAATGCACATGTGTAATGGAAAAAGTATTAATTAAAAATTTAGCCTGTTGTAAAAATAAAACAGCACCACAGTTTGGATGTTCAAATAAATATTATAAAAAGCAAAAACCTAAAAGATATACAAATTATAGAAAAACTAAAACTAGGTATAAATATAAAAAACCAAGACAAAGGTATTATGTAAAAAATTATAAAATAAAAAGACCATATAGACCAAAAAGAAAATTATCCCAACGTACTTGTTATAATTGCGGAAAGATAGGACACTTAGCTAAAGACTGTAAGCTACCTAAGGATCTAAAAAGAAAACAAATTGCAGAAATAATTATAGATAATGATGAATATATGCAAATAGAATATATAGACTATGAATTAAGCGAAAATGATAGTATATATGAAGTATCAGATATAGAATTTGAAAATGAAGAAGAAAATATTGATATAGATGTAATAGACGAAGAAACCTAATGTCTGAACATGATATAAAAATCATATCTAAAGAAGAATATCAAAATGAAGAATTATCAGAACAAAAAATCATATTTGATAATACAATATTTGAACAAATATAAGGAAAAGAATTAGACTTAAGTGTTGAAAAAGTACTTGAAATACCTACTTTGAGAAATTGGTTTAAAAGACAAAAAGAAGAATACTATGTAGTTAGTCAGAAAGAACATATTATAGATTGCAAATATACAAAAGGAAAATCACAGATACCTATACTAAATAAAAGAGTAATAAATAAAGAAATACAAGATATAAAAGCTAAAGCACCTATAAAATATGTACATTTAGGAAGAACAGAAATATTAATAAAAGCTTGTTTTAGAGAAGGAATAGATACACCTATTGAAATATATTTAGCATATGATAGAATTATACACCCTATAGAAAAAAGCGTAATCAGTACAGTAAGAGGAAACCTAATATACCAAAAATTTAAATTTATAATAAGTGCCAATTATTCAGTAGCATTAACAGATAGAAATATAGATAAATCATTAGTATTATATTGGAAGATGTCTGGAATAGAGTTAGCACCAGGAAGTAAAATATTTACGGCAAGATGTAAAAACTTATATATATATATATATACGACAAAACACAAAGTAACAGCGAAAAATAAAATTGATAAAATAAAAGTAGAAAATCCCTTTGAAAAAATAATTACTGTAATAGACAATAATGACTACAGCTATAAAGAAATTGACATAGAAGAAGATTTAGAAATTGTAAAAGAAAGATTAAGCACTTCAAGCATACCAAATACATTAACAAGAACTACCTCATCAAGAATGAGAACATCTAGAAGAAACTATGAAATTCCACAAAAATTATTAGAAGATATAACACCATACCATTATTTTATAACAGGAATAATAGACCAAAGAAAATATAAAACTTTAATAAATACAGGACAAGAAGAAAATTACATAACAAGAGAATTAGTATTAGAAACGAAAATTATAAAAGCAGAACAACTATGCCCCGGACTACCTAGTGAGATAGTAAATACAAATGAAGAGATAACAGAAAAAGAAATAATTATAGGAGGAATACCATTAATAATACCATTTAAAATTTTTCAAGGAAATCAGAATATTACATTAGGAATAAAATGGTTAGAAAAAGTTAAACCATACAATATAGAAAATGAACAATTAACAATAACTTGCCAAAATAAGAAAATAATTATCAAAAGAACAAAATGAATAATGAAAATATATATACTTGCAAAAATTATTGTAGAAGGATATCACAACAGATACTATACCCCTATGATAGATACAGGAGCAGAAGCGAATATATGTAAATATAATTGTTTACCAGAAGATAAATGGGAAAAATTAAAAACACCTATGGTGGTAAAAGGATTTAATAATGAAGGAAGTATGATTAAATATAAAGCAAAAAATACAAAAATACAAATATGGGATAAAATACTAACAATAGAAGAAATGTATAATTTTGAATTTACAACAAAAGATATGTTATTAGGAATGCCATTTCTAGAAAGATTTTACCCACATATTATAACGAAAACACATTGGTGGTTTACTACACCATGCGGAAATAAAATAGGAGCAAAAAGCGTGAATAATAAACAACGCAAACCTATAGAATGGATAAAAGGAAGTGAAAGCACAAGATGAACATATTAGATTATTAGAAAAATTTATACATATAATTAAACATTCAGGTATAAGTTTAAGTAAAAAGAAAGCAGAAATTATGAAACCACAGATAGAATTCCTAGGAATACAAATAGATAAGAATGGAATAAAAATGCAAACTCACATAGTAAAAAAAATAATTACCCTTGATGAAAATATAGATACAAAAAAAGAAATTACAATCCTAGAATGGTTTTTCCCTTCAGTGGAGTATGGCATGATGAATAACAAGGTTATAAGATATTTACCCTTATCTTTTTATCTTCTATTCTTACTCAAGCTTGAGATCTAGAGTTTTCTTGTAGCTTGTATTTTGTTTTTGAGTCATGAGCATTAATGAACTTTCCCATTGCTTCTTGATGTTATGCATGTTTTAATTGAATTCTTGTTTGATGAGAAAAAAATGAGTTTTCATGAATGAGTTTTTCATGTTAGTATGCATCTAACATGATTTTCTTAAATTGCTAAAAGAGGTTAAATGTTGAACATGCCTAAATGTGTTATCGAAAGAGTGGCATAAATTGCTTAAAGATGTTGCAATGAGCCTAATGTTATTTTGAGAAAGATGTTCCTCCTATGAAATGAAGAATGTGAAGTTTTGATGCATGATGAATTTGTAGATGTAGTTCCTACTTGCTTGTTGTGTTTGAGTTGTTGATGTGGAGTTGATGTTTCTTGATAGTAGTGTATACTTATATTTATGTTACATGATTGGTTGTGGGGTTATAGTCTTGTTTATTTACTCTTAATGTGTTTCAAGTGTAAATTGTGGGTGAATGTTCCCAAGTGGGGGATAATGTAATGACCCTAAAATGAAATTGGAAGAACTTGAGACTCATAAGTGTGTGTGATCTATGTAAGTTAATTGAAAGATGAATTATGGATTTTAAATTTGAGTTTAAAGTGTTTAAAGGTCAACCATGAAGGAATGATGATGACGTCCAAAAACTTGTCTCGTTGGAGCTAGTGTGTCCTACTTTCTTGTCGTTAAAGTTTGGTGGTTTTGAGGGATAAAAGGTGTGGAGGTGACTCTGAAACTTAGAAAATCGTGTTTAGGGGGATAAAAGTCTGGGTATTACTCCGCGAGGACAACCCAAGTGGTCCTTGAGGAGGACCCAAAGGTTGGTCAAAAGATGTCAAAAATAGCTTGATGCACGGATGCCATCTACGCCTTTTAAACCAATCTACAGTCCGTAGATAGTGGGATTTCATCAAAGCTTAGCCTAGGGAGTCTTAGCTCGCTTTTCCAATTCTCTGCCCAAAACGATGACAGGCCAGTAAGGGCCGTCAAGCCACCTACGGTATGTAGGTGGTGGATCGTAGGTTGGCACCTGTGTTTCTTTCAAAGTTCGCCCAAGCCTAGGGTGTGTTGATAAATTCCACCCTTGGTTAATTAAATGCATCGAAAGTTATTTTAAGTGTTTTTAGGTATTTTAAGTATATTAAAACATTTAAAAGATATTTTAAGACTTTGTTATTTCAAAAACCCCAAAGTAAGAATCGTTCTTCCCCAAAACTCTCTCTCAAGGAAATCCAATTAGAGGTGAAGAACTCAAGGTTGCATGGTCAATTTCTACAAGGTTCTCAAGTGATTATCGTGGATTCTCATCTAAGACGGTGTGGGGACCCTTTATCCTTGATTAATCTTTCATTCAAGCAGCCAACTTAGAGTCACAGCTTTTCAAAAGGTAAAAATATTACTTTCTAATGTAAGCATGAGTTCATTGTTAAAATGTTTTCAAAGCATTTATATTGATTATTTAAGGTTTGGTTGATGATTTTAAGTTTATTTTATATGGAATTCCTTCAAGAACCCATGTCTTCCTCAATCCATAAATTAAATAGAAATTGGGTGATTATGAATGTATATTGAATAGCATGTTATAATACGAAGTTAGCTTATGGATTTTTGTCATTTATTATGTCTAATGATGGAGAAGTATTGTTAAATTGATGTATTGGTGTGTTGGTAAGTTGGGGTCTATAGCCTTGAAGGCATATTGTGGTTAATGTCTTGTTGAATTGCTTATATTGATGATGAAATTGGTTATCAAAATATGTCAATTTTCTCATGTATTATGGTATCTTGAATATATGGATTGATATTGGTTCTTATGGATATCGAATTGTGATATATATTGATGTGTAATCCACTTATAGTGGAGGTGCTTTTCTCATAGCTATATGAATGTGATTTCAATGTTATAAAGGTGACTACGTCTTGAAGTATATGTACTCGTGATTCCAATGATAGAGTAATGATCTTATATAGATTGATAATGTGTATCATGAATTTGTAGGCTAGTGCATCCTCTTCTAGACTAATAAATGTATCTTGGCTTAATGTCTCAATTATCTTGAAATGGTAGACCTATTGTTGATAGCCTCTCTAAATGAAAGAATATTGAACTGGTCTAGGATAAACCTTATCTTGGTAGAGCTAATGGTGGTATCCTTTCAAGACAAGTCTAGGTGATAAATGTGAACGTAAACCTTTAAGCGATAGACCTAATGGTGGTGGTCTCCTTCTTGTGTAAAATGATGTACCTTGTAGCAGTAGACTTAACGATGGTGGCTCTTCGTAAGCAAGATCAAATGAGCTATTCTTTACACCTTTAAGCACCATACCTATTAGTTGTGGCCTCCTTCATGTGTATGTGTCTTGGTTCGGTAGGCCCTAATGTTTGTGACCTTCTCAAACACACATTTATATTGTTAATTCAAATACCCAATAGGAACTAAGGCTAAGAACCAAGTAGATATGGTTAAGATTATGGCTCTTCCCAACGTTTAGGTGAGATTCCAATGAGCATCTTTTGATATCCTTTAAACTATGTGCGATGTGTATTAGTTCTACCCTTGGCAAGTAGAACACCTCTTTACAATGTGAGGCTAAAACACCAGATTCCATGATTTAGCACTCGTGGTCTATGTCGATTATTGCCTATTCCCATCGCTTTGGATGTGTATTCTAGTTACTTGATAGGTACTACAACGTGTAGGTGGCAGTATAGGATTTTATCTACGCATGACACGAGTAGGCTTTGATGGTGCTTGAGTGAAATCCCTGTGTCTCATGACTAATGTTGATAGACCTCTAAATGAAGCTAATAATGAATGTTGACATATTGTCCCTACAATGGTGATGTATATCTCTCTTAATTTATGAAATGGATTAGTTTGCATGTAATGTTGAATTCTAAAGGTCCTTGTATGAATGTGGCCTTGAGGAACACTTAGATGTGGCATGATGAGGTTGTATAGACTTCCATTTTATGTCTTAATTAAGAGTGTCTTAGGGTAACATTCGATAGAGGCCTAAAATGTTGAAATGATCTACTTATGTATGTGTGCATGTATTGTTTGTTGGTACGAGTGGAAGCATGATTACTTGAAAGGAAGGTGAAAAGGTAAAGGTAATTTTTCAAATGAGATATCGTGACTCGTATGTTAGTTGTAACTTATATTATTCCTTTAATGTTCAAACGTTCATGAACTTTTACAAAAATGGCATAAAATCGCGACTTTCTCAAAATGTCCCATTTAGCATGCTTTTGCATGATCATCATACTTGGTGCTTAATTCAGTACACCATTTTAGTCCTAAGGCCACACTAAATCTATACAACACTTATAAGGTGTTGCCAAAAATACTTTTCGGTACACTTATAAAGTGTTGCCAAAAATACTTTTCGGTACACTTTTAAAGTGTAGCTTTATTATTTAGCTTTTGACAACGATAATATTAGCAACACTTATAAAACGTGCTCTTTAGTAATAGAGGCTACACTTAATAAACGTTGTCAAATTATGATATAATTGTCAACACCTATTTACACATACGACTACACTTTTAAAGTGTCCCATATTTATAATTTTAAAAACAACACTTTACAAGTGTAGCATTATAATTTTCCCAAAATTTTCACTAAAATATTATATTCCCTCCAATATATTTAACTCCCCCACCCCCCAATTTCTAATTTTTAAAAAACAAACTCATACAGGAGAAATTGTATACAAAGAAATATTCAGTAAAAAACATTTTGTCCCAAATTAACATAGGAGCTGCTCTTTATCAAAATCAAAACAGAAGCTATTTTTTTTGCCCAAATAAAATCGTTTTTGCCCAAATAAAATCTCAAACCCTAAACCCTATTTCCCTTTGATGGGGTTCGGATGTGAATCGTCCAAATGGTTACTTGAAAGGGTAATTGCGGATAGAGAGAGTGTGGTCTCATTAGAAGAAGCTAGACGAGCCCAAACTTATAGTGGCACCGTTGGTTGATGACTCAGAGCGTTCTTTCCGTCTTCTTTGTCAACACATCGATGATGTACACAGTTACTTGGAAGAAACTCCTGTTAATTGGGTACTTTCAACAGATCCTCTTCTTGAGAATCTAGCCGTCTTTGCTGGATATTGAACTGCTGAATGGGGATTGGGTGTTATAGTAACGAAGGAAGACGATAAGCTAGACCAGGTTGAGTTACTGATAGAATATTTGAGGTTTTTGAGCGATATACAGTGTCTTGGAGAATCATCAGTTCTCATGTACACAAGTTGTTGGGAGAGTGGTTTAGAATCCACCCAAGTGTGCGAGAGTATTTTAACAAACAATACAACCTCACTTTCGAATTTCTTTATGAGTTAGTGAACCGATTGAAGGAATTTGGGGTAAGAATACCATTTTATGTGAAGGATACTCAGCTGGCAGTACCTGCAAATTCACTTGTTGCTCAAGTTCTGTTCTAACCTGAGAGATGGAGCCTGCTATGGTGAATCACCAGGTTAGTTTACTCACTCCAGCTCGTTCCTAAAAAATGTTGTACGCTCACTAATGTTGGTAAGGGTAGGTGCAGGTTAAACGTATTTCAGCCTTTTATCTCATGTTTTTTATAATTATATATTGACTTTTTTCTCGTATCATTCAGATAATTTACACACTTTTTTTCGTACATCTCGATTTGTATCCTGACTAATTATTTGTAAGGGCACTAAATTGTTGTAGAATCACTTATTGAAGTAGTCAACTCCATTGTTACTGATATGCATTGTATGCTTATCACATTATGATGAGTTTATTGCTCAAAAATGCTATGATGAATATTTCCAGTCGTTTTTTTTGGTTCTTGATTGTAGTCATTGTTTGGGTTGCTGGGAGAGAATAATAAGTAACGATATTCAATTTTTTTTGGGAAAAGATGTTAGATTGCTCAGAGGAAATTATAAGAAAAGATGTAAGATTAATACAGGCTGGTCAATGTTTTTATAACTAACTTTCATAAGATATTTAATAATTTTTAATTTGTACCAAGTTCAGAGTTTTTCTCTTTGGTATTTTGCCCTTTAATGTAAATTCTGTTGGAAATTATGCAGAGCCCTCTGTTCTTTCTTGGATGTATTATGTTAATCTTGCTTACTGCATGTGAAGTGGTTGCTTGTCTCTGCTGTAGAGTTTTGAAATCTCTTGCAAGGTGTGCATGAAGAAGCTATTTTCATATTGAGCAGTATCTTAGATATTTTCCCATCTTCCATTCAGTGACATTATGATTGTGTAAATTTCACCTGTGCCTGACAATTTTATGAAGAAAGAGAGAATAGTAAAGACAAGTATTATGGCGGAGGAAGAGCCACTGGTTAATTTGGAGAAAGAAGATGCAGCGGTGAGTGGGGAAGTGTTTATTGAAAAGGTGAAAGTGACGGGTCGCATTACTTTGCCTATGATAGTGGTGACGGTAACAGAGTACCTTGTGCATGTTTTGCCAATGATTATGTTAGGTAACCTTTGTCAACTTTCACTCCCTAGAGCCTCTATTGCTACTTCACTTTCCAGTGTTACTGGTTGCAATGTTCTTTTCGGAATGTGTAGTGCGCTAGAGACTCTATGTGGGCAGGTGTATGGAGCACGGAAATATTAAAAATTTGGAACTTTTACTTATATTTCTATTATTTGACTGTTTCTGGCACATAGTTTGATACTACCAATGCTTTTATGTGCAATTGTGTATTTATACTTCAAAGTTACGATTTGTTGGGATTTTATATTCAACTTGAAGTTAGGGATCGTTTGAGAAGCGTTGTGAATCAGTTTATCCTCTTTGTTGAATGTGATCTTACTTATACTTTATGTTAAGTACTCATCGTTTTGTGAAAAGACTCGAGCTTTATTCTCTACGGATGTTTTCCTATCTATGGGGGACTTCTTCCGCTTTTCCATCCCACTTGCTGTAATGGTTTGCTGGAAATGGTGGCCATTTGATCTAATAATTCTGCTCTCTGGTATGTTTCCAAATCCGATACTGTAAACATCCGTTCTGTGCGTATGCTTTACAATCACTACTGTGCACTATCATATACCTTATTCTTTAGGTGCTGCAGAAAGTATACGAATTTCAATTGATCTTAAAGCATGGAGGTTACAAGCGGCAAAAATTGCTCTCGCTGCTGTGATAGTTCTTTCAGCTGCAGAGATTGTTGGTGTCATGGAATTTTTTATTGTTCTCCGCGGAATGAGGAAGAACTTTAGCTGAATATCTTCCTTTACAATGTAAAACAAAATTATGTGATTTGAGAAAGGTGAGTCTCTATAACAACCTTTGGTGTGAGTTCAACATGGATTATCTTCTGCTGTACCTTATAATGTAAACTAGTTGGTGTATCGAACTTGTTGTTAGTTCAGTACTATTGATGTGGTAAATTGTAGATACCTTCGACTCTCAGCTTCTTTTCACTTTTAATCTTTCGGAATTTTTCAAATTTTTGAACAGTCTATATGTAACTGATATTTTTTATGATGTTCTTCAGATGCAGGACTAAAATGTACCTGAAGGTAGGAAATAATTTCTACTTATGAAACATTCTAAAATTTTGTACTACTTTTACAATCTTTGATTACTCGAAAATATCTTCCAACAACTTTATAATGGTGTATTCTCTCTGAGGGAAGTTTTATCGAGGACAATCTGTTATTGACAACATTAGTTTGTTTAATGATGGATAAGAACTAGCCGCTGATGAAATCTTTAAGCATCTTCTCTTGGCTGGTGCATTGAATGAGTATGCAAAATATTCAATTTTTCAACCTGTGCCTCAAGCTGAATTCCAATGTGACCCCAATAAATTTAACTTTAGTTCTGTAATTCTTCTTTTCAAGTGTGTAACTAGAGCAACGTATGTTGCAGCTTCAAGCATACTTCCATGTTCTTGATGTTCACTTGGTCATGGTTATTCGTGTAGATTAGTTCATCAAAAAAAGCTAATCAGTTGTGCAAAACAACCATATGTCTACAAGAGTTATGGGTACTTGTGGGTACTGTGCACCAGTGTATTCCATGACGATACAATGACTTCGAAGTCATATGTTTACTGCTTTAGGGTAGTCCTCCTGGAGATTATTAGAGGCAGGAAAGAAATTGAAATTCAAAAACTGGAGAGATTTAAATCTGGTTATATGGGAAAGACCATTGTTCAATGATTGGAGATAGTTCTCACAGATGGCTGATCCAATGCTACAAGGCCATTATCTGGCAAGGGGTCTGTCCCAAGCTCTAGCAGTCGCAGCAATTTGGTTCAGGAGCAACCTAACATGCGTCCAGTCATAGCAGATGTTTCACGACTTTAACTTACCTTGCTTCACAAAAATTTGACCATGAAACCCGAGGGTGGGGGGGGGGGGGGGGGGA
>NC_028645.1:51966673-52000307 GCF_001406875.1 Solanum pennellii | reverse complement strand
GGGGGGGGAGGAGCATCAAAACTTCCAGCCACGACCTGCTACTTCACTTACAATTAAACGATAGTGAAAAGCTGCAAAAAGGTAAAAATGGTGCTATGAACTGATTGCTTGATGGGAACAAAACAGGATCATCAAAAAAGGTGGAGCTAAGGTTGGAACCTTTTGAGTGCCAGCTAGGTTGAATACAATGTGGAATTTATTGTTAGTACACCGCTTTACAATATTCCTTTCTAAGTATGTAGTACAAGACATGTTTTACAAAGTTTATTGTAAATCAATATATTGAACTACTTAATAGCTAATTTCATGTTTGAGATCATTTATATTATACAATTATGTGATTAGGGAACCCATCCAAGCCAAAATTATTATTTTTCAATTAGAAATTGTGGTCATAAAAATTCCAGAGAACGTTGCCACACTTTTAAAGTGTGGCTAGATGGATGCCAATTGTGTGGATAATTTATTATAAAAATATAAATTTAAAAAGTCTACACTTTTATAAGTGTTGTTGAAGTGGTATAAAAAGCTACACTTTTAAAGTGTGTCCAATAACAAAGCAAAGCCACATGGAAAGTGTAGTTTAATCAAATAAAATGAGATGCTACAAAGCGTGGCCTTTGTACCTCATTGGTCACGCTTTTTAAGTGTAGCTGCTATGGTAACACTTGAAAAGTGTAACCTAAAGTCAAAGGTTACGCCTCTTTTGGCCACCCCAAAAGAAGTGTTGGCTAAAGTCAAAAACGGTTGTCCTTCATTAAAGGCCACACTTTTTGCTAGTTTAGGCCACACTTTACAAGTGTGGTTTAAAGCCTAAAATGGTGTAGTGATTGTGCTAACACCATCTTCTTAATGTTTTTACTACAAGTGTAGGTTGAGGTTGCTAGTGGATTCTCTAGTTGAAGGCTTCGATCTATATTTTCCAAGACTTGGTACGTCCTCGTGGATTCAAGGACAAAGAACTCTTATGTTTCCTTTTGATGTAATAGACTCTTAGTATTTTTCTTTTGATTTTAAAGAGCCATGTCCATATAAATTTGATGTGGTGTCTAATGTTACTATATCGAGATTTACTATTCCTTCGTTTTATAAAAGATTTTTCTACTGTTGACTTTGTTGACAAAGATTTTAATTCCGTACTATTTTTATTGCCTATTTGATGAATGAATGCTGAGAGGCTTGTACAAGACCCCTTCGGAGTCAAATATATATGCTATGTTGTGACTTGGGGGTGTTCTCGGGTCGTCAAAAGAATCTTCCACACATAATTGTTTGTCACCCAACTCAATCTTTATGAAAGTCCTTAATAAGCCTTTGTAAGTTTGTGTCGAATCAATTCACATCTCATAGTCATATTTGAACTCAAAGACAAAAATTCATGCAATTTTCAATTTAAAACCAAGGGTCTATATAAGATGTATTATTCATTCACATCTCTTAAATTCTTTCTATGATGTAAATTTTAAATACCTTGAACTCTTCAACACACAGAACTCGTTTTCCTTTCGCTGACTTGGTTACCAATCTTATCTTGACTAATAGACAACCCATGATATTTTTACCTTATCCTATAAACCAAAATATAACTTGAAACTACCTTTAGGTATAACGATCAAATGTAACAAACTTTAGTTCTCAAATTATTTTAAAATTTTTCCAAGTGCTTCATACTCAATCTGATCGATCATTTCTTAGCTTTACCAATACATACCTTTAAAAAACACTACCACAAACCAAAACTCACAATTAAAACCTTGAATTTTTAAGCAAACTGTTTAATAAATCCTATTATCTACCAATATTAACTCATACCTCGAAGGTTTTAATGAATTCATATATCCTAGCTTATCATTGATCGCCTCTCCATCGATCGTATCATATTTTTTTTTGTAAAAATTGATCCGTACTCAATACAAACTCAAACAGCAAAAAATACTCTCGAGTTCAACATCTGTTCACTCATTTCTCAATTTTATTCAATAGTTTTTAACCAATATATGATGAACCTATGACATTGTTATAAGAAGTAGAGAAAAATAGATGAAATCACTTATCTCCGAACTCAATTTTCTATGGTTAGAAGGTACATCTGTTGTCTTTGCACACAAAGTAAATATATTTGTTCTTCATCCTCTTGTTTTGAAGACTAAATTATATTACACTACTTTTTTTCCATTTCTGACTCTAACTCCTTCCAATTCTATTCAAGTTGTGCCTCTATACGTCCTACTACTTCCCATACGACCACAATACTCACCAATTAGTAGCTAACAACAAATTTATATATATACAAGTCGTTATTACCCTATCGAATCCATTTGATTAAAAAAATCATTATCATATGCATGCCTACTCTTATTACCATTATTTTTGGTAGCCATTGACATCATCTCGAAGTCAACCTTGTCATCGACATGACATCTCAAACCCGACTATACTAATAATATTCAAAGGACTAACTGAATTTTATACACATTAATATTCTCAATTACCTTCACACAAGTATAGTCATTGGATATTCCTTTTTTATAAGTTTGTTATCTTAATATCGATCCACTTTCATGGAGTTGAAGATGAAATCACCACTCATCTAGAATCCTAGGGATACACAACACAACCTAAACACACTAATACCGTACCAAAGATCCACCACTAAAATTTTCTTATAACAATGCTTAACCCATTCGTCCGTAGTGACAAGATCTCATTATACTAGCATTTGATACAACTGGTAACTCCTGAAGTTGTTAGTATTCGAAGTATCCGTTTCCATATACCACTAGTATCATATTATGAAAGTTCAACATATCATACCTACCAAGAAAAATAGAACCAAAATAATTCACACATTTCTACCCATTGTAAAGGTGCAAAATATTATCAAATTCGTTGCGTACCTAGCCCAAGATCTATGTATTCTTTCGTAGGTCAAGCGATATTAGAAGTACACACTCCATAATTCTTATCAAGTCATAATAGGTGCCAGTATAGTAGTCATATCATCACCCTCTTTTATATACACTAAATAAATAAACTCGTAGTAGAGGTTATGACCTCAATTGGTACAACATCATTTTCATCATTTGCTAAGAAACCCATACGTGTTATCACAACTTTACTAATTGTATTTTCCAAAGTTACAGTGTTCATTATCTATCCATCATTTTTATCATTCCACTTTCAATTTTCAAAAAATACTCAAGACATGTCCTATACCACACAAGTATTATTCCCACTACTTGGTTACTAACCTGAAAAAGATAACGCGTTTATGAAGTCCATCAAACCATTGTTCAATCTTATCATTCAAAAGTATTCAAAATTCATCGTCACGTCATCCCTTACTCAACCCTTTTGAATTTATAAACATTCATAATATTACCACATATTATCTACAAAACTATGTCACTCCCACCTTGGTGATAGATAGATATAATATCCAAGCCATACACGACACCAACTACTCACATGAGGAACTACAAATGAGCCACCATATAAGTGAGAGAATGGAATGAAGCGATAAAAATGAAAACAAACAAAGGATGCACGATAAGATCCAAGAAGTGAAGATATTTCCTAAAAGTCACTATATCGTCTTGAAGATAAGTACATATTTCTCTGTACCGATCCTCGACACTCTACTTCAACTCGGCTTGTATGCGCATGAGACCTATAAACTTGGGGGAATGATATAATTTTTGACAACCCAAAAAGGGACGTGATAACTCTTGTCTTACTCCACTAAGAAAAGACAACCTACAATACAAATAATACGACAAATGCGGAATATGAAAATAAAGATGAAAGTTTAACACTAATACTAAATTGGAAAATAATGTCAACTTAATTAAAACCCCAAATCTTGGTTCTTTTGTGTACAAGATTCTAATGCATTATAATGGGTTGGAAAGAAAATACAAGTCTCAAAATGACATTGTTTTTAGAATAGAACATGATCATAATTAACTAGAAATAAGGTCTGCTAAATGAAAACAAACTACTCAAACATCCATAAGAAGCCTCAGACAAAGAGAAGAGACAACATCACGAAAGTCCAGACTAGTAAAGTACAAAATGTAGAAGCAAGGGGTGTACAGAACCTCACGGTACTCAGCAAGTAAATTTCTAAACACAAGATAAGAGAATAATATACAAGTACTCCTTACACTCCAACTGAACCTCCACAACTACTACATGCATAAAATTAGTCCAACCTAACAGTTCACATTTCACATAGTGTAGAGCTCAACATAAACACTCTAACAATTACATATCCTGAACAACAAGCTCAATATTCATCAATCAAAACCTTCATATGAAGGCACTCACAAGATCAGTAAAACAAAATATCAAGCTCTCTAATTGTATGATATGCAATATAATGGAAAGCAATATCAAGTAGAGTGATGTATGTCTGAGCTAGTGATACACACATATTGTCTCTCAGTCTGGGAATCATGGGAGACATATTTGTTCAGGCATCCATGCAGTGTGACGCGTCCCTCGATAATAGTATCCATCGTGGCGCGCGATACGTCCCTCGATATAAAGTTTACGTCGCGGCAAGCGACACGTCCCTCGAAATCGTACAGTCTATTTAATTTCTTATTCTTTTTCAATTAACTTAGGACTTGTCACAATGATGTGTCAAAATAATGCAGAATTGACATGTTAACAATGATGAGGAGATGACCATTATCATAACCTTGCAAAATTCACAATAACACAGCCGTTATACAACACCAACAACGAATCAATAAGCGTTTCAAATCATTCTGAAATATCCCACACCAATAATTAATCACATTTTGTTTTATTACATTTTTTTTATCATTAGAGTTATTCAACATGGACGAGTAAACCCATCACCAATTCTCATTACTACCCAACACATACAACAAGGAAATACACGATTCGATGCACTATACAAGAGTTCATAAATTCACTTAACTCAAATAGTTGAACAATCAGTCCGGCACTTGAGTCTTCCCCTTTCATCCAGCCTCCAAATAAATGCAGTCTATTCAAATTAGTAATTACAATAAGATTTTCAAACTAACAACACTCATATTATCATATATCTAACTAAGACCCAAAATTAACTCGAATATATAATAAAGTTTCTAAATCTTGATTTCAACCAATAGGTCAAATCTCGTACTTCCTGAATTGCAAGTGTAGGGTTAAGTCGTAATATCCCCAAACACTAGAACAATAATAGTTTTCATATAATGTAATAGACCCAATATTTAATTACATATGTCAATATAACAAAACATAAATTATAATTTGATCGTAAAAAATTGAAATTAGTTAATTACGCAAAATAGTATTTTTAACGTAAGCTATTCATAATGATTTACAACATATACCGTTCCTCATTCCTATGATTGAATTTTCAAGCTCAATCATTGATAATCATTACCAACCTCAAATTACCTACCATTTATTTTTAAGAACCAATCTTTCCTATTGTATTTCTAACCAGAAAATATAATATTGTATATATTCATATACTTGCAGCAATTCATGACTTTAACTAGTGTAAAACAGAGAATCAAAATCTGACCTCGAATGTTATAAAGTGGGCGGCTCCATACTCCCAGACGGATGATTTTATACTAATATTTTCTTCCTTTTCCTTTCCTTTTTAAAATAAATTAATTAGGTATTAATAGTGACAAATACCACTACTTAATTTTATTATACGGGTCAAGTCGTATAAGGTCTTAAAGAAATATCAGACTTCACCCAAAACTATTCATCAAATAAAAGGAAAAGAGCCTAAAATACCCTTGAAGTATTAGAAATGACACAAAATTATCCTCCACCCATCTATTAGCTCAAAAATAGCCTTCTCACCCACCTATTGGCACCAAAATACCATTGTCATCCAGCTTTGGGTTCAAAATTGACCACTTATTTAACAGTTTTAAAATTAATTTATTTAAATTTTCTTAAAAATATGTAGCGCTCAACTATTTGTAATAATTTAACTTATTAATATAATTTATAAATCAATCCACTACATACCATTACTAATAAAACCACACCAAATTAATAAACCCGTCATAATACTAATTCGACAACATGAAAACTATTGTCAATGAGTGTTTCTGAAAAAAATTGAGGTGAAAATATCTATAGAAGTACATTATCATACATTCAGGTCCTCAATCAAAATGTATTATAATTCAAGTGTCTGAACAATAATTACAAATAAACTTAAAAGTCTGACTACATTTATCTTAATTATTCATTCGTCTCAATTATGTGATCTTACATAATAGATAACTTTTTTTTTTAAAAAAATATATTAAAGTTTTGATATTTAAAACAAATCATAAATATTTAGAAAATTATATTAAAAAATTACATGAATTTATTCGGATGTACTACTTCTTTGCCTTTAATAATAAATATCAAATTCAAACTTGACAGGAAATCCTATTGAAAGTGTTCTCCTGAATAAGTGGCTCAACCTAAATTTAATTGGGGCTTCGATTCGGACTCGAATAATTTGGATGACTTTTTCAGGAGTTTGTAATGTTGTTAGGTTTTAGTAGTGTTCAGGGCAATTTTGATAGTAGAATTGGTTTATTAAATGGGTGGGGTTAAATTAGTAACGACTAGGTAGTGGGTTGGTTCATAAATGATATTAATAAATTAATTTATAACAAATAGTTGAGTGCCAAGTATTTAAAAAATATTTAAAGAACTTAAATTTAAAACAATTAAATAAGTGGACAATTTTGAACCAAAAGGTAGATGAGAATGGTATTTTGGAGCCAATAGGTGGATGAGAAGGGTATTTTTGGAGGCAATAGGTGGATGAAGGGTAATTTTGTACCATTTCTATTACTTTGAGCGTATTTTAGTCCATTTTCCATTAAATTAATTATCTAACATTACCCATTAATTAAAATAATTACTATTTAATAAATCTCTACCAGCTAAATAAGCGTAGTTAGTAGCAATTTTCAAGCAAACATTCCCCAATTGATAAAATAAAAATAAAAGACTCGGGTAAACTATCACGAGGGGTAAAAATATTAATTTTTACGGAAGTTTCCAAAAATTAAATTTTGGGTCATCATATTTTCCCTTAAGAATGACGTCAACCTCTCCATCAATTGGCAAAATACGTCATTTAGTACGATTCGAGGTTACTCAGACTTCAGCTCACAAGACCCAACACATATTCAATACAACCAACAATTTCAGTTCAATTTCAAAAATCAAAGACACGGGGCCGAGTAATTATGATTTCATTAAAATTCAGGTAAAACAATCACACAATAATTACCCAACGATATTCCACAACAAAATACCAATTTCATTTGAGTTCAACCTCATATTGTATTTGGGATTCGGAAAACTAATCTTCTATGCCAAAGGTATTTGAAATTATAGGCGGAAAAGAACTCATAAGACAATCCTGAGCAATGATCCCAAAGAAATGAAGGTAAAAATGCAAAAATATGAAAAAACAATATGGGGGTGAGAGTACGGGAGTTGAAAGGTGATAAACGAAAAGATTTCTGACTTTAAAACTGTTTGGCCTTTTCAAAAGTTTTTGTTCGCACTCCATTTTGTGGAGTAATTCGCGCCCTTCAAAGCACTCAGTGTTGCATTGAATGGTGCTTTGGGTCGCTGAGTTTTAGAGAACGCCCATAAATGTGACGGTTCAAGCAGCTGACAAAGTGGGGGTTGCCATTCGGTGAGTTGCCGACTAATCTTTTAGCTCGCCGAGTTTTAACAAATTGCCCATCAAGCATGGTGATTCCAACAGAGGTCGAAATCGGGCTCGCCTAATTGCATATTTTCCAACACTTTTTACTTTTCAACATGAAAAATCAACTTCCTTTATTTAAAAACAAAATTAAAAAATATCAAAGACTTAGGTTGACTCCCAAGAATTACCTTAGCTAACATCGTGGCGCGACCTAAATACCTATTCAAATTTATGTTTTGTGGTTAGAATCATATCAAGAAAACTCCCTTTCATCCTTGGGTTCAAATGAGATGAAAATTTAACCCATTTGCATTTCCAATTGCTCGATGGACACTAAGTGTGAGGTCACCGTCTTATTGAGAGTTGATACATTCTCGTTTATCTATTTCAACACTTTATCTAACCCTTCAACCTTATTCATAATACATGATAGCATGTCTTCTGTATGAAAGTTCTCCGGGTCAACTCTTTTCTCTTTAGGCTTTTGGCTTTCATGAAGTGGTGCATGTCTTTATTTTTCAATATATGTTTCCTTCCAAGTAGAATTACTTTGATGCCATTCCATATCATGATCTCTCAATCCATCATCTTTCTTCCAATTCAGATTTCACCCGACCTTGGATAATTGGAATGACACCTACTCCTTGAGTTGCAAGGAAGTTCACTTTCTCATTGTACAATACCTCAAGTTGTGCTTCATCAGGGTTCTCTATACCAACACAAACATCATTTACACTCTTCAAACCACTACCCATCACATTTGGGTCATCATTTTGTTCATGTTTTAGTATATATCATGGTCCTTCTCGATCTACTCTTTCGCCATCCTAAAAGTGAGAGGAGACACCTTGTCCTAATGAGTGTACCATGATCTATTTATCTTGGTTATTCCATCAAGGAGTTGAGACACTAATTCATAGGGTTGTTGCATTATACCTCCGCGAACTAGTTGATCATCAACTCCTATGTCCACTGAGTGAAGAATCCAATAAAACTATTGTAACAATGTATGGTTTGGAAGCGTGTTAGTCGTTATAACATCTCGTAATATCCAAGAATAAGAAATGAAACTAAAACTTTTTAGTTGTGGAAAGAAAAGGGAAAATCTAGAAAATTTCCTAAAGTTAAGAAAGTGAGTTTTTGGACATTTTCAAATGGCCATAACTTCTAGCTCAGGATGAGTTAGAGTCAGTTGTTTATATGGTTGGAAAGATGTTTCTAACGGCTTCAATTTTTTACAATTTCGATATCATATGAGGGATATATGCTTTTCGGAAGTTCGGCTGTTGAAGTAAGAAGGGTCCAATCCAGATTTAAGGAAGGTAAACTAGTATTTTTACCCATTTATTTGCTAATTAGCTTTAAGGGTTTAATTTGAGTAAAAATAAGTTTTATTTAACATTAGAAAAGTTCTTTTACACTTAGGGCTTGGGATAAAAGAGAAGATAAGAAGGAGAAGGGAGAAAAATCAAGGTTTTGCCAAGAACCCCAAGGCATTTCGAGTGGAATTCGTCGGGGGTAGTCCTTAACAAGGTATGTGAGATCTTTCGTGTTGGGTTATTTCATCCGCACACCAATCTTGTTTCAGTTGAGAAGTTTTAGAATTTATTACATGATTAGAAGTGAATTCTTGATAAACTCGTCGAATCCCTTTTGGTTGAGTTTATTGCAAGCCCATTGATGTTTATTAGTAGTTTACGATGTAGTTTTTGAGTTAGATCTGATGGGTATTAAAGGTATTGATAATCCTAGGAACTGGGGATGAAAATATATAGGTTTAGGCGATTAAGGGCCAGAGAACGAGTTGAAAAATTCGTCAGAAGCACCTGGGCAAGCCCAAGCGCGTCGCGCTTGCAGTGCGTCAGAACAAAGCCTCAGTCAACTATGGTTGAATCGGTGCGCCAACTGTGCGCCTGTATCGGTGTTTTTCACCCAATTTTCGTAGTTTAACCCTTTTATGTACTTTTAATGTACATTAACACCTTCTGGTGATTCTAATTAGATCAACTGATTTCTTAAAACCTAGATATGACCAAAGAATGAAAATCATCACTTTTAATCCATAATCCAACTCAAGGAAAGTCAAGATCAAAGTCGAAGGAGTTAAGAGTTAAGTGTAAAAGTGAAGAAGCAAGTCAAAGTAAATTTTCTTAATTTTTTCAAGAGTCTTTATTAAACGTTTTAACTTTGTGTCGCGCCCCATTTTCGCAGAAAACGGGTTTTGTGCACGACCTAACAACTCTTTTGGGATTTCGAGTTTGAGGAGTCGCCACCTAACGAATTAAGGCGCGTTAGGGCACCTATCTAACCTAACTAAGTCTAACTAAGGTCAACAAGCCAGAGATTAGGGTAAGGGTTCAAATTACCTCAAGGGGAAGGTGTTAGGCATCCCTCGAGGTCCACAAGTGTGGGTCCCGGCCGTCTCTCATGCAATCTATGTGGGGGTTACAAGTAGCAATCAAGGTCATTTAATTTATTAATTTATTTAATCTTGCTAAGTGATAACAAATATAAAACAATTAATTATTTCATTAATTTGAGTATGCAAGGCTAGGTGATAGCAATAAATAAACAATCAAGTTTTATTTTTATTTAAGCATATGAGACTAAGTTATAAACAAAATTTGTAAATATTAAGCAATTAACATGTGCGAAAGTAAAGTTTTGAAAATTGAGCAAGTTTTGAATATGAATTTTGTATTTTAAAAAAATGTTTGTTTCTTTATAGGGATGATGCCACGATATTGTTGATCGCGCTCCTCCACCATAGAAACAATTTTGATTTGAGGTCGGTCTAAAAAATAGTTTATGTTTTTGAAAATGATTAAAAATTTAGTTTGCATATAAGCACATAAACATTTACATATAAATACACATAATTTCTTTTGAAATTCATGGGTAGGTGGTACTTCCGGGGACGCGTCGGGTTTTAAAATTGGAACTAGACCTCGTAGTTCCTTTGACTTTCCCACTAACGATAGGTTAGGAGATAGTTCTTATAATTTATTTTCAAATATAAACAATGTCATAATCAATCCAAAGTTTTAAAGGAAGATTGAATAATGACTTTTAAGAAAGCTATGTTGCAAAACTCTGTAAGTAAGAGAGAAAAAAAATAGTAGAACATTAAGGTGGTAAATTTATTAAATGCAAAAGTTTGACTATAAAATATATTTAAAAGCCAAGTAATTTGTTAAATGCATGAAATGGTTCTAATTTAGTATCATTATTATTTTAAGAAAATAACATATTGCGCAAAACTTCAAGAAGACAAATGGGATTACTAATTAAATAATATTAACTAATTTTAGGGGGAGGGCACAAATATGCACAAACAAATTTTATTTTTATGGATATGTTAAAAGTTTATTGACAAGCCTATAGACATGATTTCTAGGTGTTCAAAAAAGAGTAACACATATATGCATAATTTTGTAAATCTAAATGATAAGAACAAATTAATCCTTAGGCATGGTTTCTACGTGACAAGACAATGCTAAAAGTTACAACATTTTTTAAACACCTAATCAGCCTATTAAATTATTATGATTTGATTTTAACATTCAAAAAAATTAATGGAATCTAGTTTATTATTTTTTAGACTTATTAACAAAGCATCAAACAATTGATTGGATTATAACACCTACAAACAATAATTCTAGGTGGTTAAAGACAAACCTATAGGCATAATTTCTAAAAATTTATAATGAACAAGTAAGCATATAAATCCCCCTCCCCTAGACGATCCCCCAAATGAATTTACATATATGATCTTTAGAGTTACAAATGTTACAACATTCGAATAAATAAAATAAGAAAAAAAAATATATATATATAGATTCAAATAAACAAATAAATCTTTCTTCACGGTTGATCTTCAACTTGAACTTCAAGTTTGAAACCTTTACTCGAACAAAAGCACAAAGCAAGGTAGCGAAGAAGAGCACTTGAATGTCTATCGAAATCTTAATGTATTTAGAGTAGCAAGAGAGCAATGGGAGAATGAAGAGTGATGAGAGAACTTGTGATTGAGAGTGAAAAATGTACATGAGTTGATTAATGAAGGGAGGGGGTCTAATTTATAGCAAAGAGAGGGAAACAAATAAGGAAAAGAAATATTTAAAGGAATCAATTAAATATTGTTTTCCTTATTATAAAAGAGGACCAAATCAGAAAAATTTTAAAATATTTCATTACCAAATATAAACAAGTAAGAATAAATTAATATGGAGTAATATTTATTTTTTCCTTAAATAACAAAAAGTTAAAATCAGATTTAATTTATTTTACCAAAATATGAGCAACTAAATATGACAAGGAAATAATAAGGTTGCAAGTGAGAATTGATCAAACCAAATATTAATGAAAAGGAGGGATTGATTAATATTATTTTTCAAAATAAGAGAGCATAAAATCAGTAAACAACTATTTTTTAAGTGAGTAAGTTTTTTTTTTTCCAAGACAAAACAAGTAAGAAATTTGCTAATTTTACTAACTAACCGAAACTTAACTCAAGCATATTATAACATGTGTGAGAAGTCAATCAAGGAAAATCGTAATAGAATAGTATACTTACAATTAGTAACATTCATGAAAATCAAGTATATCCGAATAAACATTGATCCTTTATCGAATAATCTACACAATAATTAAGCAAGCTAGATTTACAAATTAACAATTAAGGGGGAAACAGATGCAAAGATTAAATTTAACTATTCAGAAACAGATGCAAACCAACATAACAAAAATGCGAAATCACACTATTATGAACATCAATATTCAGGAATACGAATAATGAACAAATACATATCATTCTAGCATCCGAGCATTGTAAAATAATAGCAAAATATAATTGAGGTATCTGAATCACTTGAAAAAACGAATAGACAAAGTAAAAAAAAAATAATTTACCAAAGACGGATCTGTTGAGATCCGTCACATGACCCAAAGCTCAAACATTATCGGAGCTTGCTTTGTTGGAGTAACTGTAGGAGTTTGCTGCTGGTGCCTGCAGTGACAAGCGCGAAAAGTTAAAGAAGAAGGGAAGGTAAAAATACATTACCGGCGACCCTCCTCATCGGACGTTGGCCGCCTTCGCCGGTACTGCTGCCTGCGCTGGTTGCTGGTGGTTGGTTGTCTCTCGTCGGGAAATGGAAACATTGCCTGGCGCCACTTTTCGCCGGCTATGTCTGCTCGCCAGTGGAGCTCGCCCTCGCCTGGGTCTCGCTGGTCGTCGTTTGGCTGTTCTCGCGAGAATCTGAAGAAAAAAGAATAGGAAGGACAGGAGAGGATAAAGGGGCGAGAGAGGAGGGAGGAAGGGAGGAGGAGAGGGAGAGGCTTCGCCGTCGGAAAAGGGAGAGAAAGAGGAGGAGCGACGGGAGAGTGGAGAAGAAAAGGAAGACGAGAGGGATAGGGGGAGTCGCCGGAGCTGCTGCTCTCCGGTTGGCTGTTGATGCTGCTTCTCTGCTGCCTGATGCGGGAAGGGAGAGATGGTAAGAAAAGAGAGGAGGGGGGAAGCGAAGGAGGGGGAAGAGGAGAGAGGGGCGACTGCCACCACTTGGAGGGGGCGATTGGGAAGAAGGGGGAGAGAAAGAGGGAGAAAGAGGCGGCTGGAGAGAGTGAGGGGAGGAAGAGAGAGTGGGTGGCTGGCCGGCGACGTCTTGCCTGAGACGCCAACAGTGAAGGAGAGGAGTGGTGCAGCTGGAGAGAGGGAGGGGAGGAAGGGAAGGAGAGAAAAATGTTTTTAGGTTTTTTGGGTCTTTTGGTGTTGTGAAAAATAAAGATTTAATCACAACCGTTAGATTAATAAGAGATGAAGGATTAGGATTCGATCTAGGATTTATTTTTTTAAGATGGACGGATGAGATCAAAAGATGAAGTTTTGAAATTAGATTGGAAAAGATATAGAATGGCTAAAATTGCAATTAAAGTGGCTAGAATTGAAATGAAAGAGGGGCTACGATTGAAATAAACTCGAATTCAAGTGGCTAGAATTGAAAGAAAATTGTGACAGAATAGGCTAGAATTTAAAATTTAGGGAAAGTGTAGGAATTACTATTTAATTAAAATACTACATATATTAAAATATTTTTTTATATAATTGAAAATCATTTAAATTATAACATTTGAAATTCATTAATAATTTTAAAATATTTTAATAATATTTACGATAATTTTATAAAGTAAAACGTACTAAAATATATAATTTTTAAGCAAAGTCGATTAAAATTCTGAAATTTAAAATACGTATTTAATCGAATAGTATTCCTAAAAATGGTCAAAGGTCGGTCAAAATTGGGTTTCAACACTTTGTATTACAAGTCTGAGTATTGAAGTCATTCCTTTATGAGATATAATGGAACTAATATTCCCTAAGAGTTGAGTTAAGGTCAAGAGTTTCAAGTTAAGCGAAGAGTTAAGAGTTGAGTTAATTTCTCAAAAGTTACAGTGGAACTAATTATTCCCTACAAGTGTTTTCACATTTTGAGCAAGAAAAAGGAAGCTAGACTTCCAACAGAGCCTTTTGCTAGTTTTAGTAAAAAGGAAACAATGATTTCCAAGAGAGATTTAAAAGCTATGTTTGAGCAATTACCTCAAACCAAAGAAGAGTTGTTTTTAGAACATATGAGCTAAGTATTTTGGGTGTAGAATTGAGCACCGATATGGGGATGCGAGTTCATATTAACTCAAGACCCCATAAACCATGTAGCCAACATGGAAAAAAGAAGAGTCATACTTTTAGACGATTCCTTAGTGCTTTTTAGATTAGACTAATGGATCTACTTAGTAGTTAAGGTTCTATACTAACGGCAAGGTATAGAACGGTCCTTTTGTAACGTGAGGTAAGACGTTGTTCCATCGCTTAGGTTCATAGTGATGGTTGTAACTTAGAAAATTGTCCATAGAAACTATATTACTTTCATAAATAAGTAAAGTTGTGTTTGTTATTGCATTTTCTTTAAGGAACTATTTTGTTCTACTATTTTACAAAGATATATGTATATATGGCATGTGTTTTAATGCTTTATATCACGTTTAGTAATTCATGAGTTGAGCAGAGCGAAGGTAAGTTTTTCTTATTCTTTTCAAGCTTAAAGTTTATGTTTAATATTTAAAATCGTATACTTGTACATTAAATGTACTGATGCCACGACATGCATTGTCTTATATGAGCAGGTTATCAGGATTAATATCCAGCGCCTTGGTGATCCAATTTGAGCATCCAGAGTCAATGGTGAGCCTCCTTATCTCTCTAGGACCCTTTTATTACTTTAAGTCTTTATATTTATTGAATTTTGAGGTGTTTGTTCCTATATTCATCTTAGTATCCTTGAGGTTTCATAGACAGATAGTCAGTTAGAGAGTCTAGTTTGAGTTTTAATTTATTTACAGATATTTTATCATGAATTCAAGTGAAATTTTGGCCAACTTACTTTACTTTAAGTAATTGTTTTGAGAATGATTCTTTCTTATAATGAGTTCAGCTTTCCCTTGAGTTAAGCAAGCAAGGCCAAGGGTTCGCTCAATGCCAACAATGGTCATTGCGTACCAACCACTTTTACGGTGTAGACTCGGGGCGTGAAAACCTTTGTATCAGAGCACATAGTTCAAAGTCCTAGGGAGTCTATGAAGTTTTGTTTGTATAGTCTTAGTCATCGGTGTGAAGCACGCCACATCTATGATTAGGAGGCTGGAATATTTTGAAATTCCTCAATTCTTTAATATTCTTTTTCATGCGTTTGAGTTTATGTCTAAAAATATTCTCCCTAATTCGTGCTTATGTGTGTTTCAAATCATCATGCCTCCACAAAGAGAAGCGAGAGGTCTTCCAGCTAGAGGGAACGTAGAGGAGCCAGAGGTACCTAATGTACAAAATGTGCAACCTCAAGGACAAGTCACCAATGATGAGTTTTGTGAGTCTATCAGGATGTTAAGACAAGTTGTGACTAACCAAGTCGGGCAACTGAGAGGATCTCAACAAGAAGAGGATGACAACTCGAGAATTTGCGAGTTTCTGAGAATGAATCCTCCCAGTTTCACCAGTTCGAGTAGTATTGAGAATACAAAAAACTTTATGGAAGAATTAAAGAAGTTTTTTGATGTGATGCGTGTGGTTGATGGTGAAAGGTTTGAGCAAGCTGCATATTAATTGAAGAATGTGTCTAGGATGTGGTTCGATCAGTGGAAGGAGGATAATATGAAGATGCACACATCCGGGTTGGGCTTGTTTTGAAGAGGCTTTCTTGGGGTGTTTCTTTCATTAAGAACTGAAATAAGAAAAGGTACGAGAGTTCTTTACACTAAAACTGGACTCCTTGAGTTTTCATGAGTATGGGTTGAAGTTCACCCAACTGTCTCTCTATGCTCCTAAAATGGTTAAGGAACTGAGGAGCAGAATGATCTTGTTTGTCGCTAGCTTGGGTCGTGCATCAACAAAAGAGGGAATAGCTGCAATGCTTATCGGTTACATAGATATATTTAGGTTGATGGTTTGTGTACACCAAGGTTAAGAGGAGAAGCTGAGGGACAGTGAGGAGCACTGGAATAAGAAAGTTAAGACTGGGAATGAGTCTGGACAGCAGAAGGGTGGTTCAAATGGGCCACAAGTTTAGAAACAAAAGGTCCTGCACCATCATCTGCTACAACACCTACGCCCGGAAATAGTGGTGAGTATAATGGACAAGATTCGCAAAAATTCAAGACTAGACCAGCCCAGTCCCAAGGTAGTGTAGCACAAAGAGGTAGTTGGGCTCCTGCATGTGGTAGGTGTGGTAGAAACCATGTTGGTAAGTGTCATAATGGCTAGTCAGGTTGCTTCAAGTGTTGTCAAGAGGTCACTTCATAAAAAAATGTTCTAAGAATAAGCAGGGTGGTCGAAATCAAGGCAATAGAGCTCAATATTCATCAATTGCTCCCCATCAGACAGGGCTGCACCTAGAGGAACCACTTTTGGTACGGTTGGAGGGGCAAACCGCCTCTATAAAATGACTAGACGCCAAGAGCAAGATAAATCTCCAGATGTTGTCATGGGTATGATAAGATTCTTTACTTTTGATCTTTATGAGTTTGTTAGACCCAGGAGTAAGTTTATCTTTTGTAACTCCTTTTGTTGCAAATTAATTTGAGATTCTTCCTAATAAACTTTGTGAACCTTTCTGTGTTTCTACCCATGTTGTATAGTCTATTCTAGATAAAAGAGTCTATGTTGGTTGTCCTACTTATATCAATCACAAGAAAACCATGGATAATCTAGTTGAGTTAGACATGGTATATTTTAATGTCATTTTAGGTATGGATTGACTTTATGCCTGTTATCCGTCAATAGATTTAGAACTCGAGTTGTCAAGTTTTAGGTTCCCAATGAGCTAGTCATAGAGTGGAGTAGTAGTTCAGCAACACCTGAGGGTCATTGCATTTCGTACTTTAAGGTGAGAAAGTTAGTTTCAAAGGGGTGTATCTATCACTTAGTCCGAATTAATAAATCCAGAAGTGTTTCCTGATGATCTATATGGAGTCCCTCGTAAGAGAAAAATAGACTTCAACATAGACATTATTCCAGATACTCGTCCTATCTCTATTCCCCCACATATAATGGCACCATTAGAGTTAAACGAGTTGAAAAAGAACTTAAAAAATATGTTAGATAAGGCTTTTATTCAACAAAGTGTATCACCTTGGGGCGCCCGGGTCATGTTTGTGAGAAAGAATGATGGTTCCCTTAGGATGTGTATACACTACCGTTAGTTGAATAAGGTTACCATCAAGAATAAGTATCCTCTTCCAAGGATAGATGATCTTTTTTACCAACTTCATGGTGCTTCATTCTTCTCGAAATTAATATCAGATCGGGCTACCATCAGTTGAAGATTAGGGAATGTGATATTCCAAAGATAGTGTTTAGAACTAGACATGGGCATTATGAGTTTTAGGTTATGTCCTTTGGTTTGACCAATTCTACTGTAATATTCATGTCTCTTTTGAAGTGAGTTTTCAAACCATATATCTATTTGTTATCGTAGTCATTAATGACATACTAATGTATTCAAGAAATGAAGAAGACAATGCTAGTCACCTTACAATAGTACTTAAGACATTGAAAGAAAAGGAGTTGTATGCCAAGTTCTCCAAGAGTTAGTTGTGTCATACGTCTGTGGTATTCTTGGTCCAGATAGTTTCTGGTGATGGGGTTAGAGTTGATATCCAAAAGATAGAAGCAGTTTAGCATTTTCCAAGGCCCAAGTCTTCAACTAATATTCGGAGTTTATTAGGCTTGGCTGGCTATCATAGAAGATTTTTTTAGGGAGTTTTCATCTATCTCGTCTCCCTTGACTAAGTTGACTTAGAAGACAGTTAAACTTCAATGGATGAAGCTTCTGAGAAGGAGTTGAAGAAAAGGTTGACTTCTGCTCTGGTGTTGACCTTACCAGAGGGTACTTAAGGTTTTGTGGTGTACTGTGATGCATCAAGAGTTAGTTTGTGTTGTGGTATTCACCTTGAAGATATGGCATATCTACTTGTACTACATTCTTGTTTATATATTTACTAATCATAAAAACCTACAATATGTGTTCACCCAGAAAGATCTATCTCAGATAGAGGAGGTGGTTAGAACTGCTCAAGGATTAGTGTGGTTGCTGATGCTCTAAGCAAATTATCTATGGGGATTTATTCCCATATTGAGGAAGACAAGATGTAGTTAGACAAAGATGTTCATAGACTTGCACGCCTGGGAGATAGACTTATGGATTCCATAGAAGGAGGAATAGTGGTGAGTAATGGTCTAAATCGTCACTAGTGTAAGAGGTGAAAGAAATGCAAGACCAAGACCCCATTTTGCTTGATTTGAAGGCAAATTTTCTAAAGGAAAGAGTATTGGCTTTTGAAAAAGGGGGAGATGGTGTGCTGAAGTACCAAGGTAGATTGTGTGTACCTAGAGCGGATGAGTTCCAAGAGAGGATCATGGATGAGACTCATAGCTCCAGATATTCCATTTATCGAGGTTCCACCAAGATGTACTGAGATTTGAGAGAGGTATATTGATGGGAAGGTATGACGAGGGACATTGTTGAGTTTGTTGCCAAGTACCATAATTGCCAACAAGTGAAAGTAGAAGACCAAAGGCCTGGAGCTTTGTCTCTTAATATAGAACTTCTGGAATTGAAGTTGGAGATAATTAATATTGACTTCATCAAATGGTTACCAAAGTCTCGGAGACAGCATGATTCTATTTGGGTAATTGTCGATAGAATGACAAAATCAGCTCACTTCATGCAGGTAAGATCACTCATTCGGAAGACGATTATGCAATGTTATACTTTCAGGAGGTGGTGAGACTCTATAGAGTCCCAATTTCAATCATTTTCGATAGAGGTGCACAATTTACTGCTCAGTCCTAGAAGTCTTTTCCAGAAAGGTTCGGGTTAAAGATGAACTTAAGCACCGTTTTCCACCCTTAGATGGATTGTCAAGCGGATCATACTATCCCGACCTTGTAATACATCTTGAGATCTCGTGCAGTTGATTTCAAAGAAAATTGGGATTATCACCTACCTCTCATTGAGTTCGCTTAAAACAACAATTACCATTCAAGAATCCAAATGGCTCCATGCGAAGATCTTTATGGAAGAAGATGCAAAATCTATTGAAGGGTTTAAAGGTTGCGAAGCAGGGTTGATAGGACCAGATCTAGTTCACCAAGCCATGGAGAGGTGAATTTCATTCAAGAGAGATTGAAAACAGTGTAGAGTCGTCAAAAGTCCTACATAGATATTCGGAGAAGGTCGTTTGAGTTTGAAGTGGATGATTGGGTATCTGTAAAAGTTTCACCCATGAAGGGTGTTATGAGGTATGGTAAGAAGGGAGAACTGAGTTCCCGATATATTGATCCTTATAGAATATCCAAAAGAATTGACAATTTAGCTTATTAGATGGAACTACCACAAGAGTTAGCAGCGGTTCATCATGTATTTCATATCTCCATGTTTAAGAAGTGCATGGGTGACCCCTCATTGATTGTTCCAACTGAAAATGTTAAGATTGAGTATGGATTTTCCTATCATGAGATTCCAGTTCAGATTTTTGATCGGTCAGTTCACATGTTGAGAACAAAGGAGGTTGCGTTAGTCAAGGTCCTTTGGAGGAACCAATTTGTTAAAGAAACATCTTGGGATGATGAAGAGGAAATAAAAAAAAGATATCCACATGTCTTTGAATCTAGAGCGAATATAGATCAAGGTACTAATTCTCTTCTGATTTCATATAAACTATGAGTAAGCATGTTATTACTTGTTTTTGATTGTTTAGTGTTAAACTTTAGGTTACTACTCTTAGCATGGTGAAAGAAATCTCATTCTAGGATGAATCTTCCCAAGGGGGAGATATTGTAACATATAGTAACTCATAATAGCCAATAATAAGTTAAAAAAAATAAAACTTTTAAGCTGTGGAAAGAAAAGGTAAAATCTAGAAAATTTCATCAAGTTAAGAAAGTGAGTTTTTGGTAATTTTCAAACGGTAATAACTTCTAGCTGAGGATGAGTTATAGTCGGTTCTTTGTATGATTGGAAATCTCTTAGAAATTTCTTTCCAATGGTGCCAAGTTTGTACAATTTTGATATCGTACGAGGGAGATATGCCTTTTGGAAGTTTGGCTATTGAAGTAAGGAGAGTCCAATCCGGATTTAAGAAAGATCAAACTAGTCTTTTTACCCATTTATTTCCTTATTCGTTTTAAGGGTTTAAATGGAGTAAAAAAAGTTTTAGTTCAAATTAGAAAAATTCTTTTACGCTTAGGGTGTGGGATAAAATAGAAGAGAAGAAGGAAAAGGGGGAAAGATCAAGGTTTTCCCGTGAACGCCAAGGGATTTCAAGTGGAATTCGTCGGGGTGATCACTATAATGGTAAGTGAGATCTTTAGTGTTGGGATAATTAATCGTACACCAATCATGTTTCAGTTCAGAAGTTCTATAATTTATTATATTATTATAAGTAAATTCTTGATAATCTCGTAGAATACCTTTTGGTTGAGCTGATTGAATGTATATTGATGTTGATTAGTAATTTCTGATGTTCTTGAGTTAGATCTGATGGGTATTGAAGTTACTTATGATCCTATGGGTTGGTTTTGAAACCATGGACGTTTAAGCGATTTAGGGCTAGAGAACGAGTTCAAAAATTCGTCAGACACACCTGGGAACCTCTAGGCGCGTGACGCCTGCAGTGCGCCAGAAGAAGTCTTCATTCAAATAAGTCCTAGAGTAGCGCGCCACTAGTGCACAATAGCCAAGCCTTAGTCAAGTGAGGCTAGCGCAGCGCCACTACTATGACCGGATCAATATTTTTCACCCAGTTTTTGTAGTTTAACCCTTTTAAGTCCTAAACTACATTAACATCTTCCAGTGATTTAGTTACATCAAATGATTTCTAGATACATAATCGCTAAAGAATGCAAATCATAACCATGAATCTATTATCCAATTCAAGGAAAGTCAAGATCAAAGTCAAAGGAGTTAAGAGTTAAGTCGAAAAGTTAAGAAGCAAGTCAAGTAAAGTTTCTTAAAGTTTTCAAGACTCTTTATTAAACATTTTAACTTCGTTTTAAGACTCAAGTTACAAGTCAAATTAAAGAGTAAGAGTTGAAGTCTTTCCTTCAAGAAATATAAGGGAACTAGGTATTCCCTAAGAGTTGAGTTAAGATCAACAATTTCAAGTTAAGAAAAGAGTAAAGAGTTGAGTCCATTTCTAAAAAGTTATAACGTAACTAAGTCATCCCTATATGTTAGAAATGTTTTGAAATTTTGAGCAAGAAATAGGAAGCTAGATTTCCAACAGAGCATTTGGCTAATTTAAATAAATAGGAAACCATGATTTCCAAGAGATCTTTAAAATCTTTGTTTTTAGCAATTACCTCAAACCAGAGAAGAGTTGTTTTTAAAACATATGAGCTAAGTATATTGAGAGTATTATTTAGCACCGATATAGGGATGCAAGTTCATTTTTACTCAAGTCCCCATAAACCATATACCCAACATGGACAGAAGAAGGGTCATACCTTTTAGATGATTCCTTAGTGATTTTTAGCATAGACTAGTGGATCCACTTAGTAGTTAAGGTTCTACAATGACGGCAAGGTATAAGAAGGTCCTCTTGCAAAGTGAGGTAATAATTTGTACCATCACTTAGGCTCATAGTGATGGTTATTGGTTAGAGAATCTTCGACAGAAAATATATTAATTTCATATGTAAGTAAATATGAGTTTGTTATTGCACTTTCTTTAACGAAGTAAGTTATTTTACTGTTTTACAAAGCTATATGTATATATCTCATGTGTTTTATTTCTTTATGTCACGTTCAATAATTCATTAGCTGAGCAGAGCCAAGATAAGTTTCTTCTTATTCTTTTCAAGATTAAAGTTGTTGGTTAGAATCAAACTCCCATACTCGCATATTCAATGTATTGATGTCCGTTAGCCTGCATCGTCTTATGATGCAGATGCAGGTAATCATGATCAGCATCCAGTGCCATGTTAATCCAAATTGAGCATCTAGAGTCAATGGTTAGCCTCGTTGCATCCATAGGACTATTTTATTTCTTCCGGTCTTTAAATTTATCGAATGTTGAGGGGTTTGTCCCAACATTCATCTTAGTATCATAAAGGCTTAATAGACAGACAGTGAGTCAGATATTCCAGTTTGAGTCTCTATTTATTTACATATATTTTATCATGAGACTTAGGTGACATTTTGTCCAAGTTACAATACTTTAAGTAATACTTTTGAGAAGGTAAAGAATCTCACACTGAAGTATGTGGTAAGTTCATCCCAAGAGGAGATGGAGTCCCTCGACAACTAAGCTAACCATTTGGAAGCTTCACCCATCCAAGAGAATGGAAACAATCTGAGACAGAGTGATTCTTGAGATATGTTCTTGAATAAGAAATGAACACTAACATCTATGAAGTTTAGAATATGATCGTGGAGGTATTCATGGGCTAGCCCTTCATATTATCCTTTCATTATAAGGAGAAGTTGCATCGTGCTAGTAACATGGAAGATAATATTTCCATTAATAGAAGGTAGAAGTATTGAACCAACACCACCCGATTCGATTGGATCATTCATATATTTTAGATTGGATCATTACTTTCATTCACGATCATCTCTTCCTCTGTTCAACACAAACCAACACAAATTCAAACCAAAGTAAGTCAATTCAACTATAACACAAAAAGATTTGTTGGTTAATTCAACTATAACACAAAAAGATTTCATTTCAACTTCAGTAATAGATTACTATAAAACACCACTCCCAGGTAGCAACGTTATTTTTTATAAACGTTCAACAACACCTCATACTATACTATCTGTGGGAGGTCATAATCTTGTATAAAACCCAACGAAAGATTTTGGTCTAACCCAAAAGGAGTTGTACGTGTTCAAATCTAATTATGAAGTGAAAAATAAGGTCTAATTAGTTAAAGGAATAGAAATTATCGGAAACATGTAGTAAAATTGAAAAGGGTGGCAACAAATTTCAGATGGAGGGGATTGGTTTGAAATTAACATGTAAAACAAATGTGAAAATAGGGATTTTGACTAGATTAAGAAGAGTTACGGGGATGAAATCGATTTTAATCTAATTACATGATAAGGGTAATTGAGATTTAATAATACCTTGGTGAAACATTTTGTGTAGGCTAGATTGTAAGTGTGATAGTTTTCTCGAAAAAAACTATTATAATTCAGCCAATTTCTCTCGTACATCGAAAATCTTAACACTACAAAACATTCCAAAAACATTATTAATCTATTCTCTCAATCTAGATAGGAAATAATGAGCCAAGATTTGATCTCTCGAGCTGAACCCACAATGACCCACATACTAGAATCATTCAATTGATTACCTTCGCTTTAGAACCTCTCTATCCAACAAGCCCAAAACACTAAGCTAGAATTGTATTTGCAAATATAGTTCATGAATTACTACTCAGTTATCAATCAAAACAACATTAAAAAGTAAATAAATAAAAATAACAATACTTATAAGCAAATTAAAAAAATAAATGATCACACCCAAAGAATTGGGGTTTCAGCTACACATTATAAAAAGTGAAAAGCAATTACCAAATACATTAGCCATGATATGGGAAAAGGTTCTCATATCTTTACAGTGGTCCAAATTAAATAAATTCAAAAACCAACTTGGAAATCCTCAATGTCTTCAATGGAAACTCAAAAACTAAGAGAAAACTCTAGCTCTCAAACTTGGAAATCATAAACTCTTAAAAGAACTTTCTGTAACTAGGAGAGAACTGGACAAGGATCCTCAAATTTCATTTCAAACTCCAATTTATAATTCCCCAAAATTTGTCCTGAAAGGCCATTGGGAGGAATTCGTCGGGCCTCGCTGAATAAGTCGGTGTTCCGCCCTTTGGTCCCTTCCATTGACAATTCGTAATAGTCATCATCCCTCCAAGTCCTGTAATTTTGGGAGACCAAATTTTACCCTCGCGAAGTCATTCGACAGTGCGCCAACTGCCCATTCCTAACCCCAAGTTAGTTCTTCACCAGCACTGTCACAATAGAACTTTAGCGAGATGGAAGAGCCACTCGACGGTTCACCGAGTGGTTTTCTTGATGATTTTCTTTACTTCTTCGTCTTGTTTTTTCCTTTTTGCCTGATAGTTTCGTTGCCCTACTCCTTAGCCCTAAATTCTGTAAATAAAACACTTCAACATCATTTTAGAGCATGAAATAGGCATTTGTGGACACTTAAAATTTAAAAACAAAGGCCTAAATGAGTCGAATCCGACTCATCAGTGATCCGTCTAAAAATGTCATTGCTAATAAATGGTTGTACAGAATCAAGTGAAAGGATGATGGTTCGATTGATCGTTTTAAAGACAAATCATATGCAAAGGGATCTACCCAATGTGTCGGTGTTGATTTTCATGACATGTTCATCCCTGTAGTTAAACCTACTATTGTTCATGTGGTCCTCTCTATTGACATCAAATCTAATTGGCCTCATGTGGTACTCTAGATGAATAGGTTTATGTGTCCCAACCTCAAGGATTAATGATACAAATCATCCAAATATTATTTTTTCGTCTTCATAAAGCTATTTAAGGATTCAATAAATCTCCAGTTCATGGTATAATGAAATCAAAAATAATTTTCTCCTATCGGGCTTCATCAAATTTGAGTCTGAATGTTCCCTCTTTATCCATCGTTGTTATTGTGACACTGTGTACCTACTGGTAAATGTAGATGGTATTAATACTTGTAATGACACTTCAGTCGTTACTTAAGCAATTTCTTCCCTTGTTGTAAATTTTTCTATAAAATACCTTGACAATCTCTCCTACTTTATAGGTATTGAAATCATTCGAAGTACAAGTGGTATTATTATGTTACATTGTGATTCTACCCTTAATATATAGCATGAGGAAAATATAACTATTGCAAACCTGCAAAAATGCCTATGAGTGATATTGAAATACCTAAGGTCAATGATGGTAGATTATCCATGGATGCAACATGATATAGGAGGGTAATTGGGAATCTCCAATATTTGTCCTTCACTCATCAAGACATTTTTCTCAGTAAACAAGTTGTCAAAATTTATGCAAACTCCCTCAGAAACTCATTGGAAAGCTGTAAAATGGGTACTAAGGTATCTTCAATGGACTGCTCATATTTATTTGTATTTGAAGCACCAGAATTCCCTCTTTTTACATATGTAGTCAGATGCGGATTGGGCTGGAGACACTAGTGATCCAGCTTCCACTACTAGTGATCT
The DNA here is from genome assembly GCF_001406875.1 of Solanum pennellii. Classification (NCBI taxonomy): domain Eukaryota; kingdom Viridiplantae; phylum Streptophyta; class Magnoliopsida; order Solanales; family Solanaceae; genus Solanum; species Solanum pennellii. Next base: position 51,974,771 of record NC_028645.1, on the reverse strand, counting down.
TTTGTTTTTGGTTGAAATCTTCTGTGTTGGTCCTCCAAAAATCAAAGAACAATTGCTCGTTCTTCCACTGAAGTTGAATATTGGGCAGTTGAAAGTTCCTATAAGAAATCAAACTAGGTCACCAACCTTCTAGCTTAGCTGCAACTTAAACTTCAAAATGTCCCAACTATCTACTGTGATAATGTTAGTTCGACGTACTTATGTTCCAATCCACTTTTTTATAGTCACATTAAACACATTGTTGTGGATATCCATTTTCGTAAACAAGCTATCACACCCCGAGGCTACACCCTAGGCATGGATGGCACTCAAACACCACTATTGGTCCCTAAGAGACAACTTAACTGCCTCAAACTGAACTCAAATGTTTAAAAACAAAAACTTAACTTAGACAAAGTGGCAACTCAAATATGAACATAAGCTAATAACAACATAATGACGAATGACTAACATCTAACTGACTATCTATGAAGCCTCTAAAACTCAGATGGATGTCTGGACAAGACACCCGATCATCCAAACAACTAAAAATAGAACTTAAAACAATGAAAAAGGAGTCATACGGAATGTATGTAGGCTCACCAACTGACATTGAGATGCTCATTGGATAAACGATATGCGGGTGTGGATCCTAGTTATATGCAACTACATAAAAATACGATGCAGGCCAACTGGCATAGTACATTGAATGTACGAGTATGCGAGTTGGAATGCTAAAACAATGTAGGCTTGAAAGAGATTATGAATGAAATAGTTATCTTGGCTTTTTTCAATTAATGAATACTTATCTTGTCTAATGTCATTATCAAGCTTTTTAAAATAAGTGCAATTTAAAGAAAAGGAAAACTGTTTAAAACATGATGTCAACTCATAATCATAATATCATAAAGACATACCGTGCATCCTCTCAAATTCTACTGGTGCAATGCATGAATGAAGTCACATACCCCCATTTATATTAAGGATAACCCCTTGAGGAACCATCCAATTACTACTGTACGAGTTTCTCTAAACGACAATCACCACTATGAGCCTAAGTGGTGATACATCCTTTTTACCATCACGCTGCCAAACTGTTCTATACTTTGCCATCATATAGAACTACTTTATTTAGTGGATCCACTATTTTAACTTTTATGATCATCTAAGAAGTATAACTCATTCATACCCATGATGACTACATGGTTTATGGAGACTTCAGTTAATATAAAATTGCATCCCCATATCGGTACTTAATACTGCTCCTAAAAATATACTTAACTCATATGTTTTTAAAACAATTTATTTTTGGTTTGAGATAATTACTCAAAACATAGCTTAAAAGACTTGTTTTCGAATCAATGTCCTTTTTCGTTCTCAAATGTGAAATTTTTTTGAAATTCCTTGGGAATACTTAGTTCCCTATAGATTTTGAGATGTGAACTCAACTTGAAATTTTTAGTCTTTAAATGAGGTTAAAACATTTGTAAAAGACGTCGAAAACTTTGATGAACTTCTTTTGACTTGACTCTTTAATTGATCTTAACTCTTATTTGAATTTACTCTGAATTGATCCTTTAATTGAAATATGGATTCAATGAATGATTTGTGTATGGAAAGAGTACATGATGTTTACGAATGACCTCGAATAGATAAAATTTGGAAAAGTGACAAAATTGCCATCTTGGAACAAGTTCGCGATACGAATATGCTCCTAAATATTTATTTACGAAATTAGATTTTGAGACAATGGATCTGCGTCCTCGCCGCAATAAGGAGTGACTTTTTGTTCACAGAGGAACAATTCCGCGACGCGGACTTGCTTGACATAACTTGTCCGACTTTTTCCTTCTTCATTTCAAGCCTCAATTCTCCTAAACTCAAATATTTTCCTCAAATTCATTTTAGATCCCAATACACAACATCAGTACTAATATATATAACTTAAAGCAACTTTAAAACTCAACCTAATGATATCAAAAACTACACAATTAAACCTAATTCAAGAACAACTTCCAATTTCAAGAAATCATGTCAAGAACATAAACTTACACTCTTTAAGGACGGAATTCACTGAACGAAACATTTTTGGCATGTGGGTAAACAAACCCAACCGCTATAAGAGACTGAAATACCATGTAGGGATCACCCCTGACGAAATCCACAAGTTATTATTGACGAACTCGACAATCTTCGCTCCTTTTTCCTTTTTTCTTCTCTTGCGTTCTTTCTCCATAACCCTAACCTTTCTCCAAAAGTGTAAAAATAACCAAATCATTTATACCCTTACAAATATTACCAAAAATGAATTGAAATAAATTGGTAAGGAAAAGACCAAAACACCCTTTAAAAATTCGGATTGGACTTTTCTTATTTTAACAACCCAACATTAAAAGGGCATAACTCATTCATCCGAACTCAAAATTTTTAAAAATTGACGGCGTTGGAATGATTTTTGCAAGGGTTCTCAAACCATATCTTTAAGTACAACTAACACATCCTGAGCTAGAAGTTATGGCTATTTGATGTTTACCAAAAAGTCACTTAAACTAAGTTGCCAATTTAAAGATTTTTAATTTATTTCGAAGATATATATTTCAAATTTCTAAACTTCCTTATATTTTCTTTTTAGTTGCGAGATGTTACAATATATCCCCCTTGGGAACATTAGTTCTCGAATGAGATTACTCTTACTAGGCTAAGGGTAGTAAGATCTAGTTCAAACACCCAACAAGAAAAAATGCTACAATCCACATGTTCACTTATAGTTTAAAGAGTACTAAGAAGAAAATTAGTACCTTGATATACATTTTCCCTGTATTCGAAGAGATGTGGATATGTGTACTTCATATCTTCTACGACTTCCCTAGTAGCTTCCTCTAAAGGACTTCCACTGATAATACTCCCTTCTGACAAGGGCCTAAAATACCCTTAAAGGATTGAAAATGGTACAAAATTACCCTTCATCCACCTATTGGCTTCAAAATGCCCTTTTCATCCACCTATTGGCTCCAAAATACCCTTGTCATCCACCTTTGGGTTCAAAATTGACCACTTTTTTAATTGTTTTAAAATTAAACTCTTTAAATATTTTTTAAAATACTTGACGTTCAACTATTGATTATAATTATAATTTATTAATATAATTTTTAAACCAACCCACTACCCACTCATTATTAACTAAACCTCACCGATTAATAATCCAATTATAATATCAAAATCGTCATAAACACTACTAAAACACGATGAAATTATAGATTTCTGAAAATGACATTCAAAATAATTCGGGTCCGAATCGAAGCCCCAATTAAATTTAGGTTGAGCCGCTTATTTAGGAGGACACTTTCTTACAAAATTGAATTAGAAATTTATGATTAAAGGTAAAAAAGTAATACATCCCAAATTAATTCATGCACTTTTTTTAAATATAATTTTATAAATATTTATGATTTATTTTAAAACTTTAATATATTATTTTGAAAAAAAGTTACCTATGAAGTAACATCACATAATTGAGACGTAAGAATAATTAAGATGAACATAGTTAGACTTTTAAGTTTATCGGTGATTTTTATTTAGCCACTTGAATGTATGATAATTTACTTCTATTATTTTTGAAAACACTTAATGGGCAGTAGCTTGCATTAATAATGTGACGGGTTCATTAATTTAGAGGGATTTAATTAGGAATGGGGTGGGTAGTTGATACGCTCAAATTTACTTCTCAAATAAGAAGTAAAGCGGCCGTGTCAAGTAAATAACCCAACTAGTGAGGTTGGGATCGTTCCCACGAGGAAAATAGTCTAGACTTAACTTCAACTTGTTATTACTATTGTTTGGTCAATGACTTTCTTGGAAAGTAAATAACAATAAAAAGGGGGGTTTCTAATTCTAAATGAGTGAAAATAAATAACGCACTTGAAAGAGACACTTAACAGCTTTGAATGTTGGATTTTAATCAATTAATCAAAGTAACTAGGGTTTACGTGTTCCCCACAGGTTCATAACTTGATAATTCTAACTTATAACAATTCTTTCCTAGTATCTTGCATGCAAAGTGATAAGTTATGTATTCCTAAATCCTTGGTCCGGCATCTAGAAAATCTCACTTCGCACCTTGGTCCGGCTACGTGTGTTGCTTTCCTAACCCTTATCTTTACCTCATATTAAGCATCGTATTCGATATTTGACTAAGTTATTACCTCGTACCAATCAATACTAGCCTATTAGATAGTATACACTAAATCTATGTTAATAATTCTTTTCCTATTATCTACCTCCTTGGTCCGGCAAGTAGCATTAAGGCGAGTTCTAACGTTGATCATCCGTTAAAAAGACTTCTAAGCGAAAGAATTATTAATACATGCAAGACACTATTCTAGAATTGTTATTTTAGCTAGGGTTTATCTCATTATTTGCCTATGGTTCCCACAACCCTAGTTATGGAGTTTAGTTACTCATAGCCATAAACACAATATTCAAATATATTAAATAAGAATTCATGTACTTACTTCAATGAGGAAGAATAAAGTCCAAAAGATTGCTTGATTAATCACCAAAAATCACTTGCAAGAATTCTCAAAGTAATCAAAAATCTCACGAAAAGTCTAATGATTATCGAGAATCTCACAATACAATGTTTACGAATACGGAGTTTCAACAATCTAAGAGTCTAACTATCAGGTGTCTAACCTCAAAAACGAGGTTTTTCGAACTATTTATAAAAAAACAAAAACCTAATTAAACAAGAATTCTAATTGCTGGAAATCTGCCAAAACGCGGCTGGGTCGACGGACCACGCGACGGACCGTCGTGGTCATGACGGACCGTCGTGGACTCCGTCGTCCCATACTTGGTGCAATTTCTTCTGCTGCTCTCTTCATTCCCCTCAACGGCAAGTGTGACGGACCGTCATAGGCACAACGGTCCGTCGAGGGTCTCGTTTCAAAAGACTTAAACTCTTGGAATCTGGGTACTGGGATCACTTCTCTGATCTTCACGACGAACCTGCAGGACGGACCGTCATAGCCATGACGGACCGTCACAAGCTTCGTAATCCCACACTTGGTCAGACTTCCCCATCTTCCTTCAGCAGCTGCACTACGCTGCCACCTACGGACCGTCACAGGCACGACGGACCGTCATAAGCTCCGTAGGTGGTCTCTTCTGCATTTTTTCGCTCAAAATCTCCGCATTCAGCTTTGGACAGATTTCCTGCAAAACAAAGAGAAACTTATATCAAAATTAGCACAAAAAGGCTTTCGGACACACTAAACTTAAGGAAAAAGTATTAATTATACCGTGAAACCACGGTATATCAATACCCTCAACTTAAATTCGTTGTTTGTCCTCAAGCGACGCACTATGACTCACTACACAATCCTTGTACAATAGTATCCATCCTTTGCAATCATTTGGCTATCAATCCCGATTAATCTCATCAAATCTATGCATGCTATCACTATTAGGCTTGAATTTTGTGGGATCAGAACATGACACAGACTCACCATGCATTAACACCTATCCTCTTCAATTTCTCACCGAGGTGCTAACAATTCTGGTATTGCAACTAATGTCCTCACTTTAGAACAAAATCCTCATTTTTCACACAATGATTTCAGTTTGAGTATAAGGATTACTTTTCAACACTCGCTCTCAGAACAAAGTCACACTCATTCATACCTATTGCCATAAGCTTGCCCTTATTTTCACTGCCTTAAGTTCGCTATACAACCCTTAGGATCACGATAGGACTTTTTTAGCTTGTAACATAGGCTCAGGGTCAGGTAGGGTATATTTTTAGGTATACTTTAGTGACTTTTTTCCCTCCTTGACATATCGGCTAAACCTTCCCTTTTCTATCATTTTATCTCGCCCAGTTTCTCATATTCTTTCCCTTTGCTCAATTTTCTCTTCTTTGTTCATTTGTGTAAGTGACTCTCTTCTTTTCTTGTTTGTAATTCTTGCATATTTTTCTTTTTCTTTACTTTTCTTTCAACTAATTTTGAGTCACTTTACTTTTGTTCTTTCTCTCTCTTTTGTTCTTTCAACCCCACTTTCCAGAGCATTCCTCGTAATAGCCACCCTCAACTCATGGCTTTGCCATGAGTCAAGGTACACAATACCCAAAGTTGGGTCAGGGCCAAAACGAAGGTTGTTTACTGCATTAGCCACCCTCAACTTATGCTTTTGGCATAAGCTGAGGTGCACATGTCCAAGGAGGGACCAGGGCCAACACATTGTTCCCAGAAAAGATCAGTTAGGGTGAAAAAGAAAGGTCTAATTTAAGCTCAGATTATTTGGATCAAAGAAGGATAAATTTCATTTGGTTTCTTTTATTTAGGCTAGAAATGGGCTATATTGAATAAGGGCCTATGATCCTTTCCTAATTGTCTATTACAGCTTACTTTTAGCAGGACTAACCAGGCAAGTTCTAGCTCAGTACCAATAGTGGACTATTCAAATTTCCTCACACTCACTTGACATGTCATCACTATACCAGATTATTAGACACCTAGTTCGAATTAAAGACTTAGGGTAATGCAATGGTGTAACTCTATTTCATGCTTAGAGCCACACAATTATCAGTTACTATGCCTAGTCATGCATTATTTTCCAGTTTATCAGGATATCATTTTAGCCATCATGCTCCAGAATTAAACTATGTACAAAAGATATAGACATGCCGGTTCAACAGAAAAAGTAATCAGTCTCTTGGGGAAAAAGAACACAGGCAAGAAAACCCCAAAAGAGGATAGTGAATTGGGCTACTCAGACTTCACCCTAACACTCACTATCCATTTACCCCACCCCCAACAAAAAAGCATGCAATTGTCCCCAATGCATAAAAATGTAAATACTAGAGTGGTAGGTGAAGCAAACCTGTGGCGCAAAGCGCCGTCGATCAGCAAGATGGTGGGTCCGGATCCCCGGAACCCACGTCCTCTGCAATCTGAACACCCTCAGTGGTGTCCTCAGCAACAACCGCACCATCAGTAGTGCCTCCTGCTGTCTCCACAGTGCGGGAGCTAGACGCCCCAGCCGCTAACTGTGATGCTCTGATCTGGTGCGCCTCCTCCTCAGCAAGTGAGGCTCTCCTCGCAGCCTCCATCTCTCGGCGCTCCTTCTTCCTTGCTCGCGCCTCATCCTCTGCTCGACCCCTACGCCTCTTGGCAGTCTCTCGAGGGGGAAATGGTGGAATTTCTGAAGTAGTAAACAGGGCCGCTAGCACGGTGTCCTCATCAGGCTCGACAGAAGGGGCCTCAGACTCCGGCACCCTAGCCTCTAAGATCGTGTCGATGTCTGTACGAAGACTGTCGACTGCAGCCTGAAGAGTCGCCATATCCACCGGGGGGGCTGGTCGGGCTAGCACTCTCAACTCGAAGGCGTCCAGGTGCTGGTTAACCTCAGCAATCTTCCACTCGGTAAACTGTACCATTTTCCTCTCTAGGCGCTCTTCGGACTCAGCAATCGACTTCTGCATCCACGGCTAGATATGATGCAGAAGAGTGGCCATTTGTGTCTCTAGTTTTTGGACCCTAGCAAGCGGGACCAGTACCGGTAGAGGGGCTGTGCGAGAGGAGCTCGGGTCTGTGCTACTACCCGGGATAGACTCTACTGGGGTAGTGTCAGTGGACACCTGTGTAGCTCTGCGGGCCTGGGCTACCGTATCTGCAAGATCATCAGCAATTGGGGGAAGCTTTGGACGGGGCCCTCTGCGTGGAGCCAACTCATTGGCCTCGTCTCTGATGAGGACGACGTCTACAGTGCACTGCGGGGTCTTAAGCTGATCTACGTGCCATATGGGCACACCTGCGGACCTGCAAAGGGCAAAGATCATACACGGGAAGGGGTAGGTAGTAGTGACCTTGAATGCCCTCTCATGCATGACTGCCTGGAGAAGCCATGCGAAGTCCACCTCGAATCCGGCTATCATCGCCGCCATCAGCACTGCTTGATCCCAGGTAACGATGTTATCAGCAGCTGTGGGGGAAAGGCAGTGACGGACGAGCAGCCACAAGAACTTTGCTATGAACGTGATGTTGGCCTTCTTGATAGCCCCCTTCGGCTCAGTGACCCAGTCGGCACCCTCTCCATCTACTGACAGGTGCAGGGCCAT
>NC_028645.1:51963500-51965734 GCF_001406875.1 Solanum pennellii | reverse complement strand
AGACTCCCTGTAAGTACCCGCCGCTCCAAGGTGAGTGTTCGAGTCATTACTCCTTTATCAGTCAGGAACTTGGCGTCGGAGTAAACTTGAAACTGGCCGTCGACACACCACCTGTTTGGCTGGTCAGAGGCTGGAGTGGGGACCTGAGCTGTTGCGCCGGATGTAGAGTCTGAACTATCAGCCTCATCAGACGAGGCCGACGCTGCAGCACTGGCGGGTGCGGGAACCTCAGCAGAGCCAGAAGCTTCCTCGGACCATGATACTCCTAAGGAGCCAGACGCTCCTTCCTCATTTGTGGCTGACCCAGAGGGTGTGCCGGTCAGTGTGCGCTCCTCATCAGACTGGGAGGCAGTGACTACGCCGGACGCCACCGTCTTGGGTGTGGCTCTGGGAGCACGTGCAGCACGGGAAGGTGTGGAAGTGCCTGTGGGCACATACTCAGGGTCCCGCTCATCATCAGAGCCGATGATCAAGCGTGAAGACGGGGCAACAAACTTTGATCGCCCGCGTGCGTAGGTTCGGTCTTGCTTGGGTGCCATAGTAGATAGTACCTGCAAAGGATCACTATTAGTACGAGTAGTGGCAAACAAGACAAGCGAATCCATAAGAAATAAAACAGTGAAAATAGTGTGTCAGTGATATTGAAACTGTTTCACACGACGGGCCAGATGACGGCTCGTCGTGGCTATGACGGACCGTCATGAGGTCCGTCGTGTTATACTTAGTCTACGTATATATAAAGAACCCTTCAGGAGAGTCTCTGACTAGCATGACGGTATATGCAGGACGGACCGTCGTGGGTACGACGGTCCGTCGTAGGACACTTAGAAAGATATTGGAGACCCTTAGCAGAGGGGTCTCTGACCATCATGACGGTCGTGCAGGACGGACCGTCGTGGGTACGACTGTCCGTCGTAGGTGTCCGTCGTAGGACACTTAGAAAAATATTGGAGACCCTTAGCAGAGAGGTCTCTGACCATCATGACGGTCGTGCAGGACGGACCGTCGTGGCTACGACGGTCCGTCACATGTATCCGTTGAAGGACATTGGGAAAAAAATGAGAGACCCTTAGAAATAGGGTCTCTTACAACCGGAATGGTTGTGCAGGACGGACCGTCGTGAAGACGACAGTCCGTCACATGTGTATGTTGGGGCAGGGTGCTAGGGCTTTTGGAACAGACCCTACGACGGTCCGTCGTGTGTACGACGGTCCGTCATCGGGGTCTCGTTCTAAATAACAGTGACAGAACTGGGGGTACCCTATGCATCCCCGATGAACCCACATGGTCTTGTAGTGTTTTGGACCTATATGTGTCTATCCCAACTACCTAGGAAACTAGCAATGCAAAATCACCTATGGCTAGGGTTGTCAACATGGCAAATTCGAACAGTTTAAGCCTAGGTTTAGACATAATCATATAAAGGAAACAATATACAACTAAGAACTAAGCTAATACTAACTAATAAACAAAAATGCAAGATAAATGAGTATAAATTTAGAGACACATACCTTAGAAATGGAGAAAAAGCAAATGGACAATGACTCAGTTGGCAAGGTAGACACCTACAGCAGCTGCTCCGACTAGAAGATGATAATTTTAAGGCTTTGGAGAATTGTGGGGGCAATGATCAGTGGGGGGGAAATGTGGAAGTTTAAAGGAGAGGGGAGATGAGAGGAATAATGAATGAATGGGGTGAAAATGAGGGGTTGGGGGGTTTAAACGGTCAGATTTTGAAAAAGGGTCCAGCCGGGTCGGGTCGGGTATAATTCATTAATCACGCGACGGTTTCCCGACGATAGTCCGTCGCAGTTGTGAGACCCGTCGTTGGTTCCGTCGTGTGTGCCCTAATTTTAAAATAGCAGAAAAACGTACCTGGACGACGGATGCATACGACGGTCCGTCGCAGGCGCAACGGTCCGTCGATATATCCGTCAGTGACTGCTGCGGAGTAGTTTTCTGCAGAATTTCCTGGTGATGTGCCTGCGAATTTAAAAACCCATTAGTAGAAAAATGCTATCCTTACTAAAAAAAAAAATACAAGAATTGGGTTGCCTCCCAACAAGCGCCTTATTTAATGTCGCGGCACGACTGGGGACACTTGATTACTCAGCCTTCATCAAGATGGTTTGCCTCTATTACTTTATTCCCCGATGCTTTATGCCCAAAATAGAGTTTTATTCTATCTCTACGCCTCTTAAACCACACTCCCTCCTTGGCTTTTAACTCAACTG
>NC_028645.1:51960451-51960708 GCF_001406875.1 Solanum pennellii | reverse complement strand
GGTAACATCTGACCATGAACATCAACCGGAGCTGGGATGTTCTGGTTCGGATCCTCATCATTTATTCCCAAATTTCGATTCATATTGCGCAGTGTACGCTCTAACTCGTGATCATAGGGAAACAACAGTTCTCTTCCTCTCCGTGTATTTGGCATACAAGCAGGATAGTTCTGAAAAGAAATGAAAGACAATAAAACAAAGTAAAATCAAGAAAATATCAACTAAACTATAGTAATAAGTTCAAGTTAATCTAAAAG
>NC_028645.1:51912319-51958889 GCF_001406875.1 Solanum pennellii | reverse complement strand
CTGGGTCGACGGACCACGCGACGGACCGTCGTGGTCACAACGGACCGTCGTGGACTCCGTCGTTCCATACTTGTGCGATTTCTTCTGCTTCTTTCTTCATTCCCCTCGACGGTAAGTATGACGGACCGTCATAGGCACAATGTTCCGTCGAGGGTCTTCGTTCCAAAATACTTCAACTCTCGGAATCTGGGTACTGGGATCACTTCTCTGAACTTCACGACGAACCTGCAGGACGGACCGTCATAGCCATGACGGACCGTCACAAGCTTCGTAATCCCACACTTGGTCAGACTTCCCCATCTTCCTTCAGCAGCTGCACTACGCTGCCACCTACGGACCGTCACAGGCACGACGGACCGTCATAAGCTCCGTAGGTGGTCTCTTCTGCATTTCTTCGCTCAAAATCTCCGCATTCAGCTTTGGACAGATTTCCTGCAAAACAAAGAGAAACTTATATCAAAATTAGCACAAAAAGGCTTTCGGACACACTAAACTTAAGGAAAAAGTATTAATTATACCGTGAAACCACGGTATATCAGTAGTGTATTGATTTATAAATTATACTAATAAGTTAAATTATAACAAATAGTTGAGCGTCACATATTTTAAAGAATATTTAAATACTTTAAATATAAAACCGTTAAATAAGTGGTCAATTTTGAACCAAAAGGTGAATGACAAGGGTATTTTGGACCCAATAGGTGGGTGGGAAGGGTATTTTGGAACCAATAGGTGGATGGAGGGTAATTTTGTGCCATTTCCAATACATTAAGGGTATTTTAGGCCCTTTTCCGTACTCCCTTTGTCCTCAACTTTTGAACTTAGGGATCTAGAATTTGAACATAAATTCCTTCATAAAATAGACTGTCCTTGATCCCAATATTTTCAGTTGGTAAGATCAAAGATAGATCGCCCATGCACTTCTTCAACATGGAAATGTGAAATATCGGATGCACTACTGCTAACTCTTCTGATAGCGCAAATTCATAAGCAACATTACCAATTCTCTTGGCTATGCGATTAGGGTCCAATATTACCGGGGACTATGTTTTTCTTTTCACCCAACCTCATAGCACCCTTCATGGGTGAAACCTTCATATATACCCAATTATCTACTTTGAACTCTAATGACCTTCTCCTAACATCAGTGTACAATTTTTGACGACTCTGCACCATTTTCGACCTCTCTTGAATCACTTTAACCTTCTCCATAGCTTGGTGGACTAACCATAGTCCTATCAACCCTGCTCACCAACTTCAAACCATCCAAAATGAGATCTTCATCTTCTCATAGAAGGAGCTTTATAAGGAGCCATTTGGATGCTAGAATGGTAACTATTATTATAAGCAACTCAATATGAGATAGTTGATTATCCCAGTTACCCTTAAAATCAATCACACAATCTACCTGCATACCTTGAAGCACCATCTCTTCCTTGTTCAGAAGTCATCACTTTTTCCTTATGAACATCTGTCTTTAATTCAAGCAAGATAGGGTATTGGTCTTGCTTGACTTTTACTTCTGACACTAATAATGATTCAGACCCATTCATCACCACTATTCCACCTTCTGTGTAATCCATTAATAAAACTCCTAACTGTATAAGTCTCTTTTTGCTAACTCTTTCTTACCTTCCTCAAAATGGGCGGTACTACCCATTGATAACCTACCCAAGGCATCAACAACACGATTAGCCTTACCAAGCTGTTAAAGAAAACTTAGGTAAAAATCTTTGAGTAACTCTAACCACTCTCTCTGAGATTAAACTCTTTCTAACTAAACACTTAATGAAGGCTCCTGTGATTTTTGAATGCATCAACACGTATACCATACAAAAATGGTGTCATATCTTCAATGCATATACTGCACCAGCCAACTCTAAGTCATGGGTTGGGTAGATCTTCTCATGAAGTTTCAACTCTCTAGAGGCATAATGTAACATCCGGAAATGCACCCTAGACATAACCGGCATCGTCGTCCTCTTAGAGGACGAAGAATAGCCTTTTAGCTTACATCATTACATTCATAGGTCAAATTTAGCGAAAAATATAAAAAATATTTCATTTTTTCTACTCAGAGGTTTACATAGACCTCTACATACACATAGTATATATATATCGAGTATTCATAGACCCATCGTATAGGAAGATTACTTAGTCTTCTAGTTTTATTTCACATAAGCATATAAAATATAAGATAGTCATAGTAGTCGTCTCATCTCATAACCATCTAACAAGAGTGTAAGAATTGGGTATAACCCACACCTCAAGTAAGAATGCCTCACATGGGCTATACAATGTTTTATACAAAATGGAAAAGAAAGAGCATAATAGTCTTAAACTCAAAACAAAACCATTAGCTAGATAGTGGCATCGCACTCGGAAACTGAGGACCTACCCTACTTGGGTGAATAATAGATCCAAGCTTCTTCAAGTCGTATTCAAAAGCATTTTAACGATCGTAACCTTAAAATATTGGGGAAAAGGAAGTAATGGGGTTAATACACCACTTGTACTAAGTATGACACCATATGCACACATACTCGAAAACATGCTAAGAAAAGGAACATTTCATAAATATATGCAATTTACTTTGGAAACACTTATGCAAATTCAACAAGACCATACCAATAAATATGGCATGTTCATTAAGTTATAAGCATGTACATCACATGACCAACAACATCAAAACTAGTCAAGTCAACATACATATACTATAATTGAACGCATAGTCAAGTAACTCTATCATCAAGTCATAATAGCAACAAGTATGAATAAGAGTACATTTCAACATAACCAAAGCAAGACAATTACCCATGAACCCCTATCAAGTCAATAATTGCACTGACCAAGCAAAGCCCCATAACCTTACTCAATCAAGTAACTCAAAGAGATCATGGCTAATATCCTACTTTACATATAATAACATTTAAGAGTACATATAATCTTACTTTAACCATATAGACCATCACATATTCATAAGTGATACTAGTTAACATATAGTATCAACAATGTGTAAGTTCATCATATACATGTCATATAGCATTATAAACATTTTAATACATAAGAACATGCTCCTACGACTCCCTTCAAGGATAACTAGTGCAATGTTTAGGTAGAGTCCCATACCCCTTCCTAGACTAAGCTAAAACCCCTTAGGTCATCTTAGGTAGAGTTCAATCCTTTAGTTTATTTTATATTTTGGGAACATCTTTCTCTAATCGGCATAGACACAATGAGATAATGTGGAATCCAGTGTCATGGAACCCTACACCGAAGGAAGACAAACTACTTGCCGAGGTAGTACCAAAACATGAACATAGAAACTATTTGGATCCACTAGATATTATTCCTATGGAGGCAACATAGTTCACGAACTAGGAGATATAGTTGGGACCTTCTTTGTGCTACATGCATTGTAATCTCCAATCTCAAGGGTACATTATTGATCCTACCTTCTCTATGTGGGAAGGGACACTCCTCACTCTAGTTTGTAAGGTGCTAAGCTAGAGTCTCTTTTTGAAATATCTTTAATGCCTTTAATAATCATCATAGATTATTGTAGGTCATAGGGTCTAACCCTTGTATAGCATCATCATCATTACAGTTCAATAAGAATTGCATGAGTATTGTCCTTTCATTACAATTCATATAGGTGAGGTTAGCACATTAACATTCTTATATCATGATAAGGCACATTGGTAGATCATTCACCATGCTTATAACATTTACATCTTAAGCCAAAATCTCACAATCATGATCAAGATATTTCAATTCAACATCATACCACCCTATTAATACCTAATACAAGACATACTCCAATACAACATCATGACTTAATCACAATTAGCCACCATTTGAAGTAAAGTATAGGGATCATAAGATTTACCAAGTCTCCTTCATAATCCTTCATCAAGGTCTTACCATCAACCCTTAATTCAAACTAATTAGGGTATAACATCACCATAATTCATTGACAACATGATATCAAGGCTAAAAGAATCACTACATCACAATTCAATACTATATCAAAGCTTAAGACAAGATACTTAGGTCAATTTACAATATACTTCATAAACTAGATCATCTTATCAAGAAGTAGCATGAAAGGCTACAAATTACCCTAATTCATTCATGATTAGTGTAACAACATCATCTAGTAGTAATTTAACCAAATAACCAAGTCAATTTAACCAATACAACCTAATTCATATCAAGATCAAAACCTGGGGTTAAGGGGAATGGGTCATCTTCTACAAACTAGACCAAACCATCAAGATATATAATAATTAGGTTACAATACATGTTGATGTATTCATAATATCCAAAAGAATCATAAACAAATCTATTCATAACATCAATTTCGTATTGGATGAAAACCAAATTGAAAACTTAGTTTTGGAAATCAATTTGATGGAACCCTTTGAGGAAAGAGGTCTCAAAGGTGAATTAGATCTCATACCTTGTTGTTTGATGAAGATTTATGAAGAAACCTTGGTAATTTCAGGCCTAGAACCCTCCCCTACCTTGGTCTTCAATGGAGTCTTCACTAGAGAGAGAAACAAGAGAGAAGGAAGAGAGTTTTGTTTTTATGAGTTGTGATTAGTCTAATGGGGTTGGGGTTTTTATAGGGGGTGTTAATCAACTTAATTACGCTTCCCTAAAAACCTAAATAATTAATTAATACACTATTTAATTAAGTTAACCCAACTAAAAATGAGCACCAAAAATAGGTCACTCACCCACGAGACCCCGTTGACGCCTTGTGTGTAAATCGACGAACCAACACCTCCTTCCGTGGTGCACATCCGTCGATGAGTTCATTGAGTGTGCAAAAGATACCCTTCAAGGATTTGACTTAGTGTTGGTCGATGGATGGAATCGACGCCCCGTCGACCCACACACGTTTCATCGATTGCATTTCGTGGGTGCACACTGGCCAGGCAGTGTTTGACTCCAACGTGCAAGGGTCCTTCTTAAGGGCCGTTTGTTGGTCCTTGGGGAGTCGTACACGGAATTTTCGACCATGTATCAATTTAAACACATGTTAGACACCCTTCCACTAAATTTCATGAATTTCCGACTCCTAAAAGCTAGTCAAATAGGCTAAGGCATGCTAGTACCTCTTTGTACTAGTTTCCTGACGTCACGAACGTTCTTGAACGTTTTGGTTTCTAGACTTCCTTAATGACTTATATTAATTAAAATGGACCTTAAAACAGTGCCTACACGTTAGACACTTATATTAGGCTCTAAAACACGTCTTGGACTTTTGAAATGTTACATTATCCCCCCCTTAGGAACATACGACCCCGAATAACACTAAAAATCTTTGGAAGGAAGGAATAGACTCAAGATTGGCAGCCCAACCAACAATCAATGACATAAAAACATCAATCATATCATTTACACAAGGCAATTCAAAACATCAATTAGCACACATAAGGCTCAACATTACATTATGAGGAATATCCTTCTCACAACAATAAGAGCTCAACTTAGCATTTATGAGTCAATTATGCCAAAGTTCAACCTACCAACATGCTACATATAATTTAATTAAGACTCACCATATCAAAATGCAAAACATTACTCAAAACAAGCCAAAGAGAAAAATTGACAATTTTCAAGTTAATTAGGCATATTCCACTGTAACTTCACTACAACAATATCAAAAATGCACATTTTGCAAAACATCACAAAAAATCAAGAAACTTCAATTTTAAGTCATTATTTTCATTATTAGTAAGAACTACAAACCTTAGTTATCAAATAGATGATGGTAACAGGACTTTATATCGGCCTCGGCCTCCCATGTTGCACCATCAACTAGGTGATTCTTCCATAACACCTTTACGGAAGCTACTTCTTTATTCCTCAATTTATTCAGTTTCCTATCAAGGATTTGAATTGGAACCTCCTCATAAGAAAGGTTATCTTTCAAACCAAGACCCTCTATAGGAAAAATCGACTTGGGATCACCGATACACTTCTTAAGCATGGAAACATAGAAAACTGGATGAACCGAAGCCAATTCACTAGGAAGGTTTAATTCATACGCAACTTTACCAACTCTTTAAAAAAAATTTCATAGGAACCCACATAACAAGGACTCAATTTTCCTTTCTTGCCTAATCTAACCACCCCTTTCATAGGTGAAATTTTGAAATACACCTTATCACCTTCTTCAAACTCTAAATCCATTTTCCTATTATAGACATAAGATTTGTGGCGACTATAGGTCGTTTACAATCGGTTCCTTATGATATGAACATTCTCCAAAGTCTTATAAAAAATCAATTTGGGACCAAGAAGTGAACGTTCACCCACTTCAAACCATCCAATGGGAGACCTACACCTCCTACCATACAAAGCTTCATCAGGAGCCATGGATATGGATGAATGATAACTATTATTATAAGCAAACCCCACCAAAGATAAATTCTTATCCCAATTTCCATTGAAATCAATAATACAAGCTCTAAGCATATCCTCAAGGGTTTGAATAGTACGCTTCGCTTGACCATCCGTCTACAGATGAAAAGTGGTACTTAGCTTCACCTTAGTACCCAACCCTTTTTGAAATGATCTCCAAAACCTAGATATGAATTTTGCACCCCGATCCGATATGATGGTTAACAGAATACCATGGCGACACACAATCTCATCTCTGAAGATCCTTGCATAATCTTCCGCCGAATAAGTAAACTTTACGGGAATAAAATGAGCAAACTTGGTCAACCTATCCACAATCAACCATAAGAGTCATATTGTTTTTGAGTACTAGGCAACCCTACCAAAAAATCCATATTGATGTCTTCCCACTTCCAAGTAGGAACTTGGATTTATTGTA
Organism: Solanum pennellii; assembly: GCF_001406875.1. Taxonomy (NCBI): domain Eukaryota; kingdom Viridiplantae; phylum Streptophyta; class Magnoliopsida; order Solanales; family Solanaceae; genus Solanum; species Solanum pennellii. The sequence goes on along the minus strand of NC_028645.1, from coordinate 51,952,036 downwards.
GCAAGCCACCCGACTTTAGATGCTCGGCTTTCTTTTCTTGGCAATTGGGAAACTTAGCGAAAAATTCCGCTATGTACTTCTTCAAACCATCCCACCAAAATACTTCCCTAAGGTCATGGTACATCTTTGTTGAACTCGGATGGATGGAGTAACGAGACCCATGATCTTCCTCAAGAATCCGACGCCTCAAAAAAAACCATCTATATTGGGAACACATAACCTCCCTTGGTACCTCAAGACATCATCCCCCTAAGGAGAATGACTCATTGAGTTTACCAAGAACCAATTCCTTTAACTCCATCAATGCTTGATCAAGGTGTTGTTTGGACTTCACCTTAACCACCATAGAGGACTCAGAGTTATGACGTACCACTACACTACCAATAGGAGAATCTTCAATCCAAACCCCTAAGCGATCCAACCAATGAACATCCTTTACTAGGTTTCTCTTGGGTTCCTCAACATGGGACACACTTCCCATGGACAAGTGACTCAAAGCATCCGCTACTACATTGACTTTACCGGGATGATAGAGGAAACTCATGTCATAGTTTTTAAACAACTCTAACCATATCCTTTGCTGGATATTCAACTCTTTTTGTGTGAATATGTATTAAAGACTTTTATGGTCCGTATACACATCCACATGGACCCCATACAAGTAATGCCTCCGAATTTCAAAGCAAATACCACCGCCGCTAATTCAAGGTCATGAGTCGGATAATTTCTCTCATGCACCTTGAGTTTCCTACAGGCATAGGCTATAACCTTCACATGTTGCATGAGAACACACCCCAACCCAACTCGGGATGCATTACAGTATACCACAAAACCCTTTGTACCCTCCGGTAGGGTTAATATCGGAGCAGAAGTAAGCCTATCCTTAAACATTTGAAAGCTTTTCTCACATTCCTCCGACCACTCAAATTTATTAATCTTTTCAGTCAAAGTAGTCAAGGGATGTAATGGAAATAAACCATCCACAAACCTCCGATAATAACCCGCTAGACCCAAGAAACTCCTGATATCAGTTAAAGTCAATGGTCAAGGACAATTTTTCACCACCTCGGTTTTCCTTTGATCAACCTCAAATCCCTCACTAGAGATAATATGACCAGAAATGCCACCGACCTCACCAAAAACTCACACTTGCTATACTTAGAAAATAATTATTTCTCCAGAAGAACTTGTAACACCACCCTCAAATGGTTCATGTGATCACCCTCATTTTTAAAATATATCACGATGTCGTCAATGAAAACAATGACAAATAAATTTAGGTAACTTTGAAACACCCTATTCATGAGATCCATAAACGCCATCGGGGCATTTGTGAGACCAAAGAACATTACTATGAATTCATTGGGACCTTATCTAGTCCGAAATGTCGTCTTTGGTATATCCCCACCTCTCACCCTAAGTTGGTGATACCTCGATCTCAAGTCAATCTTCGAAAAGTAGCTTGCCCCTTGGAGTTGATCAAACAAGTCGTCAATCTATGGTAGAGGATACTTGTTCTTAATAGTAACTTTATTGAGTTGGAGGTAATCACTTCACATCCTAAGAGACCCATAGTTCTTTTTCACAAACAAAATCGGAGCACCCCACGGAGAAATACTAGGTCTAATGAAGCCCTTGTCGAGTAAATCTTTGAGTTGAGCCTTCAACTCTTTCAGTTTGGATGGAGCCATCCGATAAGGAGGAATTGAAATGGGATTTGTAATGGTAATAAGTCGATACAAAAATCAATTTCTCGCTCGGGAGGAATATTGGGAAGATCATTAGGAAAGACCTCCAAGAGTTCCCTCACTACGGGGACCGACTCAATGAGAGGAATTTTGAAGTCTAGATCTTGGACTCTTACTATATGGTATAAACACCCTTTAGACATCATTTTACAAGCTTTCAAACAAGAGATGATACGACCTCTAAAAATAGAATTTCCCCCCTTCCACTCCAAGACGGGCTCATTTGGAAAGTTAAACTTAACCACCCTTGTTCTACAATCTATAAAGAAACAACAAGCATGCAACAAACCCATACACAATATGACATCAAAATCAAACATATCAAATTCTACTAGTTCAACATAAGTAACTCTATAGGGAAACATTATAGGACAAATTTGATATACTCTTTTTGCAACAATCGACTCACTCACCTGGGTAGACACCACAAAAAGTTCATTTAGAATGTCGGGTAAGATTTCAAACTTCTTAGATATCAATGGAGTAACAAAAGATAATGTAGCGCTTGGATCAAGTTAATCATATACATCAATAGAAAAGATTTCCAACATATCGGTCACCACATAAGGAGAAGTCTCTTGCTAAACCCTAGAGCGGAGAGCGTAGAAGCGATTCTTGGAGCCTCATTGGAACCACTAGCTTGAACTTGACCCATCACATTAGGGAAACCCCTAACCTTGTGTGCACTTTTGCCACAACCAAAAAAATTATCCTTCCCCTTAAGACAATCACCATAGTTCTTCTTTTCACACTTTCCACAAGTTAGCTTTTCAATTGGTGAGCTAGTACCCTTTCCATTTTTAGGCTTAGGGTTAGACACCCTATCATCATGAGCCTTAAGGAACTTGGAAGGAACTTGATTAGAAACCCACTTCTTGAACCTAGGCTTGTCTTGAATTTAAAGCCTACTCTTACAACAACCACCATCCTTTCCCTATTGGCATCTCGAGTCTTCCTTTAAGCTCTTTCCTCTTCCACTGTTGACCATGAACCATGAGACGATCAATGGTCATATTGTCATGTAGCATAGCCGAATGACACATTCCTTGCAAGTTATTTGACACTCCCATCACAAAGCGGTTCATTTCATCTCTAGGGTTGGAAATCAAAGAAGGAGCATATTTTGACAATTTAGTGAATTTCAGAGATTATTTAAAAACACTCATACCTCCTTAGCGAAGGTTGATGGACTCCACCGCCTTGAATTCCCTCTTCTCCCTAGGAAAAAACCTATCAATAAATACCTTTTTGAATACTTCCCAAGTCAACGGTCCACCCCTTAACGGTCTATTGTCCCGCCATTGGACATACCATGTTTGGGCCACATCTTTGAGTTGATAAGTGGCTAACTCGGCCTTCTCATTAGTATACAACCTCATAGAATTGATAATCTTGTATATCTCATCAATAAACTAATAATGGTATTCTTCTACCTTCGACCCATAGAAAGTAGGAGGATTCATCCTAGTGAAGTCCTTTAGACGAGAGGCCATAGTAGCAACTTGTTGATTTGCCCTTGGTACAACCTCCCAGTTTGCTTGGGCCATTACGTCTTGGGATTGGGTAGTGGAGTCTTGTGCTTTTGTAGTAATTGCTTGGGCCATTTGGAAGAGAGCGGCCCTTATATTTCCATCAAAGGAAGAGGATCCGCCGGAGCTTGGTCATCATTTAGATCTTCCTCAAGAGGATGAACTTGATCACCACGGGGAGGAATTCCCGTGTTGGCAATCTCTTCTTCAAGTCTTCGTTCCGCATTCCTTCGAGCATTCATTTCATATAATCATAATAATAGGATTAGACGCAAAAGCAGAAAGAACTAACACATCAAAAGGCACAATATTAGACTTCCAAGAAAGTGATATTTTCCTAATCATCACGTAGGTTCCAACCCATAAGTGTGGCACGCTTCAGAATTATGAATTCGAAATTACATAGACGTGTTGAGAGAGAAATTAACTCAAAGATAATTCAACCTGACGCTCTAATACCAAGTTTGTCACATCCGGGAATACACCCTAGATGTAATCGGTGTCGTCGTCTTCTTACATCACTAAGACTAGCCTCTTATCTTACATCATTACATTCATAGGTCAAATTTAGTTAAAATTTAAAAATTCATTACATCTACTCGGAGTTTTACATAGACCTCTATAGACATATTGTATATATATATATATATACATATACATTTCGTATAGGAAGATTACTTAGTCTTCTACTTTTATTGCACATAAGTAAATAAAATATAAAATAGTCATAATAGTCGTCTCATCTCATAACCATCTAACAAGACTGTAAGAACTTGGGCATAACCCACACATAAAGTAAGAATGCCTTACACGGGCTGTAAAATGTTTCATACTAAATGGAAAAGAGAGAACATAATAGTGGTAAACTCAAAACAACTCCATTAGCTAGATAATGACATCGCCTAGGAAAAATGAGGATCTATCCTTCTTAGATAAATAAGAGATCCAAGCCTTCTTCAAATCGTCTTCAAAACCACTTCAACTACCAGAACCTTAAAATGTTGGGGAAAAGGAAGAAATGGAGTTAGTACACCACTTCTACTAAGTATAAGACCATATGCACACAAACTAGAAAAGATGCTAAGAAAAGACATTTCATAAGCATGTACATCTGTCACGACCGAAATCTAAATCCCTGACGAGACCGGCGTCGTTGACCTTTTAGAGGTCGCAAACAAATCTACATACGTCATTCTTACTTCATACAGGTTAATTCTAGCGGAAAATTTGAAACTTTTTGTTTCCTAACATGCTTAATAAACATTCTATTATATATATATAATTGTTCATCATCAACCATCTAACATTCAGATCATCAAATGAAAGAAGCAATTATTATAACAATAAAGATGTACTTACCAAAATGGCAACAATACAATGTTTGAACAAAAACGGGAAAGAAACACTAGTGGAATATACTCCACTTGATCAATCCTACAACTAAGCTAGAATATAAATGGGCAAGCTCCCTCGAAAGCATGAGGGCCTACCAAGTTCGGATGAATGCTGGACGTTCGGATAGCTGCAGCGTTGATCTTGTAGCTCGCGTCCACCTGTACCTGCACCTAAAAGTTTAGAGTTGCATAGGGCTAGTACACACTTGCACTAAGTATGGGTATATGCAAGCACACACCAAGGACATGCATGAGTAAGAATATCTCTTTCCTAGCAACATGATTAATGCAGGTCAAGTTAGTTGACATGCCAAATTGAGATTAAGAAAGTGAGTGAACTTTCAAAATTTGGATTGGGAAAGTTTATGAGCTTTCAAAATTTTGGTAAGAAAAGTTATGCCATGAGAGTAACATGCACCATCATACTTAACATTTTGCACACAGCACACAACAGCGTACACATAGGACATATCATAATTCATATAACACATAACGTTGTTCATATCATTTATTCGTATGACATGAGATCTTGGAATCATTGACTTGACATTAAGACTTCCCAAAATGAGGGCTCAATATATGGGACCTCAACTAGGGAGTCCGCTTTAGCAAAAAAAGAGTCTGCTTCTTTCATTCATACGTACTTCATTTTATTTCATTCATGGACCAGTGTAAACACCAGATATACCTAGGATATAGTTTAAAACTTTCAACGGGTTCGTTTTGCAATGACCAAGAATGACCTAATGTCATTACTTGACTCTAATTCACCTCTTGATTATCCTATCCTAACACCTTTAGTATCGTTTATTTCATTATATGCATCATGTGAGGATGGTCTCATTCATTCTTTGGGAAATTTAACTTTATCCGACATAGATCATGTAAGCATCACGAAATCCAGTTTCATGAAACCCCACACAGAAAAGACGTTGAATCACCGGCCAAAGTGACCCAAAACATGCTAGCGTACATAGGAATTGAACCCCCTCAGATCCCTATATTGGCAACATAGGTTCGAGACTAGGAGTTATAAGGAGACCCATACCCGGCATGCCGAACAGTCTTATCTCATGAGAGTTACGTGAACCTCCGCCCTTCCTGAAAGAAGGCATCACCGCTCATAGCTAGTCTATCAGTGCTTAGTATAAACTTCCATTACATTCAACTCATACGTCATGGAAGCTGGCTTCTAATATGAGGACATCATAGCTCAATAGCTGATTTCTCATCTCATCATTAGTATTAAGTGTGTTAATCTGAATATTTTCATTAGAGTGTTCATAGAGACTGGTCTCTTCATTAACTTTACCCTCTCATATGTGAGTACGTTTTGGTAACATTTACTCAGGCTCTTTTGAGATTGCTCTCATCTTTTACATTAGCCTCATATCATGTTGTCACCACATTCATCAACATCAGCACATTTGCTCTTCATAATTACCCACCCCTTTTTACGTGAATGTTCATTTCATCATATGCCAATGCACTTGGCCATTTGTGTGTTTCACACTCTTACTTAACCCTTCTAGGGTTTCATCATTTCATTACATAATAATCATTTCATCGTATGCCAATGTAATTAACCATTTAGTGTGTTTTCCACTCGTACTTAACCCTTCTAGGGTTACATCATTTAATTAAATACATCTTAGGTTCACTTATTTTCAGACGTATGCTAGACTTATGGGTCTATACATACAAGCCATGAGGCTTCATTCATAGTTCGTTTAAGTGATTCATATATTCCTATGATTATGTAGTACAAGACTTATGCATCTTGCATGTATGCCAAAATCTCGATTTCCATCTAAGTGGGCAGTATTATTCTTGAAGATTTAACTCACGTATGACTTATACATCTATATGGAATTTGGGCAAGGGAACCCGGTTTTTAAATCTCTTGAATAACACTTACAGTTTTTTATTCATTTTGGTTTGATCCATACTGTTTGGGGACCCAAATTCAAGCCCCAATGTCTTCATTTTATTTTCCCCTTAATTTCTCTCTTCATTTTTCGCTTAATGGAACTAAGAGGATGTGGGATCGAACCCCCACAACCTCATTTACTTTTTATTTTCATTGCCTTTAAATTTCTCTCCTTTGGCCGAGTGGTTGTGGGTTCGAAACCCACAAACCCTCTTTAATTTCTTTTAATTTTTCTCCTTAAATCTTCCTAGGAGGTCATGGGTTCAATTCCGACGCCTCACATCTCTTTTCTTTCATTTCCTTTGACTCTCCTTCACTGCCTAGAAGTCGTGGGTTCGATTCCCACGCCTCACATTTATTTTCTTTCATTTTCTTTACCCTCCTTCACTGCCTAGAGGTCGTGGGTTCAATTCCCACGCCTCACATTTTATTTTTTTTCTTTTACTCTTCCTTAAATATGATTGGGAGGTGGAGGGTTCGAATCCCACTCCTCTCATTTGTTATTTTTTTCTTTTAAGTTACATTTTCCAGCCAATACAATGGTTCGAATCCCCTTCATCACATTTCTTTTTACTTTTTAATTTTTATTGTTTTTAACATGGTGAGGTCACGGGTTCAATCCTCCATGACCTCAGTGGTTTTAATTAATTTTTTTCAATATTTTGAACCCTCTTTGCTGACCGAAATTCATCACTAGTAGCTGGAAATTTTCTTTTAATTTTTCAGCATCCTTTCATCAAGTTACACCTTAGTTCATAGGGGAATTTTGCAGTGCATTTAAAACGTTTTAGGTGAATTTTTATGTATCCGTTTATCCAAGAGATTATCCCTCAAATCAGCCACATTTCAACTCATATGAACATCACATTTACATCAACATGTGTACATAAAATATAAAGAACTATCATGCCATTTCAAGTCCTAAACCATGAAGAATAGCCACGACAACACACACATACATACGTAGTTACATTTTCGGAAACATCAACATAAGTCACATAATTCCAAACATACATATAAACACATAATCATAACAAAAACACATTTCATCCCTAGTTTTCTACCAGCAAACATAACCAACCTATTAGTAAACGGGAGCTAGTGACAGGGATATCCAACAGGGAACAGTCCTAGTTTTCGGAATGAATATTCTGAACCTCAAGGGGTATCTTGGGAAAGGGACCAAGAGAAAAGAGAACCCATACCTTTTTGACGTTCAAACCTTGACTTGCTTCCCAAACAACCCCTCCAAACACATGTCCAAATCCCAGAGCTTCAACACCAACTTGATGGAAAAACCCTCTCTTTGCCTAACGTGTTTGATTAGTTGTTTGTTTATAATTTTCGTTGTGAGTTCTTCAAGTGTGAAGAACTTTGTTTTACATACTGTTTTTGTACTTTATTTGGTAGAGAAAAACGTGAGTGAGAGTGATAGAGACGTGAGAGACAGAGATGAGCGTGGAAGAGAACAATTTTCTTAGGCTTAGGAGTCTAGTTTAGGACTTAGTCAAATAAGATTTTATTTAATTATCAAAAATCTGATTTCTTTTTATTTTAAATCAGATAATAACTAATAAATACCAACTTAAATTAAAAATAATTTAATTCATTGCTTCCACCTAGGTTCAAACCCGGGTGGAGCAAGACTTCACTTCAAGAGTCCAATTTTTGACCTCTCTCCCCAAAATGCCCCTCCACCTTATTAATTAATTAATTAATTATATATTAGGGTAATTACGATACTACCCTTAGCCTCGAATAAGACTATTTTACCCCTAGACCCTCCAAACCTTAGATTTCCTCTTTTTAAGTTCTGTAAAGACTCCTTCGAGTAAATCATCGTATTCGAGAGTCCTACATGGTTGGACCCAACTTTTCCTAGCTCAAATAACTACCAAAGTTAGGTTGCTTGGATGTATCAAGGGTTCCGAGGTCTGGTTCCAAGCGCATCAATCCGTGTGAACCTGGTCTAATCGTTGACATTCTAGACACATTAAGAATTACTTAGCATATCCATTTTTAGGGTTGTTACAACGTCACAAGACCAACAACATCAAAACTTGTCAAGTCAACGTACATATACTATAATTGAACACATAGTCAAGTAACTCTATCATAATGTCGTAATAGCAACAAGCACGAATAACAGTACATTTCAACATAACCAAAGAAAGACAATTACTAATGAACCCCTATCAAGTCAACAAGTGCAATAACCAAGCAAAGCCGTATAACCTTAATCAATCAACTAACCCAACAAGAATCATGACTAACATCCTACTTCACATATCATAACATTGATAGTACATATCATCTTACTTCAACCATATAGACCATCACATATTCATAAGTGAAACTAATCAGCATATAGTATCAACAATGTGCAAGTTCATCATATACATGTTATATAGCATTATAAACATTTTAATACATAAGAACATCCTCCTAAGACTCCCTTCAACCCTAACTAGTGCAATGTTTAGGTAGAGTCTCATACCCCTATATAGACTAAGTTAAAACCCCTTAGGTCATCTTAGTTAGAGTTCAGTCCTTTAGTTCATTTTACCTTTTAGGAACATCTTTCTCCAACCGAGATAGACTGTAACAACCCTAAAAATGGATATACTAAGTGATACTTAATGTGTCATGAATGCCTATGATTAGACCAGGGTCACACGGATTGATGCGCGTATACCCAGACTTCGGAACCCTTGCTACATCCAAGAATACTAACTTGGGGAGTTATTTGATTTAGGAAAGGTTGGGTCCAATCATGTAGAGCTCTCGAATACGATGATTTACTCGAAGGAGTCTTTACCGGACATAAAAAGAGGAAATCTTAGGTTTGGAGGGTCTAGGGATAAATGGTCTTTTACTAGGATATGGGTAGTATCTTAATTATCGTAAATATATAATTAATTATTTAATTAATAAGGTGGATCGGTAATTTGGGGAGAGAGAGCCAAAATTGAGCTCTTGAAGTGAGGTCTTGCTTCACCCAGGTTTGAACCTAGGTGGAAACAATGAATTAATGTGATTTTTATTTAAGCTATTGAATTAATATAATTAATTAATAATTATTATTCATTATATGATTTAAAATAAAATAAAAATAAGATTTTTAATAATTAAGTAAACCCTATTTGACTAAATCCTAAATTAGACTCCTAAGCCTAATAAAACTCCTACTCTCTCCACGTTTATCTCTCCATTCACAAGCTCAATCTCTCTTTCTCTTTCACACAAAGTTTCTCTGCCAAAATAAGATTCAAAAGCAGAAAAATAAACCAAGTTCTTCACACTTGAAGAACTTACATGAAGTCACAAGAAAACAAACATTAATCGTATACTAGGCTAAGGGAGGTTATCATTCGAGTGGAGTTGATGTTGAGGAGGTTTAGACGTGTTCTTAGGAAGAAATTCAAGAGTTTAACGTCAAAAAGGGATGGGTTATCTTCTATCTTTGTCCCTTTCCCAAGAGATCACTTAAGGTTCCGAATATTCATTCCAAAAACTAGGGTTGTTCCCCGTTGCAGGTCCCTGTCACTAGCTCCCATTGAATCATAGGTTGGTTATGTTTGCTGGTAGAAAAATAGGGATGAAACGTGTTTTTCGTGATGATTATGTGTTTATATGTATGTTTGGAATTATGTGACTTATGTTGGTGTTTCCGAAAATGTAACTACGTGTGTATGTGTCTGTTGCCGTGGCTATTGTTCATGGTTTAGTACTTGAAATGGCATGATAGTTCTTTATATTTCATGTACACATGTTGATGTATATGTGATGTTAATATGAGTTGAAATGTGGCTGATTTGAGGGATAATGTCTTGGCGAAACGAATACATGAAGACGCATGCACTACGAAATTTCCCTAAGAACTAAGGTGTAACTTGATGAAAAGATGCTGAAAAATTAAAAGAAAATTTCCAGCTTCTATTGATGTATTTCGGTCAGCAAAGAGTGTTCAAAATGTTGAAAAAATAAATTAAAATAAGTGCGGTCATGGAGGATTGAACCCGTGACTTCACCATGTTAAAAACCATGAAAATAAAGTAAAAATAAAATATGGAGAGTGGGGATTGAACCCACAACCTCTTGAATGAATGAGAGAGTTAGGAGGAAAATAAAAGTGAAAATAAAATGTGGAGAGTGGGGAATGAAACCACAACCTCTTGAATGGATGAGAGAGTTAGGAGGAAAATAAAGGAAAAAATAAAATGTGGAGAGTGGGGATTGAACCCACAACCTCTTGAATGGATGAGAGAGTTAGGAGAAAAATAAAGGAGGAAATAAAAAGTGGAGAGCGGGGATTGAACCCACAACCTCTTGAATGGATGCGTGAGTTAGGAGAAAAATAAAGGAGAAAATAAATGTGGAGTGTGGGGATTGAACCCACAACCTATTGGATAGGTGACAAAGTTAAGAAATCAATTAAAAGAAAAAAAATAATGATCTTGTGGGGGATTGAACCCACAACCTCCTTGCCTTAAAAGGAAAAAGAGAAGGAGAACAAGAAAGAATATTATATGGCTGATGGGAATCGATCTAGGGTTTCCCAAATCTGAAAAATGCAATTATAAAAGTTTAGCGTTGTTCAAGGGTTTGAAATTGGCATCCCTTTCCCAATTTCGTATTGACACATAAGTCATACGTAAACAAATATTAAATGAATGCTGCCTCTAAAGATCAAAATCAATATCTTGGCATATCTACAAGATGCATAAGTCTTTTACTAAATAATCTTATGAAGATATGAATTACATAAACGAACTATGAATGAAGCCTCATGGCTTGTATGTATAGACCCATAAGTCTAGCATACGATTAAAAACAAGTGAACCTAAGATGTTTGTAATGAAATGATGATACCCTAGAAGGGTTAAGTACGAGTGTAAGATACACTAAATGGCCAAGTGCATTGGCATATGACGAAATGAATAATGACTTGATGAAATGAAAAATGAAATAATGAAACCCTAGAAGGGTTAAGTACGAGTGTAAGATACACTAAATGGCCAAGTGCATTGGCATATGACGAAATGAATAATGACTTGATGAAATGAAAAATGAAATAATGAAACCCTAGAAGGGTTAAGTAATAGTGTGAAACACACAAATGGCAAAGTGCATTGGCATATGATGAAATGAACATTCACGTAAAAGGGGGTCAGTAATTATGAAGAGCAAATGTGCTAATGTTAATGAATGTGGTGACAACATGATATGAGGATAATGTAAAAGATGAGAGCAATCTCAAATGAGCCTAAGTAAATTTTATCAAAACGTACTAACCTATGAGAGTGTAAAGTTAATGAAGAGACCAGTCTCTATGAACACTCTAATGAAAGTATTGAGATTAGCACACTTAATATTAATGATGAGATGAGAAATCATCTATTGAGCTATGATGTCCTCATACTAGAAGTAAGCTTCCATGACGTATGAGTTGAATGTAACGGAACTTTATACTGAGCAACGATAGACTAGCTATGAGCGGTGATGCCTTCTTTCGGGAAGGGTAGAGGTTCACGTAACTCTCATGAGATGAGACTGTCCGGCATGCCGGGTATGGGTCTCCTAACACTCCTAGTCTTCGAACCTATACTGCCAATATAGGGATCTGGCGGGGTTCAATTCCCATGTACGCTAGTATGTTTTGGGTCACTTTGGCCGGTGATTCCATCTCTTTTTGGTGTGGAGTTTCATGACACTTGATTTCATGATGATCACATGATCTATGTCGGTTAAAGTTAAAGTTCCCAATGAATGAATGAGGCCAGCCTCAAATGATGCACATAATGAAATGAATGATACCAAAGATGTTAGGATAGGATAATCAAGAGGTGTGTTAGATTCCAGTAATGACATTAGGTCATTCTTTGTCATTGCACAACTAACCCGATGCAAGTCTTAAACTACATCCTAGGTATAACTGGTGTTTACATTGGCCCATGAATGAAATGAAATGGAGTACGTATGAACGAATGAAGCATACTCTGTGTTTGATAACGAAGGATCCCTAGTTAAGGTCCCATATGTTGAGCCCTCATTTTGGGAAGTCCTAACGTCAAGTCCATGATATTAAGGTCTCATGGCATATGAAAGAATGATATGAACTACGTGATATGATATGTGAAATATGTTATGTGTTGTTTGCAAAATGATAAGTTTGATGATGCATGTTACACTCATGGCATGACGTTCCAATTCCAACATTCGCAAGTCCACTGACTTGACATTCCATAAATTATGTTGTTAGGAAAGAAATATTCCTTCTCATGCATGTCCTTGGTGTGTGCTTGCATATACCCATACTTAGTATAAGTGTTTGCTAATTCCATACAAATATCTACTTTTAGGTACAGGCACAGGTGGACGTTAGATCTTACAGTACAACGTTGCAACTATCCAAACGTGGAGCTTTCATCAAGACTTGGTAGGCCCTCATGCTTTCGAGGCTGTCTACTGTTATTATCTAGCTTAGATGTAGGCTTTGGCTAGTGGAGAATGTTCCACAAGTGTTTCTTTCCACTTTTATTTCAGACTTTGTATTGGTGCCGTTTTGGCAAAATACTTTTAATGCAATTATGAACTATGCATTTCATTTGATTATCTCTATATTAGATGGTTTATTTGTGAACTCATATGATGTTAAGTTCACAATGTTTATCATGATACAGGAAAATAAAAAGTTCAAATTTTCCGCAAAAATTAAACTAGATGAAGTAAGAATGATGTATGTAGGCTTGTCTGTGACCTCTAAGAGGTCAATGATGCCGGTCTCGTCTAGGTCTAGATTCCGGTCGTGACAAAATTGGTATCAGAGCACTAGGTTAAGTTACAAAAAAATAATAAGTTCACATCAACCACATTGAGTAGTTTCTAAGTAATGGTAGTGAAGTGCACCACTATCTTGATTAGAGACTGCATGATGCCTAGGAAAATTTCCCTTCTTCTAATCTTATCGTGCCTTTTCTAATGTTTGATTTTCATGATGTTATGAGCGTGTCTAACATCAATCCCAATTGTTTAAAGAGAATGAACACTAGGAGAACTATTGGTCAGAGGAGAGGAGTAGCAGCTGCTGGGGACAATCAAGTTCCACCCAGGCTCCAGCTGAAGGAGTGTCTATGCCAGTTAACCCAGCTGGGTTGAATGATGCTGAAGTGCGGGAATCTCTAGCCCAGATGGAACAGTCAATCACTATGCAGGCAAATGCCATGACTGCCCAGGTCAACCGACAGAATGTTGAGAGGGAGAATCCACCAGTGCGTAGCATGGCTGACAGGCTGAGAGACTTCACAAGGATGAACCCTCCTATTTTCACAGGGTCTAAGACTTTAGAGGACCCCCAGGAGATTGTGGATGAGGTGTATAAGATTTTGGTGGCTATGGGGGCCACCGACACTGAGAAAGCTGAGCTGGCTTCCTATCAGCACAAGGATGTTGCACAGACTTGGTACAAGATGTGGCAGGATAGCCGAGCTTTGAGCGTGGTTCCGGTGACTTGGGAGCTGCTTAAGACAGCCTTCCTGTGGAGATTCTTTCCCAGGGAGATGAGGGAGGCGAAGGTTGAGGAGTTTATCAACCTTAAGCAGGGATCAATGACAGTTACGGTGTATTCCCTTATGTTTTTCAAACTATCCAGGTATACCACTTCTCTTGTGTCTAACAACAGAGACGAGAAGAGTAGATTCTTGATAGGAATTTCTGAGGATCTCAAGGAGGAGTGTAGGGAAGCCATGCTGCATGACAGCATGGACCTTTCCAAGATTATGGTCCATGTCCAGCAAGTGGAGGAAAGCAGAAAGAGGAAACACACTAGGGCAGGGAACATGTCAAGGCAAACTGAGGAGAATTTTTCAAGGAAAATTAGTACTGAAATCAGGGATAAGCCAGGTTTAAGAAGGGACTCTTCCACCAAGGGGAGTCAAGTTCATCCAAGGGTCGTCATGATAAGAATTCCGAGTCCATATTTAAGAGAAACAATAAAGTAGATACATCTCAAGAGAGACCACCTTGCAGGAAGTGTGGCAAACTACATGGAGCAGAGTGTATGATGGGCACTAATGCTTGTTATAGTTGTGGCAAATCGGGTCATATGGTTAAGGATTGTCCGATTAAGAGAAGTCAAGAATAAGGGAAGGAGAGAATTCAGTCTAATGGTCCAAGTGAAGAGCCTCCAAGGAGGCAATGATTCTTCGCACTCAAGTCTAGGGGTGCATGGGAAGACACTTCTCGTCAATTCTCGAGTAAGTAGCCTTAATGAGTCCCTCATGTATTTGACTATGTATGGTGTTTATGCACTAGCATGGGGTTAATATGTTTGATTCATCATGTTGGTTTCTGATTTGTATGACTTATATGCTTACTCATATTGTATGCTTTGATGAGACTAGATTAGGAAAGAGTTCCTTAGTCTTTTAATGTGAAGCTACTACTAGGTTTCAAGGATGTTCACCATCATGTTAATATGTGAATCAGATATTCACTAATGGGGAGTATTGAATTACCTATGTATGCATACGTCCTATAAATGACTTACTTATTGTTAGTAAAGAGTAGTGTCATTCGGGGACGAATGTTCCTAAGGGGGGGATAATGTAACAACCCTAAAAATGGATATACTAAGGGATACTTAATGTGTCAAGAATGCCTACGATTAGACCAGGGTTCACACGGATTGATGCGCGTAGAACAAGACTTTGAAACCCTTGCTACATCCAAGCAAACTAACTTGGGGAGTTAGTTGAGCTAGAAAAGGTTGGGTCCAACCATGTAGGGCTCTCGAATACGATGATTTACTCGAATGAGTCTTTACTAGACTTAAAAAGAGGAAATCTTAGGTTTGGAGGGTCTAGGGGTAAAATAGTCTTTTTCTAGGATAAGGGTAATATCGTAATTACCCTAAATATATAATTAATTATTTAATTAATAAGGTTTATGGGCAATTTGGGGAGAGAGAGCCGAAATTGAGCTCTTGAAGTGAGGTCTTGCTTCACCCGGGTTTTAAACTAGGTGGAAGCAATGAATTAATGTGATTTTTATTTAAGCTATTGAATTAATATAATTAATTAATAATTATTATTCATTATATGATTTAAAATAAAATAAAAATCAAATATTTTAATAATTAAGTAAACCCTATTTGACTAAATCCTAAACGAGACTCCTAAGCCTCATATAACTCTTACTCTCTCTCACGTTTATCTCTCCGTTCACACACTCAATCTCTCTTTCTCTTTCACACGAAATTTCTCTGCCAAAATAAGATTCAAACGCAGAAAAATAAACCAATTTCTTCACACTTGAAGAACTCACACGAAGTCACAAGAAAACAAACATTAATCGCACACTAGGCTAAGGGAGGTTGTCATTCCAGTGGAGTTGATATTGAGAGGGTTTAGACGTGTTTTTGGGTGAAATTTTGGGGCAGCAATTCAGGAGTTCAACGTCAAAAAGGTATGGGTTCTCTTCTCTCTTGGTCCCTTTCCAAAGAGAACCCTTAACGTTCAGAATATTCATTCCGAAAACTAGGATTTGACCCCGTTGCATGTCCCTGTCACTAGCTCCCATTGAATCATAAACTGGTTATGTTTGCTGGTAGAAAACTAGGGATGAAACGTGTTTTCGTGATAATTATGTGTTTATATGTATGTTTGGTATTATGTAACTTATGTTGATGTTTCCGAAAATGTAACTACGTGTGTATGTGTCAGTTGCCGTGACTATTATTCATGGTTTAGGACTTGAAATGGCATGATATTTCTTTATATTTCATGTACACATGTTGATGTAAATGTGATGTTTATATGAGTTGAAATGTGGATTATTTGAGGGATAATGTCTTTTCTAAACGAATACATGAATACGCACCTTAAACGTTCTAAATGCACTACGAAATTCCCCTAAGAACTAAGGTGTAACTTGATGAAAGGATGCTGAAAAATAAAAAGAAAATTTCCAGCTTCTATTGATGAATTTTGTTCAACAAAGAGGCTTCAAAATGTTCGAAACAATAAATTAAAACAAGTGAGGTCATGGAGGATTGAACCCGTGACCTCACCATGTTAAAAACCATGAAAATAAAGAAGAAAAATAAAATGTGGAGAGTGGGGATTGAACCCACAACCTCTTGAATGGATGAGACAGTTAGGAGGAAAATAAAGGAGAAAATAAAATGTGTAGAGTGGGGATTGAACCCACAACCTCTTGAATGAATTAGAGAGTTAGGAGGAAGATAAAGGAGAAAATAAAATGTGGAGTTTGGGGATTGAACCCACAACCTCTTGAATGGATGAGAGA
This sequence comes from Solanum pennellii, assembly GCF_001406875.1. Taxonomy (NCBI): domain Eukaryota; kingdom Viridiplantae; phylum Streptophyta; class Magnoliopsida; order Solanales; family Solanaceae; genus Solanum; species Solanum pennellii. The sequence goes on along the minus strand of NC_028645.1, from coordinate 51,935,127 downwards.
GTTAGGAGAAAAATAAAGGATGAAATAAAATGTGGAGAGTGGGGATTGAACCCACAACATCTTGAATGGATGAGAGAGTGAGGAGGAAAATAAAGGAGAAAATAAATGTGGAGAGTGGGGATTGAACCCACTACCTCTTGGATAGGTGACAAAGTTAAGAAATAAATTAAAAGAAAAAAAAAATAATAAGCTTGTGGGGGATTGAACCCACAACCTCATTGCCTTAAAATGAAAAAGGGGAGGAGAACAAGAAAGAAATATTATGGGGTTGATGGTAATCGAACTAGGGTCTCCCGAATCTGAAAAATGCAATTATCAAAGTTTAAAATAAGATTAAGTGTTGTTCAAGGGATTCGAAATCGGGTTCCCTTGCCTAATTCTGTATTGACACATAAGTCATACGTAAACAAATATTTAATGAATGCTGTCTCTAAAGATCAAAATCAATATCTTGGCATATCTACAAGATGCATAACTCTTGTACTACATAATCTTATGAAGATATGAATTACTTAAACGAACTTGAATGAAGCCTCATGGATTGTTTCTATAGACCCATAAGTCTAGCATACGATTAAAAACAAGTGAACCTAAGATGTATATAATGAAATGATGAATCCCTTTAAGGGTTAAGTACGAGTGTAAGATACACTAAATGGTCAAGTGCATTGGCATATGACGAAATGAACAATGACATGATGAAATGAACAATAAAACGATGAAGCCCTAGATGGGTTAAGTAAGAGTGTGAAACACACAAATGGACAAGTGCATTGGCATATGATGAAATGAACATTCACGTAAAAAGGGGTGAGTAATTATGAAGAGCAAATGTGATGATGTTAATGAATATGGTGACAACATGATATGAGGCTAATGTAAAAGATAAGAGCAATCTCAAATGAGCCTAAGTAAATGTTACCAACACGTACTCATCTATGAGAATGTAAAATTAATGAAGAGACCAGTTTCTATAAACACTCTAATGAAAGTATTGAGATTAACACACTTGATACTAATGATGAGATGAGAAATCATCTATTCAGCTATGATGTCCTCATACTAGAAGCCAACTTCCATGACGTATGAGTTGAATGTAATGGAGCTTTATACTGAGCATTGATATACTAGCTATGAGTGGTGATGCCTTCTTTTGGGAAGGGTGGAGGTTCACGTAACTCTCATGAGATGAGACTTTTCCGGAATGCCGGGTATGGGTCTCTTTATATCTCCTAGTCTTCGAACCTATACTGCCAATATAGGGATCTGGCGGGGTTCAATTCCCATGTACGCTAGTATGTTTTGGGTCACTTTGGCCAGTGATTCCACCTTTTTCTGTGTGGGGTTTCATGACACTGGATTTCATGATGCTCACATGATCTATGTCGGTTAAAGTGAAAGTTCCAATGAATGAATGAGGCCAGCGTCAAATGATGAACATAATGAAACGAATGATACCAAAGGTGTTAGGATAATCAAGAGGTGAGTTTGATTCAAGTAATGACATTAGGTAATTCTTGGTCATTGCACAATGAACCCGATGAATGTCTTAAACTACATCCTAGGTATAACTGGTGTTTACACTAGCCCATGAATAAATGAAATAGAGTACGTATGAATGAATGAATCTGTGTTTGCTAAAGAAGGATCCCTAGTTTAGGTCCGATATGTTGAGCCCTCATTTTGAGAAGTCCTAACATCAAGTCCATGATCCTAAGGTCTCATGGCATATGAAAGAATGATATGAACTGCGTGATATGATATGTGAAATATTTTATGTGCTGTTTGCAAAATGATAAGTTTGATGATGCATGTTACACTCATGGCATGACGTTCCAAGTCCAAATTTGGCAAGTCCAATGGCTTAACATTCCATAAATCATGTTGTTTGAAAATAGCTATTCCTTCTGATGCATGTCCTTGGTGTGTGCTTGCATATACCCATACTTAGTACAAGTGTGTACTAATTCCATACAAATATCTACTTTTAGGTGCAGTCACAGGAGGACGTTAGATCTTACAGGACGACGTTGCAACTATCCGGACGTGGAGCTTTCATCTGGACTTGGTAGGCCCTCATGCTTTCGAGGCTGTCTACTGTTATTATGTAGCTTAGATGTAGGCTTTAGCTAGTGGAGCATGTTCCACTAGTGTTTCTTTCCACTTTTATTTTAGACTTTGTATTGGTGCTATTTTGCAAAATACTTTTAATGCAATTATGAATCGTTTTTTTCATTTGATTGTTTTTATATTAGATGGTTGATTTGTGAACGCCTATGATGTTAAGTTCAAAATGTTTATCATGAAATAAGAAAATAAAAAGTTCAAATTTTCCGCTAAAATTAACCTAGATGAAGTAAGAATGACGTACATAGGCTTGTCTACAACCTTTGAGAGGTCAACGACGCCGGTCTTGTCTGGGGTCTAGATTCCTGTCGTGACATACACCACATGAGCTAATGTGGAATCAGTTTTCATGGATCCCTACACTGAAAGAAGACGTACTACTTGCCAGGTAGTACCAAAACATGAAAATAGCAACTATGTGGATCCACTAGCTAGTATTCCGATGGGAGCAACATAGTTCAAGAACTAGGAGATATAGTTGGGACCCTCATTATGCTACATGAATTGTAATCTCCAATCTCAAGAGTACATTAGTTTTCCTACCTTGCCTATGTGGGAAGGGACACTCCTCACTCTAGTTCACTTGGTGCAAAGCTAGAGTCCCTTTTTGAAATGTCTTTGATGTCTTTATTAATCATCATAGCTTATTGTAGGTCATAGGATCTAAACCTTGTATAACATTATCATCATTATAGATCAATAAGAATTGCATGAGTATTGTCCTTTCATTATAATTAATATCGGTGAAGTTAGCACATTAGCTTTGTCATATCATGATAAGGCACATTGGTAAATCATTCACCATCCTTATAACATTGACATCTTAAGAAAAAACCTCATATCATAATCAAAATATTTCAATTAAACATCATACCACCGTATCAAACCTAACATCATGACTTAATCACAATTATCCACAATTTTAAGTAAAGGATAAAGATCATAACACTTATATAGTCTCCTTTATAATCCATCAGCAAGGTCTTACCATCAACCCTTAATTCAACCCAATTAGGGTATAACATTAGCATAAAAAAATGATATCAAGTCTAAAAGAATCACTACATCTTAATTCAATACTAGATCAAAGCTTAAGACAAGATACTTATGTCAATTTACAATATATTTCAAAAACTAGATCATCTTATCAAGAAATATCATGAAAGGCTACAAATGACCCTAACTGATTCATGATTAGTGTATAAACATCATCTAATAGTAATTCAACAAATAACCAAGTCAATATAACCAATACAACGTAATTCATATCAAGATCAAAAACTAGGGTTTAGGGAATAAGTCATCTTCTACAAACTAGAGCAAACAATAAAGATATATCATAATTAGGTTAGAATACATATTAATATAGTCATAATATCCAAAATAAATCATAAACAAATCTATTCATAACATCAATGTCGTATTGGATGAAAACCCACTTGAAAACTTAACTTATGAAATCAATTTGACGGAACCCTTTGTGGAAAGAGGTCTCAAAGGTGACTTAGATACCATAACTTGTTAATTGATGAAGATTAATGGAGAAAACTTTGTAATTGCAACCGTAGAACCCTCTGCTATCTTGGTCTTCAATGGAGTCTTCACTAGAGAGAGAAAGAAGAGAGAAGGAAGAGAGTTTTGTTTTGTATGTTGTGATTAGTCTAATGGGGTTGGGTTCTTTATATTAGGTGTTAATTAATTTAAATAGGATTCCCTAAACCCCTAACCAATTAATTAATCCCCTATTAAATTAATTAAAAACAACTAAAAACAAGCAGCAAAAATAGGTTAATACCCACGAGACCCCGTCGACGCCTCGTGTGTCGATAGACGGACCAACTCCCCCTTCCGTGATGCACATTTGTCGATATTTTAGAGAGTGTGAAAATATCCCCTTCAAGGATTTTACTAAGAGTTGGTCGATGGATGTCATAGAATCCCCATCGATCCACATACGTTTCAACGATTGCCTATTGTGGGTGTACACTGCTCAGGCAGTGCTTGACTCCAACGCGCAAGGGTCCTCCTCAAAGGCCCTTGGTTGTTTATTGGGGAGTCCTACCCAAACGTTTCGACCATGAATCAACTTAAACACGTGTTAGACACCCTTCCACCAAATTTCATGAATTTCTGAATCCTAAAATCAAGTCAAATAGGCTAAGGCACACTAGTACCTCTTTGAAATAGTTTCCGAACGTCATGGACATTCTTTGACATTTTGGTTTCTAGACTTCCTAAATTACTTGTATTAATCAAAATGGACCTTTAAACAGTGTCTATACAATAGACACTTATGTTAGGCTCTAGAACACATTTTGTATTTTCGAAATGTTACACATAAGCCATAACTTTGCAATTTTGTATTAACACACAACCAAAACAAACTCTAGATGCATCACAATACACTTCAAAACCTTGAGTACCTTCCTGTAAAGTCAAAACTGGCCGTAGTCAAATTTTTTCAATTTCTAAAATCTTTTCTCATAAGCTTCCGACCATTGAAAGTTAATTGTCTTCTAAGTAAATTTGGTCAAATAAGACTGTTATATATAAAGTCATTTAACTGATCTTTCAAATCTTTCAACTCTAATGGTGCCATTCATTAAGGTGGAAAAGATATAGGACCGATATCTGGAATGATGTATATGCCGATGTTTGTCTCTCTCTTAGAAGGGACTTCGGGTATATCATCTTGGAAGACTTCTGGAAACTCTTTTACTACTGAAATTGAAACTGACTGAATAGGAAGTATCTCAAAACTAGATTCATTAACTCGGATTAAGTGATATGCACACCCCTTGGAAAATAACTTTGTTGACTTAAGGTACAAAATAAAATGACACTTAAGTACTTTTGAACTACTTTTCCACTTTAAGACTCGCTCATTTGGAAGTTGAAACTTTACATCTCGTGTTCTACAATCAACTGAGCCATAAAATGCGTGTAGACAATCCATAGGAAGAAAGACATCAATATCTACCATGCCTAACTCAATTATATTAGTCGTGATAGAATAAGGAAATGATACATTCACGATAGACTCTCTCTCTCCTAGAATAAAATTCTCAACAAGTGTAAAAGAACTGAAGGTATCAAGATATGTGCTCTTGAAAAACATCAAAACTGAAGTCTCAAATCACACCACTGACAACATCTGATGAGTCTTCTTGCTCCCGACGACTAGAGATAACATAAAGGCTGTTTCCTTCTCCGTTATCCCGGAAGTAGTTTATCCTAATATAACTCAATCAGGTGAAGAAACTTAAGAAGACTGGGCTCTATTTCCCTATTTATCATTTCTCTTCTTGTTCTTAGGAAATTTCATATAAAATGACCATTTTGGCCATACTTGAAGCGATCAGTGAATCCATCACAACACACCCCTGAGTGGCTCCTACAACACTTGGAACATGCAAGAGTCTATGTACCCCCCTTATTTCTTACCACCTTGGTGTAGGTACACTAGAAGATAATGAAGCAAGATCAGATAGAAGACAGTTCACATTATTTATTTGTTTCCCGAACTCTTTTCTTATGTCTTATCCCTTTTATTCTCGAACTGTTCTCTATCCCTCAGCTGGTACTTTTCAACTTATTGCACGGGGATTAACAACCTTTCTATGCCCATGTCATCTATTAGCATCGCAACCTTACTTTCCTTACTCAATAGATGAGACAAACCAGCTACAAACAAGTTCATTCTACTCATCATATCAGCAACCATATCCTTGTTTCTCTTAGCTTGCGGGGAACGAAACACCCCATGAATTGGACATTAAAAACAGGCCAAATCACAAATGGTTACATGTAAGCATGAGTTAGAATAAAACTTTTTAGAGATATAGTCTAACGCACGAAATGAGTATGATAGAAGTGAAAGAATTTCTAAATGTTGAAGCCTCCTAATTATAGATATGACACGCTTCACTGTGATAACTAGGACTCTACAAACACAACTTCATACACTCCCGAGAACTCTTGAAATCTATGCTCTGATACAATATTTTTCATACCCCAAGCCTACACCCTGTGCCAGGTCGGCACTCAAAGACCACTACTGGTCCCTTAGAAAACCCTTCGCCTGGCTTATTGAACTCAGCGGAAGACATAAAGCATTACGAAAGTATTTCAAATGCTATACAACTTAACTGCCTCAAACTGAGCTCAAATGGTTAAAGATAAACATTTATCTTAGCCAAAGATGCAACTCAAATATGAACATAAGCTAGTAAAAAGATAATGATGAATGACTAACATCAGACTGACTATCTAGGAAGCCTCTAAAACTTATATGGATGTCGGGACAAGATCGCCAACATCCTAAAAATTGAAAATAAATCTGAAAACTATGAAAAATGAGTCAGGCAGAATGGAAGGAGGCTCAACCAACCGACTCTAAGATGCTCACTGAATCAATGGTGCATTGGGTGTTGATCTTACTTACATGCGTCTACATCATAATGTAATGCATGCCAAGTGACATCAGTACATTGAATGTACAAGGATGCGAGTTGGAATGCTGAAACAAGATAGACTTAAAAAAGATTATGAAAGAAACACTTACCTTGTCTCTTCTCAACTCATTAATACTTAAGTGGACTCATTTCATTATAAAGTAGTTTAAAAAAAGTGCAACATAAAGAAAAGGAAAACTTTTTAAAACATGATGTCAACTCATAATCGTAATATCATAAATACATATCATGCTTCCTCTAAAAGTCTACTTGTGCAATACATGAATGAAGTCATATACCCCCATTCATACTACTCAGAACCCCTTGAGGAACCATGCAATTACTACTGTGGGAGTTTCTCTAACTGAAAATCACCACTATGAGACTAAGTGGTGAGACAACCTTTTTACCATAACACTGCTACACTGTCCTATACTTTGCTGTCATATGCAACTACTTAACTTAGTGGATCCACTATCTTAACTTATGTGATCATCTAAAAGGTATGACCCATTAATACCCATAATGGCTACATGACTTATGGAGACTTGAGTTAATATGAAATGGCATCCCCATGTCCGTACTCAATACTACTCCCAAAAATATACTTAGGTCATATGTTCTTAAAACAACTTCTTTCTTGTGTTTGAGATAATTACTCAAAACTTAGCTTTAGATCTCTCCTTTGGAATCGATGTCCCCTTTATTTCTCAAATGTGACAACATTTTTTAATTCCTTGGGAAAAATTAATTCCCTATAGCTTTTGAAATGTGAACTCAAGTCTTTACTCTTAGCTTAAATTGAAATTTTAGTCTTTAAAACAAGGTCAAAACATTTGTAAAAGACCCTGAAACTTTGATGAACTTCACTTGACTTCACTCTTAACTTTGATCTTAACTCTTACTTGAATCGATTCTTAATTTGTACATGAATTTAATTATAGATTCTAGGATAATTATTTGTGTTTTGAAAGACTCCATGATGTTTAGAAAAGATTCCAAATAGCTACACATTAGAAAAGTGATTAAATCACTGTCTTGGAACAAGTTTGCGACATGAAGTTACTCCTTAATATTTATTTACGTAGCCAGATTTTGAGACACTGGAGTTTGAGTCCTCTTCGGGACGGGGAGTGACTTTATGTTGACAGAGGGAACAAGTTCATGACGCGGCCTAGTTTGACTTTACCTGTCCGATTATTTCCTTCTTCGTTTTCAAGCCCCAATTAGCCAAAACTCGAATATTGACCTCCAATTCGTTTTAGATTCTGATACCCAGCATTAGTACTCATGAATCTAACTTAAAAATCTAATACTCAACCTAAAAACACCACAATTCAACAAAATTCAGGAACACCATCTAATTTCTAGAAATCATGTAAAGAACATAAACTTTCAAACTCTTTAAGGAGGAATTTGACTAAACTAAACATGGTTGGCGTGTGGGTGAATGAAACTAGCCGCTATAAGATACTCTCATACCTTGTACAGATCACCCTTGATGAAATCCAAAAGTTATTCTAGACGAACTCGACGATCTTGGCTCCTTTTTTCTTTCTCATTCTCTTGAGTTCTTTCTCGAAAACCCTAACATATCTCCAAAAGTGTAAACTTACCAAGTTCACTTAAGGCCCTTAATAATATTACCAAAAACGATTTGAAATAAATGGGTAAGGGAAAGACCAAAACACCATTTAAAAATTCGAAATGTGCTTTACATATTCTAATAGCCCAACTTCCAAAGTGCATAACTCACTCATCTGAACTCGAAATTTCACAAACTCAGCGGCGCTTTGTTTTAAGGGATTTCCAAAAATATTATGAAGTAATCCTAAATTACAATGAACTAGAAGTTATAGACGTTTGAAAATGACCAAAAACTCACTTTAACTTACAAATTTCTAGATTTTTAATTTATTTCCAAAAATAGCTATTTCCATTTTCTAAGCTTCTTATAGTTACGTTTTAGCAGCAAGATCTTACACAAGCTCAAGCTATCCATATACACGGTGCATACCAACTAGAAGATACTCTTACCAAGGAGGCCCTTTCCAACCCAGCCTTCGACATGCACGTGTTCAAGCTAGGCATTGTTTCACACTGCCTACCTTGAGAGGTGTATTAGTGCATTACTTAGTGTTTACTAGTTCATCCAGTATTAGTTTTTAATTACTTTGGTTTATGTCTTTCAGTTACTGCCTCTCATTACTGTGTGATAATCAAGATTATATTTATCTCCCAATTTTGTGGATTAAGCTTAAGATATTGTTAGACTTAATTGTGTATATCATGCTGTAACATTCCAGCCATAATCTATTATGTTCTTCTACAACTTATCTATTTTATTTGACATAGGTTATTTTTTCACAATCCTACATATCATATACATTATTATCAACTACAAAATGATGCATTATATAAAAATTGCATCTTATGAACTTGAAATTGACTTACAGCATTGATCTTACAAAATCAATTTCAACTTCATTCAACACCTAACAAATGCAATGTACTCGATAACTTCATTGTTGTTATATTCGTGTATATACTTGACAACTTAGTTATAATTAGTTATTGATTCATTCATACTGATACATTGGACACTTATTTGTAGTTAGTAGCTGATTTATTCATTTATCTAATTGATAACTTAATTGTTATTTATTGTGATACATTTATTGGTACATATTGTTTGAGCTTACATACACCATTTATTCACAACCTTTTTGTATTAGATACATTATTATCAACTACATAGTGATACATTTTATAAAAAAGATGTATCTTATCAACTTGAAATCTTCCACAATTGTATACTTATCTTATAACACAAATAATGAATACTCGACCAGAATTATAGGTTGAATAAAGATATTCGTATGCTGCAATAACCTATTAACATTAAATTATCTTTCTTTTTGATCGTAATATGAACACTTTAAATTAAATCTTTATTTTTTTTCCTAATTTTTTCACAGGTTTAAAGGTGAGCTAACTATGACCACATAATTTATACTTTGGAAGAAATTCTACCGAGTTTAGGAGTAATATTTTGTATATTTCAGTTATATTTCTTTTATTATTGGATATATTTTATTTTTACTTAAGGAGCTTGTATAAGATATTAGCTTGTTATAATTTTAGTTATTTTTAATTGTATGATCGTGAGTGAATTTTACTGTTATCTAGCATATATTATTAATTAATATTTAATTAATGCAACTCCAATCTAAAAACTAATATAAATATGAAACAATTAATGTCATCAAATGATTGTAACTAGTGAGGAACATGTACGTCACGGTTCCCCATTGCCCAGATGAACTCGACATTTTTCCATCTTCGTTTTCTAGTCCTAATTCGCAAAAACTCGACCATTTTTCTCAAATTTTCTTTAAATTCAGATACTTAACGATAATTCCCAAGAACCTAAGAAAAAATAACTTTAAAAATCGACGTAAATATCACAGAGACTTGTCAATTCAACCCAATTCAAGAATACATATCAAGAACATCAAAACCTTTAACCTTTTTAGAATGAACCTTTTTAGAACGAATTTCACTGAGCTAAACATGTTTGGCGCATGGGTGAATGAACCCAACACTATGAAAGTGTCACATGTCTTGTTGCGTTAAATCCTTGGCTAAATCCATAACCAAATCAAAAAATCTTAGCGATCTTGAGATTTTCTCCTCCTTTCTCTTTTTTCTCCAAGCCCTAGCATGAATTTTCAATTGACTGAACTGATCTAATTTTGATTTGAACAGCCCAACTTCAAATGGGTATAACTCACTCATATAAACTTGGAAATGCACAAACTCGGCGGCATTGGAAAGATTATTCAAAGATCTTCCCTAAGATATCTAGAAACAACCTAAATCATGTTGATGTTGGAGTTATAATCGTTTGATGTTGACCAAAACCTCAACCTATTTTAACATAACAATATTTACAGATTATCATTCTTTCCAAAAATAATTTTTCCCAATTATTAACTCCTTCTTAGTTATTTCAATTAGCGAGACGTTACACATTAAGTTACGACTGAGTGAAAAATTATTTTTCGTCACGCAAGATCTTTAGCTACAACATATGATTTTTAAATGACGAAGTCATGTATCATTCATAATCAAATTTGTTGTAGTGAATTTACTTTGTTGTGTATAATTTAACGCTTCTACTATATACTATTTATTTTTTAATATTTAGATGACTTATATATAATAAGGTTGATTTGGTAAAGTTACTCCTATCATTTGCTACTTCTTAATCTCTGTATCAATTCAATAGTAGACAATCGTTGTTAGACTGATGAAATATAATATTTTAATTAATATTTCATCAATCAATTTATTTTTATATGTATTATCCAATAATATGCATACTATAGAAGTGCCCTTATTATTACTTATGGATAAAAATGTCTTTTTCAAATAAATATATTCTTATTCCTTTTCTTTTAAACATATATTTTCTTAATATTATTTTGATAATTTTCCATCTTGAAGGTGTCATGACCTAAGCCTATACCCTGAACGTGGTTGACACTCGAGAATCATTTTTGGCCTCAAGTGAATCCTTGCCCTACATCAACTATCCACGGAAGGTTTACTTAACATTTAAAAGAACTCAAAAGTAACTTTAATCACTTTCTCTAAATGAAAACTCGGAATATTTTAGAAATAAAACATTCAACAGCATACAAAGGCAACTCAAGTTTCAACATATAAGAAAAGAAATGGAAAGGAATAAAGAACTACTAATGTCTAACTATGAATCATCTACTAACTTAGATGGACATCAGGATAAGACTGACGGAGTACTAATAACAAAACTCGAATGATTAAACATAAATTAGGTATATTTTATAAGCAAGGAGTCTCACCAAACAACTTGGAACATGACAGGATCAACGGAGTGCCAGTCGCAGATCCTGATTTTCTCTATTTGTGTCATAAAAGATGTAGGATAAACGGCATCAATACATAGAATGTACAAGCATGTATGGGTATATCTTAAGCATGACATAAGCTTGAACTAGAATTGTAAAAACAAGTAACCTCATCTCGACTCAACCAAACCTCAACTCAATTCAGTATAAAGCAATGAAAAATAATGCCATATAAATAAAAGCATTTAAAATGGTAGATAGCAACTCAATGACTTAAAAATGAAATAATAAATCAGTTTGTATGTAAAAATACAAAGTAAAGTATGTCTGGGAGATTCTTCAATTGACAATCATTCAGTATGAGCTATAATCCACGACCCAAGGGTTACCCCCTAGATGATGTAACAAGGCATATAGAACCCTGAATAACTCCATACAAGACATTTAGTCCTCATAGAATAAGCAATAGAACAATTTAAGTAAAATAATATTTCAAGTCTAAAATTATTTTCATTCAAGAAAGCGAAAGTGTAGGCACTTTATATCATTATAGACATATATTACAATTAATGAAATAGGGCCGAACTAATACACCATGTCCAAAAAGGGAAAGTACATGAAAGAAACTAGACGTAAGGAAATCCATCCTTGAAACATGAGGACTCACCAAGCTCAGGAATAGTCAAATCCAAGCTCTAGCCACAAGTAAGATTACCTCTAGTGCGGGACCCTAATGTTGGGAAAAGTGTAGGCAAAAGTAGGTGTTAGCATAAAAATGCACTAAGTATGGTAGCCATCCATAAAAACACTTGAAAATGCAAAAGAGGAATTTCATTTCATGACATGCAATTTAAGAAGCTTGAACATCATATGAGAGATAGTTAGAAATCATAATTCATAACAATCATAGTCAACATAAGCAAACATCATATTTATAACTTTTGAACATTTAAGTGATACTTCCTTAAGCATGTCTTAGTTCATTATTAGTCTTATCGTTGTGGGAAATGACCTTAACCGACATGAGACCGCGTGAGCTATAACATTATAACCCGGTGTTACCCACATTGAAAAGGATTGTCCTTCTTGGCTAAGGTAGAACCTTGGTTTGTTATCTTATGTGGATTCCACTAGTTAAATATTCTACGAGGGCACATAGTTTATTGGATAAGGAGATTGTTACTAAAAGCCTGACCTTTGTAATGGGGCAGCTTCCATTTCAGGAGATTGCTTCTTGAAACCCAGCCTTTCTAGCGGGGGATCTTCCATCTTAATAGAGCATTCACTTAGTGCTAAGCATAAATCCCACAGAGTACTTATTAAGTCATAACTTGTTTCACGTCTCATGAAGGGGTATCCTTGACAATGAACCCAATATAGTTCATTAGGATAACTCATTATATAATGCGTGAGAAAAACCTTTTACTATACATGTCTACATGTGAGTATTACATTCAATTAGGTGAGAAAGACATTCAACCCTAGATCTTTATTATGTGAGAAAAACCTTTCACATCATGTTCGTTGTGTGTTAAAGATAATTCCCTTTCAATCAAAACAACAAAAATAACACAATCATTTACACTTCACTCAGAAACTGTCCTTAAAGTATTTACATAAATTTCATAAAAGCGTACATAATCTTACACTTTACCCTTTCAAGGTTCACAATCTACTTTCAATAAATGCATCTAAAATTCACGCATTACACATTTATTTCATTGTAATTTTTGTTATTCTATCAAATCATGCATAAATCCATAAAATACCTCTTTCAGAAACAAAACCCACATCATATCATCAACTATGAGAAACATGGGAATTTCATGGGTTCTTGGGGATACATCATAAAACTCATAGGAAATAATCAATTCATGCTTAGTAAAACTCAATTCAAGCATTAAAATAAACTTTGAAAGGAAACCATGTCTTTTGAATCAAACACTAACTTTTGGAGATTTCTATCTTTTGAAATTAAAGGTTCTGAGAGGACTCCATAGATTAAGCTACCCATGGATTAAACTCTCAATACCTTAACAAAAAATCCCAATTCTAAGCTTCAATAGAAGAATTGAACCTTGAAATTGAACACATATGGACTTCCTTCTCCTTCTCCTTCTTATTCTCCTTCTCCTTCCTCTTCTCCTCCTCCTCCACCTCCTCCACCTCAACCTCCAACTCTACCTCCATCTTCTCCTCCTCCTCCAGCTCCCACCTCCACCTCCTCCTTCTTCTCCTCCCCCTTCTCCTTCTCCTCCTCAACTCTTTGTTCCCTTCCCTTCAACTCGCTCATGAAGTAGTGCAACTTGTCTTCCTCAACCATGTTGCTTATATTGAGCATTAAGGATGAAAATTCCTTGATATAAACCCTCATCATGCTTCTTTGTTTCAATCCCTGTAGTATATCCCTTCCCAACCAAGACGAATTGCTAGGAAGTAATTGAGTATTCAATTATTTCTTCAACATTTCCCACGTTTCAATCAGTGGTAGATATGAGCTTTCAGCTTTAGCAACCCTTGTTCTCCACCAAACCTTGTCCTCTTAACTTAAGTACATTGTTGTGATTGACACTTTTTCACCATCCGGAACCTTTGCTTCCTTGAAGTAGTTTTTAAATTCCAAAGAAAGTTCTCTGCTTCCTTAGAACTCCTAACACAATTATAACCCAAAGGTATTGGTACCTTCAACCTTATGAGGTTAATATTCCCTTTCAACCCTCGACGTAGAAGAAGAACATGACCACACAAATCTTAATTCTCTTTGCGGATCATTTCCATTTCCGTTTGGGCTATTTTGTGTTTAGCAGCATAGTCTGCTTCTGACATTTCAAATTTTTCGTTCACGGCCTATTTGGTCAAGGTAAATTTTACATTCACCCTTTGAATTCAAGTGACTAGATTAACCAAGTCCTTCCCATCGTTCGTCCCACAAAACAACATTTTCAAACGTTCTATCCTCTCCCATAGTTCAACAATTCCAATAGCCATCGAAATAATATATGTAACGCTTTGATACTAAATTGTCACATGGAAAGACTACTCCACCTTCATTCAGAGCAAAAGGGTAGCCCAATGTGCGGAAGTCAAGTCCAAATCAACTCATCCCTTTCGAAGCCTAATCTGCCTAAACTTTAATAACGGGTTCTTTCTTTCTGCCTTAGATTATTTTTCGAAGCTTAATATTAAAATTCACACAATATATACGGGAAAACCCAACCTTTTTATTCATAATCAAAACAAATAAAAAGGACTCACTTGTTAGGATAACGAGTCTATTGCTGCCTTAGACACCTTTTTAAACCCTCACATAGCTGAGTTCACCCACATTATAAATGATTGATTCCACCCGCACGTTGACCCTTCAAAAATTCATTCATGCCAACCTTTTTCCGTCACTGTGCCTATGTTGAGTAACGGAATAAGGACCCTTACAGTGGTGCACTAGCTGGTAGTTGGAGAAACCTTTTTATCGATAACCTCTTTAAAGCATTTGATGTGTGTGTTTTAAACCTTGCTAGTGGAGAAAATAAACACACAATCTTATGTTTCAGTATATTTCATCGAGATTTAGGCAGATAAAGAAATTTATGAGGAAATACAATTTGGGAATTTCTCTTTTAAATATACTATTATTACCCGAGAAATCAAGAATTCTCATAGACCATAGTTTTAATGAGCTTACTGTTATACTGGATCTTTGGATTACTTTTTTAGTTAATCTACTTGTCTTATCATAATGTGTGTGTGCTAATGCTATATTGATAGAAAAGGTGCTCAAAGCAAGCATGTTTGGCTAATTCAGAACTTGTTTTTGTCTTAGTTTAGAATAGTCCTAAACTTTGTCTTCATGTCTTTGTTTCACTATATGAGAACATGCCTTTCATGTCACAAAAGAATAATTTATGTCTGATATCTTTTTATAATAGAAGATTCCCTCATAATGAAATTTTTTTGAAATTGCTATCTTAGCTAGTCTTCTTGTTGTACATAAAATTTACCTTAGCTAGAAATAATGAAATTGCAGGTCATACCCCAGAAAATTGCTAAAGTATTGAGGGATAAGCTAGAAGATTATGTAAGTTTTACATGACCAAGTAGCTCACTTTCAAGGTACAATCATCTACTATTTGCGACACGTTATTCCTTTAAAATGGATGGAAATAATTTTTGAACATTCATCCCCTTAAGGAAAATAACTTACTCATCTTTAAGTACATTGGTGCCTTAAGTTTTGAAATTATAGTGTTGGATAGTAAAATCTTGTGTGAGTTGGCATTGCAACTTTCTTTAACTACTTGTGTGTCTAAGACTTGATTTGTTGAAGAAAGTTGCAACACCAAATCTTTGTTCTTATTTTTATTTTCTTTTGTATTCAGTAATGTCATTAATGATATACAACATTTTCACTATTTCTCTGTTCATGAATAATGACATTTTTAACTACAAAAAAAATCAGAACAAAGAGTTGGCATTCCAACTTTCTTTAGCAACTCAAGCCTCAGACACTCCATTAGTTATATCGTTGCTTACTTTTATAGGCGTATTTACCATGCTTTCACATGCAATGTCTGCACGCTTACTTTTTTTTTCATAAAATGAACTTTTTTTCTCGCACGAGCTTTGACTATTGAAAACAGAAACATCAAATTTTAAGGCTCCGATGCACTTGAACACTAGTAAGTCGTCTTCCCCAAGGGAATGTCATTCATAAATTCTTTGCACCAATTTGTGAGGAATAGTGTATCACTAATTGCAGTAATTTCTGCCGTCCCAATTCAACCACTTTGACATGTAATACTTACATAAACTTCTAGTTCATTCCTAAAACTTTTAGAAATTTTCTAGGGTATGAACTATAATTTCATCTTTTAGTCAAGGTTCATGTATAATGTTCAACAAGAAAACTTGATCAGATAAAAAACATCAGATAACAATAGGTTATGGGGACGAGCAATTAAAATCTATAAGAACCCATAATATGTTTATTTTTTACCCTTAAATCAGTATCAGTAACATATTATCACATATCAGGTTTGGATTACGTGGTATGTCAGTTTGTTTTAGCGCATAGTTTTTATGTCTTTGATGAAATATTGGATTTGTTGGATTACTTTTTTAGTTAATTTGGTTATCTTTTCTTAATGTGTCCTTGCTAATTCTATATATTTATAGAAGAGGTGCTCAATCATGATTTTGAGCAAACATTTGGCTAATCCACGACTGGTTTTTTCCTCAATATGCGAAGAGTCCTTGACTCTTTGTCTTCACATCTTTGTTACGATGTATTAATACCAAGCCATTCATGTCAAAAATTTATCAAATATGTCAACAATATCTTTCTCTCAAAGACAACGACTATGTTTTGAACAAAGTAGGACTTAACAGTTGTAAAGGGCATTACTTTTGCAACCTCCCGCCAACTACAATTATCAGGGAACTACGTGCACCTAGGCTAAAATAATGGAAAAAATCACTTAGTGTTTTTTTAGTGAGACCTTAGGGTTATCAACAATTTCATTGACCATTACGACACACCCTTAGGTGATGTGACATTTAAATATTTAAAACCCACACATTGTTGTTAGTTGGCCACTGCCGTACGCAAATTTTTTTTGTATGTCTTGTCACCATTTAAGGAGGAGAACAGATGAACAAACTTGAGGAAACAATAACTGATTCTCAAAAATAAGGGTTTTAGAATTAGCGTGATTAATTACTCTTTTTTCCAAACTTCTAAAATTAAACTTATTTAATAATATCTTTTTAGTACTGTTTTTTCTAAAAAATATATTTTTGCGAGAAGAAGTTTGTGTTTGACCAATAGAAACAGAATACAGATGAAGGAAAAAGTTGAAAAATTTAGTCCTTTGAAGATGAAAATAGTTTTTGATATTAAGTTGTTAAGAATTTACTTGACTGTACAATTTTTGACTATAAATTCGAGAGAAAGAGATACTTAAAAGTATTGAGAGTATCTATAACACAATTGTTGAAAGTGGCAAAAATGTACTTGGATTGAAAAAGACAATAGATTTTATAATATTCCAAGAAATTTGTTGACCATTCAATATTTTATATTTGTTGAGTACTCATACGTATTTGTGAGAAATCTATAAAATATATTGTCATTTTTAACCCTAATAGTTTTTGCCGCCTTATTGTTTATACTTTACAGACTTTCAAGTATCTCTTTCTCTCGGGTTTATAGTCGACAAACCTAGAGGAAGCCAAAATCTTAATAAACTAAATAAGAATATTATATTCATAAAAGTATTGCATTTTTCAACTTTTTTCTTCGTTGCTATTCTCTTTGTAATATATACCTAAAAAGGGTTTTCAAAGGACCATTTTTCAATCAAATCATTTGAAACTATGTCCAATATAATTTTTCTTTCCATGTTCTGCAATGATTACAATCACTCCTCATTCAGTAAAAAAAATAATATTTGAGAGAAAAATGATTCTTTTTCAAATCTCTTTATGTATGTAACAAAAAGAGAACAGAAAAGAAGAAAAATGTTGAAAAATTCAATCATTTTATGTAGATAATATTCTTAAATAATTATTACGAATTTACATGATTGTAGATTTATTGATTATAATCTCGAGAGAAAGAGATTTTTGAAAGTCCTTAAAGTATCAACAATGAAGCGACATAAAGTAATAGGATTAAAAATGATAATATATTTTATACGTTTCACACAAATACATATATATAAATATCTTAAAAGAGTACAAAATCTATTTCTATTTTCAACCCAATTACTTTTTTGACACTTTCAACCCCTGTGTTAATGATAATCTCAATACTTTTTTTGTCTCTCTTTCTCTCGAGCTTGTAATTAAGAAATATATAGTCAAGTGAATTATTAATAAGGATATGTAAAAAGCAAAAACTTACCAAAGATGAACAACTTGAACACCGTCATCCACTTTCCCCTCTTTTGAGATTGCAAAGTGTACGAAATCTTGCATGGGGAAAAATAATATGAGTATTATCAGATGGGACTCTTTTTAACATGTTCTTGCATTTATTAGTTTCCTATTGAATCTAATTATTTTGATCCTCGTTCTAATAAAGGTAAATTTGTTGAATTTGGTCTAATTTTGGTAAATATGTTATCTAATTTGTCTAATTAAATAATTAGACATACTCCACTATTATATACTATTATTATATATACTTTCGAAAACTATGTATGTTACCACAGATTAATAGTTTTCTATAATATATTTAGAAAGAGACATATAGATACATGTATTTATTGCTAACAAAAATAGTAAAATTGGGTGAAAGATAAGAGTCCATTGAGAGAGAAAATGACATGATATTGATCAAAATTTTCACATTCTGTAAGATCAATAAATATGACATACAATCAAGCTACACAATAAAGAAGGAATGACTAATGAAAGAAGTAAAATTCATTTCAGGGCAAAAACACAAATGAACTATAGGGAAGAGTTAGTTGTACAACATTTTCTAAATTAATTTTCTAAGATAAAACTCAATTCAAACCTCTAAAACACATTTAGAATTGTTGTTTGTAGATCTATCTTCATTAAAAAAGGGTATTCATCTTTCGTAAAGCTAAGGCGTTTAAAAATAAATAAGAGCAGCTTTTGTAGATGTTTTGTGTGTGTCATGTTAAGACCTACATACAACAAATAATCCAATAGACTTTCACAAAGTGTGGTATACAAAGGGTAAAGTACACGCCAACCTTATAACTACCTTTCTGAGATATAACAGTTGTTCTCGAAAGACTATTGGCACAAGAAAACCAAGTAGTAACTAAAACTAAAAATATGACTGCTAATAGGAAAACAGTGTAGATCATATATGAAAGGATCCATATCAACAATAGGGTGAGGGCAATACTGATATTAGCCTAACTCCTCCTATCCATGTATTTGACAGTTTATAAATGAAGGTGACACTTATAATAACAGCGTAGAGTATACATAACTGTAAAAACGAAATATCGTACAAAACTGAGTATATTAGAATAACTTTGTTATGAATTAAGAAGTCAAATATAGAAGAAATAAAAATGTAGTTGTAGACAGATAAAGTAGTGTAAAGTAAGGGAGACTAATTTCCTTTCATTTAAATTGAGAGTTTGAGATTAAAATAAGTTTAATGAATAGCAAGGGCTAGGATTCAACCACGACACCAGGGAAATTAAGACTATTATAACGACCTTGACATGGGAAAGTGGGTTTACATGAAAAGTTGTATTTTTCTCATCTCTTCTAAATTCTCTCTTGTAAAAATTCCCTATCTCTTTCTGTTTATTACTCTTCCTCCTCTAATTCCCTTCTATTTATTCTTCGATCAGGTTATGCATACATCAATTAAATACTAGTCAGCTTCTGTACATTTGCTATTTCATTATTAGACTTTAATTGCTTTCAATTATATTTTATTTAGTTCAACGAAACTGTAGAAATTTTTCTCAAAAATATATTGTGTGATTATCTTCTGTTTATTTGTGATTAAATATGATAAACCATGGAAATCTCATTCCAAAAGAAATTCCTATTAAGAAATTCTAATTTGTGAAATCAAAGTAATTAAGTGTTTTATCTAATGGAGTAGCATATTTTCCAAATCTAAACAATTCCAATAATGAAAAAAAATAACTTGAACCCATACGCTCACATAGGCACTTATTACTTTCCTATTTGATCTAATTGTTTGGATCCTTGATTTAATCAGATTAAATATAATGGGCTTGGTCCAATTTATTTATATTTTTTTTAAAATTAGAATACTTAAGTAATTAGACATACGCCAGTATTATATAAATTTTTTTATCATATATCCACTCAAAATATTATTTACTTTACGATTAATTAATGGTTATGCATCATATATGTGGAAGAGACACCTAGATACATTCATTTTTTTTGCTAAAAAACACTAAAATAGGAAAAAGGCAAGGGAGACAGGGAGAGAGATAGTCATGTATGTGAAAATATCTCGATATACAAATCTATGGTAATACTCAC
This sequence comes from Solanum pennellii, assembly GCF_001406875.1. Classification (NCBI taxonomy): domain Eukaryota; kingdom Viridiplantae; phylum Streptophyta; class Magnoliopsida; order Solanales; family Solanaceae; genus Solanum; species Solanum pennellii. The sequence continues at coordinate 51,914,639 of NC_028645.1, read as the reverse complement.
AATAATGCAAACTAAAATATATCTTTGTTAACAGTTATAATAATAGAATTTCGGTACATTTCGACAAAATAATACAATTATATAAATTTTCACCGGTAACTCTAGAGTTTAAAGTATAAAGTTCCTAAGTCTTGTAATATTCGTAATATTTTTGTTCAATTCCATCATATTGTGCCTAACAACTCTTAGTTTTAGGCTCGACGTTTTTCTGTAAGTCACTGCACAAAATATTATCCGAGAAACAAAATACAAGCATTGGACAAGATATATTTACAATTTGGAACAAAATTTGAAGCAACAACGATAAACTGATCAAATCACAACTTGTTTTAACTACATAGTAGACTAAAGTGAAAACTTAAGCATAAACCTTCAGATTTTATACAGTACTAACTCTTGTTACTTAAACTATAAAGACAAAATGAACATATACACATAATTGATATAATAAAAGGGCTATAGCACTCATATTCAATAGCTAAGCACGGAGAGTAAAGCCTTGATCATAATGCTTATACATTTTAATTAAAATAAAACAACACCTAGTATACATAAATATATCTTACCAAAATAGCGCCAATAGGAAACTTCTCCAAATTTTTTTAAAATATAAAACAGACTCTAATACAAAATCATTAACATATTCCATATGAATATCTACTTCTAATGCTAACATATGTTCTAGATAGAAGGTGCACAATGTGTAGGAAATATTAAACTGCAAAGATCTCAAATAGAACTTAGTTAAATTTAATTCTGGTTATCATGACTAAATAGAATAAAATTCACTATTCATACCAAACAACACAGAGGAAAAAGTAAAATGATTACCTTCTATAGGGTATTGAACTTGAGACATAGGTGGTTGATCTTAAATTCGATGGACTCCGGACTCCAAGTTGTCTCGAAAAACAAGAAAAATAGTAGATCAAGTGAAATTAGTATCTGTTATGGTCCGAGAAAACACACAAAACCAACTAAAGGGCTAGTAAAAAATTGTTTGTTAAGAGGTTAGAGACAATGACTAAATGGTTGTTTTGAGAGGACTATGGCAGCCTCCCAAAACATGAAATGGACTTTGGTTGCAAGTATCTGTAGGGAAAATTAGGGTTCTGCATTTGTTGAGAGGGAAAATCATTTTTGAACTTCTAAATTGGTCAAATGAAAATCTTAAAAATTTGAACGTTTGAAGTTCAACCAAAGCTCATCATATTTTGTCAAATTTGACTTAGTTTGTATGAGTTTTTCTTCGAATTAATCAAAAATTTGTGAAGCTTTGCCAACATTTTGAAAATAGACATCTGTCAAGGATAGTAAAGGTGAAATTTGTTTCACCAAAAAGGCATGACAAGGTCCACAATGCCTGATGAAGTATAAATGTTGTGTCAAATAATTGAAGAAGAGGGAGAGGGGTGGTTTGTGTTTCAAAACCCTAGCTACGAAATGTGCTGATAGAGGTTGGTTCGAATTAGCTAATGGACTTATGTGAAGGTTTCTTTGGGCCATATTTTGGACAGATAATGGGCCATCTTTATATTTTTTGAATTAGTCATTTTCAGCTTCTAATACTATAACTAATACAACATATAATTACTATGTACAAATAAAATACTAGATTTATAACTTTTCACAAATGATTAAGAAAAATATTAACTTCTAACTAATTTAATAAGTAAGAAACTTTAAATAAGATTAATACAAAAGAGAGATTAAAAAGTAGTTTATTACTAATTCTATAGAAAAATGTAACGACCATAAGACTAATAACAATAATAGTAGCATTAAGTCATAATAATATCATAAAATAATGGTAAAATAATTATTACTTTGAATCTCAAAAATAGAATTTTGAAAAAGAAAGGTCAAAATAAGGTGTCAACAGAAGCATCTTAAAGTAGATTATCAAACATTTGACTAGGTTGGACATATGCCTAGCAGCTTAGATATTACAGATTTATCTTTGTGAATAAGTCAAATGTCATAGTTCAGTAGTCCTAAAACATATGTTGTTGGGTCTTTATATGCATACAGTAATACAAACATATTGTAGAATGAGAAATCAAAGTTTCACTCTAATGGATCATGTAAGTGATGTAAAAAAAATATTCCACATAATATAACAGATATAATAAAACTTGATACAACAAATATCTTAAATATTTATTGTAACGACCTGTTTAGTCGTTTTGAGCAGCAGATTTTATTTCTGGAAAAACTGTGTGAGTCGACGGAACCCACGACGGACCGTCATGGACACGACGGGCCGTCAAGGGTGTCTCGTTCCAAAAGACTTAGACTTCTGAAATTTGGGTACTGAAAT
>NC_028645.1:51902866-51904270 GCF_001406875.1 Solanum pennellii | reverse complement strand
TTATGTTGATATTAAATTGAAATGTTAAGGTTTAGATTGGTTGGTTCGCTCACATAGGAGGGTAAATGTGGGTGCCAGTCGCGGCTCGGTTTTGGGTCGTGACATTTATCAATCTTTATTAAATATATGATGTATCTATTGTATTCAATCAAATATCGGTGAGATATTTGTATTTTATATCAATTTTAATCAGACAACTATATTTGTATTTGACTCTACTATATGTGTATTTTGTATCAATTGTCTTTGTAATACAACAGATACAACATTTATTCATAGTCTCTCCTCCCTCTTTCTATATAGCTCACCTCGCTCTTCCTTATATCAATATCGCTCGTCTCCCTCATCCTTATCTCAATGTCACTCGTATCTCTCCTATTTATTATGTGTAACTATATAGAATTGTTTTTGGTACAATTGTATGCAGTTTGATACAAGTCAATTGTTTCAATTGTATCGTAATACATCGAATATAACAAGTAGTCAACCTCTCTCACCTCTCTCCTCACTCTACTCCCTATAAATATGTAGTTATAGTTCGTAAGTAAGCAAAATGTAGTTATTAGACCTCTACTTAAGACCAAACTATAGTCATTTTGAATGTTTCCCTTTTAGTATAGTACACCAACAAAAGTACATATAGGGAATATATTTTTCAATAATAAAAAATAACTTAACTTCTGTTTTTATAGAGAAAAGATAATTTTATAAAATGATGTTATCTACGACTCGATATGCATGTGTGACACACATACAATGAAAATAGTATACTTACAAATGACATGAAAACACTATAGGTAAAATTAAATATTTCTAAAATCATACATAAAAATGTATGGCAAATGAGCGTGATGACATGAGGGAGAAAATGACCGGTGAAAATTTACTCAAAAAAGGTGACATTGATGAAATCTTTATAATTAATTACACTTTTGAACAAACTTTTGAAATGATTCTTTTTTATAATTACTATTTTATTATTAATAGATTCTTACTTCACAAAAATGTAAATAAATACATCACTAAATATAAAATATTAAATGGTCAATAAAGATATCAAAAGAGCGTAAAATCGATTGTTATTCTCAACCATGATACTTTCTTGCCGATACAGTTGTGACTTTTTGTAACGACCTGTTTAGTCGTTTTGAGCAGCAGATTTTATTTCTGGAAAATTGGCTGAGGAAACGGACCCCACGACGGAACGTCACAGGCACGACGGACCGTCGCAGGGTCTCGTTTCAGCATACTTAGAAATTCTGAAATTGGGTACTGAAAATCGACTCTCTGTAATCTGTGACGGACCTGCAGGACGTGCCATCACATCCACGACGAGCCGTCGTAAGCTCCCGTTGCAAAACACTTCAACTCTTGAGAAATTGGTACGGGAAACGAGTCTCTGAC
>NC_028645.1:51883910-51900877 GCF_001406875.1 Solanum pennellii | reverse complement strand
CCCCCTACTTTTATGTTTTCTTCTTTGTTATTTGTGGAATGCAGCGAACGTTCCGTCAACTTCAACTCAACAGTAGATCTAGCCAGTCTTCACTACCTTCGGAAATTCAGGGTGAGCTAACGCGTCTAGCTTGGACTGGGTCTTCTTCTTCAAGTCTTGATGCCTTGAGCTTCCGGCATGGACTAGCTTTTTAGTTATTTTTGTTCTTAAGACATTCTTAGTTTAGTAATTTGAGATAGATGTTCTTGTGATGATGACTTCCAGATTTTGGGAAATTAATAGATGTTGATTTGTGTTATTTAATGAGTTTAAGTCTTCCGCATTATTTTCTGTTGATATATGTTAAAATGATAAGGGTAAGATTGGTTGGTTCGCTCACATAGGAGGGAAATTGTGGGTGCCAGTCGCGGCCCCGGTTTTGGGTCGTGACACTTTTTTTATTTTATTCTGGTTTATAAAAATAAAATCTACAATAAGGTGAGTTTCTAATAATTATTAAGGATCAACTTTTTCAACTTTTTTCTTTCTTTTTATTTTCTTTCTATACAAAAAAGGATTCGAAAAGAAAATATTGTTTTTTTTTCTTTTAGGATTTCCTTAAATCTTTCTTTTTTTCGGCATAATGAAGAGTAACTATTAAAATTAAAGAAACAAGAAGGAAAAAATGTAATGGACACAATTTGGAAATACTGGACTTTTTCAAATTCTTTCTAGAGTTTTTTATTAACAACTCGTAGGTGAAAAAACTCCTTTGAATTTTTCGCACAACTTGTTGTGTGGATGATTTTTTTTTATAATTTTGTGTGATCTTAGAGTTTTTTAATAATGATTTTCAGATTATTAATTCATTTTGTGTTAAAACTTTTGACCATTTAGAGTTGACCCTCTTAGCAATTCCACTTAACTAAGTATTAAGCATCACTTACGCTCAGAACTACGTACCGTAGATCAAACGATGGTCCGTGATGGTCATTCATAGTTAATGTCAGAGGTTGGGTGACTTTGAGTCTCAATCCACAGTCACAGACCACAGACCATTGTCTGATTTATGTACAGTAAATTCTAATCGTGGATAGACACCTATTCAATTTTCTTGGTTGAGTTTTTGGTAGAGTTTTAGTGGCAAACAATTGATGTAGAGTACGGACCGTGGATCACACTACGGTCCATCGATGGTAAGTGTCGGTTGCACCTGAAGATTTTTGAAAAGTTTATTTCGGGTGTATTTTGGATATGGGATGTTACATTATTTCACCCTTGAGAACATTCGTCCTTGAATGAAGACAACACTAGCTTAAATAGAGGGAGAAAGCTGCAAACCCTACTACTAAACAAAGAGGACTCATTTTTTGACTGAATCTAGTACCAAGAAAATGTAAATACGTTTAAATGTAGTACAAACTTAGGGAACATGATTCTATGGATGAATTCACGCATCAATGACTAAAAAATTGAAGAGGAACTAATATAATACCTCAAGCTGGAGCGGAATTGGAAGGAAAGAGGTGAGGATACTTGCATTTCATTGATGCTTCTACTTCGCAAGCAGCTCCCTCTACGGACTTACTCCTCCACAGAAACTTGACTAAAGCTAATTATTTGTTTCTCAACCTTCTAACCTGAGGGTCAAATATCTCAACTGGTACATCCTCATAAGAAAGACTATCCTTCACCACCATACTCTCTCATGGAACGACAGATGCTGGTTCACCCACACACTACTTCAAGAGCGAGATGTGGAAGACTGCATGCACTGTTGCTAGTTCTGCTTGGAACTCTAACTCATATGCCACCTTGAAAACCCTCTTCAAGATCTTGTATGGGCCTACATATCTAGGACTGATCTTCCCTCTATTGCCAAATCCAAGAACCCCTTTCATAGGTGATACTTTTAAGAAAACCGAATCATCAAGTTGGAACTCTAGTTCCCTTCTCCTTACATCTGCATAAGATTTCTGACGACTCTGGGCTCTGTTAAGTCTATATTTAAGGAGTTGCACCTTCTCCATAGCATAAAGGACTGAATCTAGCCCTATCAAAGCTACTTCACCTACTTTACACCAACCAACAGGAGATCTATATCTACGCCCATACATTGCCTCATAAAGGGCCATCTGAATGTTGGAATGGTAGCTATTGTTGTTGGATAACTCAATAAGAGGAAGGTGATCATCACAAATACCCTAGAAATTTATCACACATGCTCTCAACATATCCCATAGGCTCTAAATGGTATGCCTGTCCATCCGTCTGAGGAAAAATGTTGTGCTAAGATTAACTTGAGTACTAAGACCTTTCTCAAATGATTTTGAGAAATGATAGGTAAACTAAGGACCTCTATCCAAGATGAAAGACAAAGGAACCCCATGGAAAGTCAAAATTTTATTAATGTAAAGCTTGGCATAGTCCTCTGCCGAATCTGTAGTCTTGACCACCAAATAGTGAGTAGACTTAGTCATCCTGTCAACTATCACCCAAATAGAGTCATGCTTTCTGCGAGTTCGAGGTAACCCTGTGATGAAATCCATATTGATCACTTACCACTTCCAAATAGGAATGTCGATCTGTTGAGTCATACCCCCTGGTTTCTGATCACTTACCATAACTTGCTGGCAGTTGGGGAACTTACTCACAAAATCTGCTATATCCCTCTTCATGCCATTCCCCCAATAGACTTTATGAAGATAGCGGTACATCTTAGTGGCACGTGGGTGAATAGAATATCTGGAGTTATGGTCTTCTGCAAGAATATGCTGTCTCAGCATACCCACATCAGGAACACATAATCTACCTTGGTAACAAAGTACACCATCTTCCACGAACCTTCTATAATAACCTACTAGACCTAAGAATCTTCTGATATCTGTAGCGGAGGTAGGTCCGGGCCATTGTTTCACTGCTTTTATCTTCTGCAAATGTACTCGGATCCCCTTGCGAAAATAATGTGAACAAGGAAACAAACGGATAGCAACCAAAACTCACTGTTGCTAAACTTAGCGAATAATTTGAGATCTTTGAGAGTCTACAGAACAACTCTGAAATGACTCACATGTTCTTCCTCATTCCTAGAGTAAATGAGGATATCATACATAAAGACGATAAAGAACAAGTCTAACTACTATTTGAACACTTTGTTCATCAAATCCATGAAAGTTGCATGAGCATTGTTTAGTCCAAATGACATAACTACAAATTCATGAGTCCTGAAAGTTATTTTCGGAATGTCACTATCTCTCAGTCTAAGGTGATTATAACCTAATATGAGGTCTATCTTCGAGATATGGATAACACCCTGAAGTTTTTCAAACAAGTCATCAATCCTGGGGATCACATACTTATTCTTGATTGTGACCTTGTTCAACTGTCTATAGTAAATGTACATTCTGAGAGAACCATCTTTCTTATTCACAAACAACATTGGTGCACCCCATTGCGAAATACTAGCTCTGATGAAGCCCTTATATAGAAGGTCGTTCAACTACTCTTTCAATTCCTTAAGCTCAGCTAGAGCCATTCTGTAAGGGGGAACATAAATAGGCTGGGTATATGGAAGGACATCAACTTCACAGTCGATTTTGCTTTCGGGAGGGACTCTGGGAAGATCTTCTCGAAACACTTCTTAGAAAATCACTAACTACTACAACTGACACAAGAGTTGAGTTTCAAAGCTAGATTCCATAACCCGAACTAAATGATAGAGATAACCCATAGTGATTATCTTTCTGGCCTTAAGGTAAGAAATGAATCGTCACCTTGGGCTAAGTTACTACCCTTCCATTCTAAGATTTGTTCATTTGGAAACAGAAAATGGACAATCATAGTCCTACAATAGACTGAGGCATAAGAGGAATGTAACCAATCAACGCCTAGAATGACATCAAAGTCTACCATTTCTAACTCTACAGGATATGTTGAGGTGACTTTGAGAGTGTTACGCCCCGAGCGGCCCTTGAGACACAGACACGGGACCTAGGACCATAGTGATCCCAAGATAACCCTACTGGCATGATCATGATCATACAAAAAATAATAAATTCAATTCAGAAGCTAAACAATATTTATAATGAAAAGACAGGGGATACCCATATACTATAACTGAGATATTTGAAATTGATTAGTTTAGTTCAAAAAAATATCAACTCAATACTAAGATGAAACTAACTATGTTTGAAAATAACCTCTAACTGACTAGACATACTGGGACAAGCCCCACCTAATCCATCAAAAACTAAAACCAAATGACTAAAAGATTGAAATGAACTCATGACTATTAATCTCAAAGAATGACGACTCACCACAGATTCTGCTGAACTGGAGATCGATAATCGATCTAAGTTTGAATTGAATGCTGAGAACCTAAACCTACATAACGAGAAGATGTAGCGCACATATTTGTTAGTACTTGAAAGGTACTGAGAGTGTAGGATAGAGTACAGCTAAAATAACACAGAATTGAATAAGCACAAAAGCAAGTATAATATTATGAAAATGATATACTGAACTCTGAGCTAACTGGATGCAATGATCAAATTATAACATGCTGGGACTGTATACTAACTAAACTGTAAATATGGTCAACAAAATAGAGTCTGACTGAACTGTGGGAGCTACTAATAACCGATAATAAAATCACATGAGCTAAATGTGGAGTCCGATGTGTACTCCCTATTGAGAGGACCCAATATACCATGCTAGAGGTATAAAGGCATGCTGGTGTGATCACTTAACTGATGCCCACAAAGGGGACTTACAACCTACCTAGCTAATAGTTCTATGACTATTTGGGTACGCTGAACCCTAGTCCAACTCGGTATTATGCTACTTCTAATAAATTAAGTGATTAAGACATGATGACTGAGTTTCTGTAAATATTTGATAGCTCAAAACTGAACATGTAAACTAAGAATGCAATAATTAATTTGAAAATTATGCATTAATAACAGAGGCATGCATATCTGAAGTAATGGTATAATTTGACCTAGCATGTGTAATTCAAGAATTAAAGAGATACATAGCTAGGGTTCTGAAATTAATGCGATAATCTGAGTAATAACTTAACAATGTGATTTTGAACATATATCTAAGTACTTCGTGATGATCTGCTGTAATTCTAGAAGCCCTAGGTCTATCCAGGATAAACGAATCAAGAATAGGCTGAAAACTAGGGACCTAATCCGGTGAAAGGAACCCACTAGTGAAATCCCACATATATCTGGGTGAACACATATTGAAGGCTTTTATGTTCAGTGAACACATCTACATGAACACCATATAAGTATTGTCTCCAAATCATGAGTGCAAGCACCATTGCTGCAGGCTCGAGGTCATGAGTTGGATAGTTCCTCTCACGCACCTTAAGATCTCTAGAGGCATACGCTATAACCTTATCCCGCTGCACCAACACGCAACCTAGGAACACTCTAGATGCATCACAATAAATCACATAACAATCTAAACCCTCTGGTAGATTCAAGACAAGAGGTATAGTCAATTCTAGTTTTCAATTCTGCAAAGCTGTTCTCACAATAATATGACTGTTAAAACATGACCATCTTCTGAGTCAACCTAGTTAATGGTGAGGCTACGGATGAAAATCCTTCCACGAACCTTTTATAATAACTTGCTAGACCTAAGAAACCTTTGATATCTTTAGCAGAGGTAGGTCTGGGCCATTGTTTCACTGCTTCTTTCTTCTCTGAATCTACTCGAATCCCCTCATTAGATACAACGTGACCAAGGAAAGCAGTAAATTCCAACCAGAACGCACATTTGCTAACCTTAGTGAATAACTTGCAATCTTTGAGAGTCTGCAGAATAACTCTCAAATGACTCGCATGTCATTCCTCATTCCTAGATTAAATGAGGATATCATCAATAAATATGATAACGAACAAGTCCAAATGCTGTTTGAACACTTTATTCATCAAATAGATGAAATCTGCAAGAGCATTGTTTAGTCCAAATGACATAAATAAAAATTCATAATAACCATACCGAGTGGTCAAGGCTATTTTTGGAATGTCACTATCTCTGATTCTGAGCTATGATAACAATTCTTAGGTCTATCTTTGATAAGTGACTAGCACCCTGAAGTTGGTCAAACGAATCATCAATTCTGGGGATAGGATACTTATTCTTGATTTTGACTTTGTTAAAATGTTTATAGCCAATGCACATTCTGAGAGAGCCATCTTTTTTCTTTACGAACCATACTGATGCGCCCAATAGAGAAATACTAGGTCTGATAAAGCCCTTATCTAGAAGATCTTTCAACTCCTCTTTAAATTCCTTAAGCTTAGGTGGATTCATTTTGTGAGGCGGAATAGAAATAGGCTGGGTATCTGGAAGGAGATCACTTCCAATGTTGATTTACCTCCGGGGAGGGACTCCAGGAAGATCTTCTAGAAATTCTTCTAGAAACACACGAATATTAGAACTAACTCTAGAGTTTAGGTTTCAGATCTTGAATCCTTAACCCGAACTAAATGATAGAGATAACACTTAGAGGTCATCTTTCTTGCATTAAGGTAAGAAATGAATCGTTCCATAGGCGCTAAGCTACTACCCTTCCATTCTAAGATAGGTTCGGTTGGGAACAAAAAACGAACAATCCAAGTTCTACAACCAACTAAGGCATAACATGAATGTAAGCAATCCATGCCTAGATGATATCAAACTCTACCATTTGAAAATCTATAAGATCTGCTGAGGTGACTTTCTAAGATACTGTGACAGGGCAATTTTTGTATACGTGTCTAGCTATAACTGTGTCACCAACTGTAGTAGAGACTGAGAAAGGTTCTGAGAGAGTTTGTGGACAGACACTGAATTGGACTACTATGTAAGGAGTTAGAAAAGAACAAGTAGTCCCTAGATCTAACAATGCATAAACATCAAGGTCAAAGACTCATAATGTAATAGTGACAACATCATGAGAACCTTCCTGATCCTGGTGAGCCTAAAGAGAATACAACATATTTTGGAGCTAACCGCCACCTGTACAACATGAGTTACCCTATAGAGTCGGGCGACTTGCTGGTGCTGCTAAAGTTGTAGACTGAGATCTACCATTACCACCTCCTTGACCTTGTCTAGAAGGACAATCCCTCAACTTGTGACAAGAACGAACACACTTAAAACATCCTTACTTTCCTGCGAGGCAGTCACCTGGATGGCTCTAACTACACTTAGGGCAAGAGGGGTAAGTCTTGATGCCTGAAATACCTCTCTGAGACTTAGTGCATGGTGTCCTAACCTTCCGATCATACTTTTTCTTGGAGGATGGAACACTAGCTGATGAAGGGGATGGGGTTGAAAATTTCTTTCAACTCTGCGAGCGATCTCCACCACCCGATTTTTGCTAAAAGAATTCGTAGTTCCCAGTACTAGCATTCTTATTCTCCTTGTACTGTTCACTAAGATTATAAACCTCAACTTACTAAGCATGAGTCACAAGCCTAGAGATGTTCATATCTCCCAATAATATAACATTTCTGCACTTAGTTTTCACTTTATCTGACACTCTATACAAGAACTTATTCATCCGATCCCTGGAGTCAGCAACCATACGAGGAGCATACCTGGAGAGTTGGTTATACTTGATCCCATACTTTTGGACCTTCATGTCCTACCTTAAGTTCATGAATTCCTGAGCCTTAGATTCTCTCAACTCTATTAGGAAAAACCTGTCCAGAAAGGTCGTAGTGAAGCAATCCCAAGTAATAGGAGCTGCATTTGTACCCTTATTCTCCTTCTACTGAATGTACCAGATATGAGCCACATCTTTCAGGTTGTGTGATGGAAACTCAACCCGATCATTCCAGTGACCTCCATCACCTCAAAGATCTTCTTTATCTCATCTAAGATATTCTGGGGATCCTCATTAATTCGTGATCCTAAGAACTAAGGCGTATTCATCCTAACAAAGTCACGGACCATACCTGCTATTGATCCACAATTTGCTTTCACCTAATCTTTAACCCGGTGATTGTGCTGGTTGGCAACACTCTGAGTGAACAACTAAATGGCGTTCTTGAACTCAATTTTTAAGACTTCCTGATCTTGTACTAGAGGAGCTGCATTTGTATTTCTGGCATTCGCATTCCTAGTATTAGCTCTACGAGAGGCATAATCTGAAACATAGAACGTCCAGTAAGAATGGAATAAGATCATACCTAACGCACGATAAGAGTAACAAGAAAGTGAGGTTTTTCCTAGAATTCTTTATAGCCTCCCTCTCATTAGATGTGGTGCACTTCACACACATGAAAAGGACTCTATGTAGTGCGACTTTTTAGACATCTAAGGACAATTAAACCTAGTGCTTTGATACCATGTTTGTCACACCCCAAGCTACCTCCAAGACGTGAACACGAGACCTAGGACCACAAGTGATCCCAAGATAACCATGCTGGCATGAACATGAGCATACTAAAGATAATAAACTTAATATGGAAGCTAAAAATTAATTAAGCTGAAAAGATGAGGAATACCCATATACTATAACTGAGATATTTGAAACTGATGAGTTTAATACAAAAAAATATCAACTCAATATTAAGATGAAACTAACTATGTATGAAAATAGCCTCTAACTGACTAGAAATGTTGGGACAAGCCCCATCTAAACTAGCAAAAACATAAACTAAGTGAGTAAAACACTAAAATGAACTCATGAGTCTTGTCCTCAGAGAATGAGGACTCACCATTGATTCTACTGAACTGGAGATCGCGAATAGATCTAAGCGTGATGTGGATGCTGAGAACCTGAACCTACATCACAAAAAGATAAAGCGCACGTATGCGTATGTACTTAAAAGGTAATGAACATGTTGGATAGAATAAAGCTAAAACAATACACAACTGAACAAGCACAAAAGCAAGTATAATATTCTGAACTTGATATACTGAGCTCTTATCTAACTTGATGTAATGACCAAATTTACAAAATGCTGAGACTGAACACTAACTTAATTGTAAATATGGTCAATGCAATAGAGTATGACTGAACTACGGAAGCAACTAATAACCGATAATAAAACCACATGAGCTAGATGTAGAGTCCGATGTATACGCCACATGGAGAGGACCCACTATACCCTGCCGGAGGTATAAAGGCATGCTGGATAGTAGTTCTGGGACTAATTGGGTACGCTGAACCCTAGTTTAACTCGGTATTATGCTAGTCCCAATGAATTAAGTGATTAAGACATTATGACTGTGTTTTCGTAAAGACAAGATAACTTAAAATTGAACATGCAAACTGAGAATGCAACAATTAATTTGATAAGTATTGCATTAATAATTGAGGCATGTATTTCTAAAGTAACTGAAATATATGACCTAGCGTGTAATTCAAGAAGTAAAGAAATACATAGCTAGGGTTGTGAAATTCATGCGATAATCTGAGTAATAACTTTAAAATCTAATCTGTAACATATATTTAACTACTTTGTGATAATCTGTTGTAACTCTAGAAGCCCTAGGTCTATTAATGATAAAATAATCAATAACTGAATGAAAACTAGGGACCTAATGGGTGAAAGGAACCCACTTGTGAAATCTCACATACCTAGTGATCAAATCCATGGAGAAATATTTAGATTTCGGGGCTAGAACTGATTGATCTTATTGCGTTCCTTTCTTGCTTCTAATTTTCTAACTTTTGATTTATGATTTTGACTTCGGTAATTTGTTGTTATGTTTCTAGGCTTAAACTGACTAAATTTGATGATTTAGGGCTTAAACGACGTATCATAGGGGTTAAACAAACTAGGAAAAGACCAAAAGACCCCCTGAAATTATGCTGTCAGATCAAATAAAGAGCTATCCTGACGATCCATTGTTTAATCGATGGTCCCTCGTTGGGGTCCATAATTTAGGTCTGCTCGACAGACCTTTACTAAAATGGGGATAACATTTTGCGCGGAGGTTGGATTTTAACTAAATAAGTGGCTATGGGAAGATATTTAAATTAATTATCATTTCATTTATCGTGGGACACCTAATTAATTGTGTAATAAGATTTATGACAATTTTAAGTTGCCCCCAACAACATTTCTCCCCTAACTGACTACAAATTTTCACATACGGTCACACCTACGGTCCGTAGGTCCATCTATGGACCGTAGTGGTCAATCCTTGTTCATGTCAGAGGCTAGGTAAAAAGGGGTTTTGATCCACGTACACAGACTATAGACCATATCTCACTTATGGACTGTAGGTCTGTCTGTGGGTCGAGACTTAGCCAATTTCTCTAAATCGTGTTCTGCGATAGTTCGGTGACTAATGACGGATGCACAGTACAAGCCATGGATCAGACTACGGTCTATCAATAGTGACCGTCACTTGCACCTGTAGATTTTTGAAAAGCTGATTTTTGGTCTATTTTGGATACGGGGTGTTACACTGAGAGACTATAACATTACAATTTCTGTATACCTATCTAGCTATTACTGGGTCACCAACTGAAGTACACTATGACAGTACAATTTCTGAGACCTCCTGATCTTGGACTGAAGGATTTGCGTTTGCATTATCGACATTCGCATTCCTCGCATTAGCTCTACAAGGACGCATGATCTGAAACGTATAACGTCAAGTTAGAATGGAATTATATTATACCTTATGCAAGATAACTGTAATAAGAAAGTGAAGTTTTTCCTAAAACACTTCATAGCCTCTCTATCTTATTAGATATGGTTTACATCACCCCAATGAAAAAAAACTCTACTTAGTGCGGTTTTTTAGACATCCTAGGAAACTTAAACCTACTGCTTTGATACAAAGTTTGTCATGCCTCGAGCTCCCCCTGAGACACAGACACGGGACCTAGGACAACGAGTGATCCCAAGCTAACCATGTTGTCATGATCATGCACATACTAAACATAATAAACTGAAGTTGAAGCTAAATCATAATTTAGAATGAAAAGATGGGGAATACCCAAATGCTAAAACTGAGATATATGAAAATTGATAAGTTTCATACAAAGAAGTTATTAACTGAATACTAAGTTTAAACTAATTATGTATTAAAATACCCTCTAACTGACTAGATATGCTGGGACAGGCCCCAGTTAAGTCTAGCAAAAACTGAAACTAAAAGACTAAAATACTAGAAATAACTCATGAATATTGTCCTTGGAGAATAAGGACTAACCATTTATTCTGTTGAAATGGAGATCGAAAATCGACCTAAGCGTGATCTGGATGCTGAGAACCTTCACCAGCATTAGGAGAAGATGTATAGCACGTATGCGTCAATACTTGAAAGGTATTGATCAAGTAGGATAGAGTAAAGCTGAATTTATACATAACAGAACAAGTCCAAAAGCAAGTGTTATATTCTGAACATGATATACTGAATTCTTAGCTAACTGGATGCAATGACCAAACTTATAACATGATGAGACTGAATACTAACTAAGTTCTAAATATAGTCAATGGAATAGAGTATGATTGAACTGTGGGAGCTACTAATAACCGATAATATAACCACAAAAGGTAAATATAGAGTCCGATGTATACGCCCCATCGAAAGTACCTAATATTATCTATTAGAGGAATAAAGACATGTTGTCATGATCACTAAATTGATGTCTACATAGGGGACTTACAACCTATATGGACAGTAGTTATGGGACTAATTGGCTACGCTAAACCTTTGTCCAACTCGGTATTATGCTACTCACAATGAATTAAGTGACTAACACATTATGACTGAATTTCTGTAAATAATGGATAACTCAAAAATGAACATGCAAACAAAAAATACAACAATTAATCTGACAATGATTCAATAGTAACTGAGCCATGCATAAATGAATAATTGAAATATCTGAGTTAGCATGTGTAATTCGAGATATAAAGAAATACATATCTAGGGATCTGAAATTCATGATATACAATGATTATTAACGTAATAATCTGATTTGGATCATTCTAATATCTAAGAAACCAATAATGCTAACATTCAAGAATCCCTAAGTATAGTAATGATATGAAAATCAAGAAATTGATTGAAAACTAGCAACCTAATGGGTGAAAGGAACCCACTAGTGAAATCTTACATACCTGGTGATTGAAAAATAGCTAATCAATAAAATAATTGAAAACTAGGGACCTAATGTGTTTTTAAAGTAGGGTTTTTGACCTTTTTCTCCTCTCTTGCTTCTATTTTTTTAAGTTTTGATTTTATAATTTTTACTTCGGTAAGTTATTGTTATGTTTGTAGGCTTAAACTGACTAAAATCTGATGATTTAGGGCTTAAACGACGTATCTTAGAGGTTAAATGAACTAGGAAAAGACCAAAAGACTGCTCAACTAATTGTTGTCGGACCAATCGACGACCTGGACTGACAGACTGTCATTCAATCGACGGTCCATCGTTTGGGTTCGCTCGACACACCTTCACTAAAACAAGCATAACTTTTTACTCAAAGGTCGGTTCTTAGCAACTCGGTGTCTTCAGAAAGATAATTCAATTACCTATCATTTCATAGGTTATGGAGAGCCTAATTAATTTTTAAATAAAAGTTATGATCAATTGAAGTTGACCCTATTAGTCATTCCCCCTAACTAACTGCTAAGCATGACCTACGGACCGTAGATTTAACAACGGTCCATGCTAGTCTTTCGTAGTTAATTTCAGAGGCTGGATAAATTGAGTCTAAATCAATGGACAGAGAGCACAGAATGTAGTCTGACTTATGGACCATAGATCTGTACGTGGATCAACACTTAGTCATTTTTCTGGGCTGAGTTTTTGGAAGAGCTTCTCTGGAAAACTACGGATGCACAGTACGAGTCATAGAAAAGACTACGGTCCATCGATGGTAACTATCAATTAGACTTCACATTTCTGAAAATATGATTTCTAGTATGTTTTGGGTACGGAGTGTTACATCAATGGTATCTTGACATAGTAAATCTCAAGGGTCTTGAGTTGAAATATTAATGGTAGTTTGATATGTTAAAATCTCATGGAAGATTGAGGTGATGAATTTCATTGTACATTGGAATGGATGAAGTAATTGTTTAGCTTGGTCTTGTGTTGCTTGGATGCTTTATCATGGTGGCTTGACTCGGTTTGACCAAAACCATATCATGGTAGCTTTAGGGGTAAAGGCCTATTCTATCCTAATGTTAGCTTTACTTGCATGTAAGGTGTATTTAATGGAATATCTTGAGATAGGTTTCTCATGGTATCTTAGGTCTGAGGATTCATATTCCCCTATGGTTAGCTTGCATCTATATGATTGGCTTCATGGTGGTTAGGATGGTTGTATCCTTCCTTTGTTAGCTTGGTAGTATAATGAGATGCTTTCCATTGTAGTAGGTCTATTATGATAGTATATTTAGCTTAATAGACAAGGTTGGCAGATAAGTTAGCTTGGATTAGGATAGTCTAGAGAAGTACTTAGTGTGGATGTTAGTATGAGATGTTATCCATATATGACAAAAGTATGATTTGAAGCTAACTATGACATGACCCCTACATGATGTATATTTGGCTTGGATAGTGACTATAGTTGCATTCAGTTATATGATTGACTTAAGATGATAGTTCTTTGTCAAGATGAAGTAGGTCTACTAGACACTCCTGAACTAAAATGGAAAGGAATAGGGTGACTTCAAGCTATGCTTAGTTTGTGAGGTAGAATGAGATTATTCACATACATACCACAAGTGTTCCTTGAGGTGACGTAGAGGTATAGTGCTCATATGATTATGTTGAACCTAAATATTAATTACGAAGGTGGATTACGATAAAGAATGATCGAAGAAAGGTACTTAGCTTTGGCAGTAGTATGGGATGCTACCTTTGCTTTGCACAAGTATACTTGGAGGTGGTAGTTCATTTGAGTAAGAAAGACAATGAGTTAAGTATGAAATAGTATATGCTTTATGATTCTTTATTATGCTTATGATATTCATGTCATGTTTATGTCTTTACCTCTTATGATTATGTCTATTATTTACTTATAGTTTGAGATATCTCATGTTTGATATGACAATTTCCATACTTGGTACATCTTGTCGTAATACATATTTTGCCTACAATATGATATAATTAAGGGTCTTAAGGAGATGGAGTTTCTTTGAAGGGTAGAGTTTCCAAGGCATTCATGAAGTGAAGATTGGTGAGTCCTCATGGAATCCGAGGACACCACTCCTTTGTTCTTTACTAGGTTAGAATTTTGTGGATGCGTCCCAAGACATTTATATTCATGTTTTCTTATATGGTTTTTGAGACATATGTTAGGAAGACTTACGTTTATGAAATTATTTAAACATTATGATTTTGAGAAAAGTTTATAGTTATGTGTACTTTTCATATATGCACTGAATGATTGCTTATGTAAGATCTCCGAGAGGTCAAACACACCGTGTGGCAAATCAAGAGTGATCTATCTTCTAGGTATACTTTCGGGTTGTTACAAACTTTGTATCAGGGCATAAAGTTATCAAATAGTCCTAGGATGTCTCAAAACCACATCTAGTAGAGTCTCATTCATTGGTGTGAGTCATGACACATGTATGAGTAGGAGACTATGAAATATTTAAGAAAAAATCATTTCTTCATTCTTCAAGTCGTGTCATAGAGTTTTGTTTCAGTAAGCCCTTTTTCTAATGTTTGATATGATTTGTTTTGCAGGTTTTCTAACACTAGGGCTAATGCCATAAGGGAAGGAGAGGGAATTGAGAATCAAGAGGTTCCTCCCGAAGGAGGTCAAGCTCCTCCCCAGGTTGCTAATGCTCCTCAAGAGGAGAATGTTACTGTAGGGGAATTTAGGACTTCTATGAACTTGTTGGCTCAAGATTTCACAGCCGAAGCAAATAGGGAGATGGTGTAAAACCCTATAGGGGGAATGAACGCTTATAGAATTAGAGAGTTCTTGAGGATGAACGTTCCCGATTTTAGTGGCTCCAAGGTGGAGGAAAATCCAAATGGGTTCACAGATGAGGTTTATAAGACTATTGCAATTATAGGATTTAATTCTAGGGAAAATGCGGAGCTAGCCAATTACTAATTGAAAGATGTAGACCATGTTTGCTACGATCAGTGGAAAGATTCGAGGCCGGTAAGTGCAGGTCCCATATAGTGGGAGACTTTTAAGTCTGCTCTCCTTGATTGGTTCTTTCATATGTAATTGAGGGAGGCTAAGTTGATGGAATTCATAAACCTCAAGTAAGGCAAGTTGAGTTTTAAGGAGTATGTTTTGAAGTTCACTCCATTGTCTAAGTATGCTCCAATCTTAGTGGCAAACCTCTGAGATTTCATAAATAGGTTCATGACGGGGGTGTCCGAACTAGTAGAATAAGAGTGTCGTATGTCAATACTTGTAGATACTATGGATATCTCCTGACTAATGGTGTTTTCTCAACAAATAGGGGAGTCCAAGCATAAGAAGGAGAAAAAGAGAAGTAGGATTGAAATGTGAATGGTCTGATGGGCATCGTCGTTGTAAGAATCGACAAAAGTCTTTCGGACATGGCTACTCTAATACTTCTAGGTATGAGAAGAATTATGAGTACTCCCGACCTACTTTCCCTAGGTGTGGTAAGAAACATGCAGGTTGGTGTTTCGCAGGTAGAGATGGTTGCTATGGGTGTGGTAAGAGTTGTCATATGATCAAAGATTTCTCTAAGACAAAAGCTAATGTGAGAGAAGGCAAGCATGTTTCTACTAATCAGGTGGAAGATGGTCCTCCAAAGAGGAATAGGTTATATTCTCTCCAATCTAATAGTGATCAAGAATGATCTCCTTATGTCCTTCTCCGGTATGTGTTTCTTTAAAGATTTATGAAAATTTCTAGAACTTCTTATGATTATGATTCGGAATGCGATTTTTTTTATCCTTATTATGATGAATTGATGTTGGACAAACACGTGTAGCTTATCCTGAGTAGGGATAAGGAGTCCCATCATGAGTTTTTTATATCGTTAAATGTTGTTATTTTTAGCTTGGAATAAAATTTTTCCTTGATTGGGTATGTCAATTTATGTTTAATAAATGTACGATGGGCTGATAGTTTAGAGTTGGTCTTTTAAGAAGTTTTCAGCAAGGTGTCATTGGAGGACGAATGTTTCCCAAGTGGGGGATATCGTAAGGACCCCAATGATTTAGGTTCTGGTAGAGCCTAGCATGCGTGTTATGAGATTAAAAGGGTATTAAAATTATTAATTTTAGTGTTTAGAAGATGTATATGAAGTTTGGAGGCCAAACTTCCAAGAACGTCCAAGACGTTTGAAAGCTAGCCTTGAGATGTGCGTGCGTGCCTTAGTATGTTTCATGAAGTTTTATGTAGTGTTTGGGGATCAAATATATAGGGAGGTTTCCTAACAACTAGAAGGAAGTATTTGGGGTGGAAATGTTCGACCACGACTCCCCAAAGACTACCCAAGGGGTCCGTGAGGTGGACCTAAAATGTGGACAGTGCACTACCTTTGAAGTGTCAAGGGAGGACTGCCATCAACTCGTCGTTACTTGAGCAATGCCGCGTCTATTGGAGGCGTAACTCCATTATTATATGTGGGAGTTTAACACACAAATGAGGCCTCTCTGTCAAGAATGAAAACCAGCAGTACGACACCGTCGTTCCATCGGCTACAGGTGTCGATAGGGCCTGCTATTCCCTGGAGCACGCTACCTATTTAAGGGGTGAATAGGAAATTCATCCCATGTACAAATAAATGAATTGGAGGTTAAATTAGGTGTATTTAGGGATTTTATTAGTATTTAAACAATAAGATACCCCTTTAGACATTAGATACCAAGATCAAAGCTTCTCCTTCTCCAAAACTCTCTCAAGAACACTATAGAAGAAGAAGAGAAATTGGAGGATTCTCTAAGGACATATTTTGACAAGGATTCAAGCTACGATTAAGGCTCTAATCTATGGTATGTGAATCTTTTTCATCCATGATTCTTCCATTCACGGAGTCTCCCCCCCCCCCCCCTT
>NC_028645.1:51844049-51883510 GCF_001406875.1 Solanum pennellii | reverse complement strand
CCCCCCCCCCCCCCATTTTCCTAAATTATGAATCCAAGGAACCCCTATCTACAAAGGGTTGTGATTGCATTATGGGTAAGTCTTGATTGTGATCCCAATCTAGTGGGTAACATTCAATTATGTTCATGTGATTATTAAATGATATTTTCATGCTGAATTTTAGTATTTGATGGTGAAGGTGATCATGGTTATTTTTAGCCATGAGAGCTAAGATGAAAGCTCTAAGTTGACCTTCTTAATTCAATTATATTGAATGCTATTGATCATTATTAAATCACCTTGATATAAATTTAAATAGGCGTCAATGATCTAGGTTGTTATTGACTTTTAAAGATGGAATTGCATGCATATGATAATGCATGTCTAGACATACCTTCTAATGATCAACTTAAATGAACTAACTTGTAATTGAACGTGGATCATGATGAATTGAGGGAAGCAATCTATAGTAGGGCTTGTAGGCTATTGATGTTAGGGCTTTGGGGGTGACTTCATGATGAAGGGATTGTGATGATGTTTTCTTTCATTTATACACTTAGACATGAACAAGGTAGGGGAAACAAGATCTCTCACATAGATGTACTCTAGGTTAACATGATAACCTAAAATGAATAAAGACATGATGAATTAGAATAGCTTGAATATGTGTTGAATATCCTTTTCTTGTGTAGTTGACTTGGTGAGATAAGACTAAGGCATGATAGCTAGAGATGGTGGGTCTCATGATAGCTTGAGATGGTAAATATAAAGGGTAACTTGAGATAGTAAATCTAAAAGAGTCTTGAGTTGAAATAGTCATAGTAGATTGAAAGATTGAAATCTCATGGAAGCTTGAGGTGATGAACTTCATGGTAGATTGGGATGGAGGAAGTAAGCTATGTATTTTTTAACTTGGTCCTGTGTTCCTAGGATGCTTGATCATAGTGTCTTGACTTGGTTTGGCCAAAACAATCTCATGGTAGCTTTAGGGGAAATGCCTTTGCTCTCCGATGCTAGCTTGATTTTCATGTAAGGTGTATTTCATCGAATAGCTTGAGATAGATTTCTCATGGTAGCTTAGGTCTGGGGATTCATATTCCCCTATGGTTAGCTTGTATCTATATGATTGGCTGCATGGTGGTTAGGATAGTTGTATCCTTCCTTTGTTAGCTTGGTAGTATGATGAGATGCTTTCCATGGTAGTAGGTCTATTATGATAGTATATTGAGCTTAATACACAATGTTGGAAGATAAGTTAGCTTGGATTAGGATAGTCTAGAGAAGTACTTAGTGTGGATGGTAGTCTGGGATGTTATCCATACATGACAGAAGTATGACTTGAAGCTACCTATGACATGACCCCTACATGATGTATGCTTAGATTGGATAGTGACCATAGTTGCATTCCATCATATGCTTGACTTAAGATGATAGTTCCTTGTTAATATGAAGTAGGTCTACTAGAGACTCTTGAACTAAAATGGAAGGGAATAGGTGATTTCAAGCTATTCTTAGTGTCTGAGGTAGAACGGGATAATCCACATGCATTGCACAAGTGTTTCTTGAGGTGACCTAGAGTTATAGTGCTCGTATGATTATAATGAACCTAACTCTTAATTATGAAGGTGGATTATGATCAAGAATGACCAAAAGTCAGCCTTGCCCAGTTATAGTTGGAGATAAACTTGTAAAGTAGTTCAATTGATTATGAAAGAGAATGAGTAAGGTATGAACTCGTATATGCTTTATGATGCTTTATTATGCTTATGATATTCATGTTATGCTTATGTCTTTATCTCTTATGATTATGCATACTATTGACTAACCCTTTGAAATATCTTTGGTTTGATATGATAGTTTGTCTACTTGGTACATTTTGTACTTATACCTATTTTTCCTACATTATAATCCAATATAGGGTCTGTCACATCCAGAGAGCACCCCATATGTAATTGGCACCGTCGTCCTCGAGGAGAACTTATACAAGCCCTTAGCATTCATCATAACACATCATAAGTTAAAAATACGGAAAATAAAAAACTTTTGCATATACTATATGAAGTATACTTAGACTTCTCCTTACCATATATTGAGGTATAAATAGACCTCCCACATACAAGCTTACTTCGGCTTCTCTTTTAGTAACATGACCAACATACATATTATAATCTAATAAAAATCTCACATAAAAAAACTATGTAAAGAGTACGAATCTTGGACATATCCAATACAATATCAATATGCGATATAGGCCTTACTACTAATAAAATTCGATGATAAAAGAAATAAAAGTGTATCTCTTAGACTACTACAATCTTCATGGTTATGAATAGTGAAAAGATAGTATCCCCGAACATGAGGACCTACAAACACTTGGAGAAAGAGTTACAAGCTTCTTCAATCGACCTTCTTAAGCTTCAATAGACGGACCCTACATTTTGTATATATATAAGGGATATGGGTTCGTACACCACTTGTACTAAGTATGGGTATATGGACATAAAACATTTAAAGACATGAAAGAAAGTACCGTTTGATTAGAAAACTTACTAAATCATTTGAAAGCCTTTAATTCACATATAATAGAGCACATACAAGATAAGGATTACAACAACATAAAGCATGATCATAACCAAAGACACATCATCGTAAAGTCATGTAAACATTTCATGTTCAGTAGTTCATATAAACATAACATACAACAATTACCAATAATCCCATTCCAAGCCTACAAGTTCAATGCTCATGTGAAGCCTCATAACCCCACAAAATCAAGTAAACAAGATAGGAGACCATATGTAATGCCTTTATTCATACAACTTATAGCATAAGTAGTCATCATCATATATAGAAATATATGACAACACATTTCTTCAACATAACCAACATCATATAAGAGCAACATCGTATATCATAAGCATTGTAAATTTCATGTTCATAGTAAATAAAAACAATCTCCTAGGTCTTCCCTAAGAGTAAACTTTGCAATGTCTAGGTAGAGTCCGATAACCCTACCTATACTAAATATACTCCTCAAGTCACCCAAGTAAATGTCCATTTACTTCAGTCTTTTATTTTACTTGAGGGAAAATATTTCCTAACCGACACTAGACCATGTGAGATAAACATGGAATACGGTGTCATGAAACCCCACACCGAAGAAAAGTGGTCTACTTGCCAAGGTAGAACAAAAAAATGAACATAGCATTATAGTTGGTGTAAGACCCCAAAAAAGATTTAGGTAATGGTAGAGACTAACGTGGTTGTAATGGTTATCTAAGGTGCTATTTTGGTTTACAATGTGGGGGTAGATGCAGTAGTTAAGATTTTAGGTGCATTAGAAGTCAAACGCCAAGGGACGACCAAGACGTTTGACGACTAAGTCACCTCAGTGCATCATATCTTGTTCTATCTATTTATATGTGATGCATGAGCTTATATGGTTCTTAAATAAGTTTATATGGTGTTTACATACAGTGTGTCAAGTTTCGTGAAGTTTGGAGGTCAAACGTCCAAGAACGTCCATGAAGTTTGAAAGATGTTCCTTGAAATGACCTTGTGTGTCTAAGCATATTTCGTCGAGTTTTACGTGTTAGTTTTGGATGAAATTTATGTGAGATGTGTTAAACTCATAGACGATCGTATTTAGTTTGATTCGTCCTGGAAATTATCCCCAAGGACCATCCAAGGGTGCTTGAGGAAGGACCCAGGTTGGTGGCCAAAACTGCCAAAAGGCAGTTCACCTACGGAAGGCAATAGATGGCCAGTAGCCTTGTCAACTCCCCGTAGGTGGTGGGAGTGAGTAGGTACTTAGTATGGGTGGCAATGAAACCTGTTTGAAGCCTCTGACCCATTAATGGTTGCCTGCACGTCCCGTAAGTGGGCTTACGCGCCCTCGATGGGCAGTCCATCAATTGGCCTGTTTCTGCGTGTAGTACAAAGCCAATTCTAGGGGCGAACTTGTAAATTCACCCCAGTTCTAAATGGAAGTATTGGAGGTTTATTAAGGGTATATTGGGTATTTAAAATGTTCATATAAGTAATTAACAATTAGAAGATTTCATTCTTCCAAATCAAAACATATTTCCTCCTAAAGTTTCTCAAAAAACCTCCATGTGAGTTCAAAGTGAAGATGGGTCTTCAATGGAGTTTATTCTACAATTAGCTTTGGAATCTTCAAATAAGGTATGTGAGTTCTTCATCTAAGGCTTGCTATCACCTTCGAGCCTATTTCAAAGATGATTTTCAAAGATTTCAATAAAATGAAAAAGTCCAATTTCTACTCTATGCCTTGGGTTCTTGCATAAATGGTTTTCCAACGTTTATATATGGTGAAATTGATGTATAATTGATTTTTTCCAATGAAATTTTCCATGGACCTTTGATCTTCTCAAATCTCTAAATTTCACTAAAATATGGGTGAATTGATTATGCTTTGATATTCATGACTTCATGAGTAGATTGTTATGGGCTTTTGATTCATGTATAGATTATGTATGTATGGTGTATAGGCTGTTTCAATTTGATTAATTGAGTAATGGATACTCTTAGATCTATTGCATACTAAGCTTATTGAATTAATATTGACTTAAGGCTTATGATTTCTAATGTAATTTTCTGTGAGCTTTCTAATGATGCAATAATTATATTCAATTGATATCTATGTTGTATTAGATTGATAAGTATATAATGAATTGACCTAGTTTCATTGATTATTGATATAATTGTATTGATTTGTTGGTTATGGCCTAGGGTAAGGGTCTTGTAATATAGATTGGATGATTTATCTTTGAAATTGAACTCGTAAGATAGAGTGGGGTATGCTTTCCTAATTCCTCTATTTTGATGTTAATTAGACTTCAATTATTTTGTGATTGGTATGGTCCACTTATAGTTGGGGTTTATGTGCTTTACTTGCAATTGATGTGGCCTTGTCGGCATTACTTTATGCAATATGATGATCATGGACTTGTCGACACTAATGGAAGTAGTATGATGTTTTGCATAGTTGTTTTAAGTGAAATATGAGTATATCTATCTATATGTGAAGGAATATGAAAGTATGTGTTCTTGTTGTGTATGTTTGGAAATCATGTAAATTATTACTATGTAATTCTATTTGTAGTCTTAGGGTGGGTGCATGGTTGTTCTTACTTGACTATATGAGTCTATAATAGTTATTTTGATAATGAAATAGTAGTGTGTAGAATGACTTTAAGATGATAATGGTTATTCCTAAGTGCATATAGAATGATGAGTAAGATGTGTTAAGTTGAAATATGTGGTGTCTTGTATTGGTTGATTTGTGTCCCTTACTTGATGCTTGTATGAATATGTGATGTCTTTACTTAGGATTCTTAAGTCTCTTAGTATCGAATGTTAAATATATATGTGACCTTGAATGATGTTAAGAGGGTCTTTTATGTGAAACCTTGAATCTAGTGGAAAGGTTATGTGTGTTGAAGTCGAAAGCCGTAATGGTATCCTTCAAGTAAAGGAATGATGGACTTAAGGTTAATTGGATGGAACGTGATCATATTAATCCTTAGGAAAGTCATAATGAGCTTCTTGTCGCCATTGGAAGGTAGCTCTAACAGGTCCTCTTTGGTAGGGTAAATGTGATTGGGGTATGAACTTGTGTTGGAACCCTTTTATGTGAACTTTTAATGTGAATTACTCTATGAGAACGAAGGCTAGCACCGAGGGAGTATGGAAAGGGGAATTAGTTCTAGTTATGTATGAGATACTAGATTACAAAGCACGCCCTTCATATTCCTTAACCATGCGCCTACATGGGATGTGTCCTAGTTCTACCATTGGCAAGTAGAACTCCCTCATTGGAATACGTTAGAACTCCTAAGTACATGCTTTGCTAACATGGTCTATGTCATTTAATGCCTATTCTCATCATAGGGGATATTTACTAGCATTAGAGAAGTTTTATGAAGTTTAGGTGGTGGTATGAGACACTATCTAGACATTACACAATAGGCTTTAGAGGTTTTAGTGAGAGTCCCCAGGTCTTGTTCAAGACCATTACGTGAATGTCCTTTATGTGTTGAATGTATCCTAATGAACTAGTGAATGTAATGGCTTGAGTTAAGGAAGTATGATAAAATGAAGTAGTACTTATCTAGAGTAATTAAGGGTTCTCTAGTTAAGGTGTGAAGGGGACATATAAATGGTCACTTCTTATCTTACCTAGATAAGTCTTAAAAATGACTCTAATTAGGGAAGTTGGTTGATTATGTGCACATGATCTAAGACTTAGGTAATTTTAAGGATTATTTAGGTAATCTTGAAGAGGTCACTATGGACGTTATCTTCTTGATTTACTTAAGTAAGTCTTTTTATAGCCTTTGGAAGGATAATGTCACATCACCTATATGCTAATGTGTTAAATGAGAATGAATCTATGTTAGGTAGTCTATAGGATCTATTAAGAGTGTGTGCAAGAGATTGTATGGGCGGTCGCTTCACAACTCACTCAAGTGAACCTTAGAGTCACCTTGGTAGGAAAATTCCATGTTCTTATGTTGATATCTCTTAAGTGTGTATATGACTCATTATAAGTAATCTTGAGGGTCGTTTAGGCACACTAGAGAGGGTGTATGCGTGTTCTCTCTTTGTGTGACTTAATTGAATCTTAGGATAGCTTTGAGTGAGAAGATTCATACTAAAGGTTGGATAAAGTGAAGTGAAGGAACTTAACTGTAACAGTTAATTGAGTTCACTGTACACTGAAATGACTTCACTGTAATGTTTGCTAAAAATGTGACTTTTTATTAAATTATTTCTTATGTGTTTATAAGTTGTTAAATGTTGTTATTTTGATTGTAGTATGATTTTTAATTGAAATTCATTAAAAGCATGTTATATACTAAATGACCCTTTTTCACTGTGTTTGCATGGCTTCCATACTTTATACATCTAATGTGCTAACCCCTTCTTTTACTTTTTGACTAAAGTGTAGGGAAATGGAATCTTGATGTGCCATGAGGATTGATAGGTTTCTAAGGGTTGAAGATAAATTATTGGTGAGTCCTCATTGGTTCATGGACAATACCAACATGTTCTTTTATGTCTTAGGTCATTACTTTATGTCTTGTACGGACTTAGTCCCAAGTGTTGTTAACTCTAAAGTCTAGATGGTTCAATGAGATGTTGTATAGTTTTATTTTTGTAATGAGAAGTCTTCCGCTTGCATATTGTTTATGAAAGAGTTCTTCGTGTGTGAAGAAAGTTTTAAATTCTTACCTATTTTAGAATGTTTATTATTCAATGAATGCTACTAGAGGCTTAGATGAGACTTCTTGAAGTCTCATTTTCCGCGTTACGACAAAAGGATTCCATAACTTCTAGGGTATAGTTTCGGGTCGTGACAGAGATGGTATACAAGCATAAAGTTTGGGGAATGTCTTAGTTGTCGTATGAACCCATCTAGTAGAGTCTGGTTTATAATGTGAAGCACGCCACATTATAAATAGGAGGCTATTGGGTGCTAGGAAAAGTTTTACTTCTTCATTCATCTAATCGTGCCTAAGAGCTTTGTATAAGGTGTCTTTCCCTTGTTTTCCTTATGTTTTGGTCCCTTGAGGGTGACTTTTTGAAGTTTGGATTGAGGGAGAGAAAAGATGAGATGTGACTTTTGAGATGAGGTGTGCTAGAAGGTGGTTTTTGACCTTAGATTTGGTTGTTTACATTTTGAAGGATAGTTAAGTTGGAGTAAATATTAATTTATATTGTTAGAGAATGTGAAGTAGTGGTTGTTAAGATAGTTTGATGTTGTTAAGACCCCAACCATGGGAAGGGAGGTGATGGGATTTGAAGGAGTAATGGTGAGTTCTCCTAGTAACGGGGATGTAGTGGTTAGATGATGAGACCTTTGAGAGCCTTTAGTCTTCATGAGATAGATTTGGGTGAGAAAGTATTACTATGATTTAAGGTGCCTTGAGGGAGTTCCTTATAGTAAATATTATGTTGACCTTAGAATGGCTTTCTCCTAAGTGTGGGAGTACGGTGAAGGGTAAGGTTTGTTGGAAGTGAGGTCCCCTTGAACTTTCATAATATGTTTATTCAAGACTAAAACAAAGAGTTCTTGGTAACTTGGTTGTGGAGGAGTATTTTTTGGAAGATCTGTTCCTAACTTTCTCCGTATGATGTGCATATTTGGTTGAAGTTTTGTTGAAATTGAATTTCATTAACTTCTTGCTTTCTGTATTTTATGAAGCCATGATTATGTTGTAAAATATGTTTATATGATGCTACCTTGAATATTAGTATGTGTATAACATGAATTGCCAATAAATTATATTTTTGAAAATTTTGCTCAAATCATGGTAATGTACACTGCCAGTGTTCACTGTGAACTTTTTTTTGAAATTGACTAATTTATTAATTGGTCTAAAATTGTTGTAATGTGGTTATAAATGATGTATATAATCATGATATTGAATATAAAATGAGTTTTTGCTATTTGGAATGAAGCATGTGAGTTTTGTAGCATGATGAGTTATAAAATCTCTTCTAGTTTCTTATCGTGTTATGATTCTCTTAATTAAATGAAATTGATGTTCTTCTTGATTGTGTGTTATATGGAATGTTTATGAGTTTATAATTGAATCCTTACTCTTGGAAGTGTTCGGAGAGTGGCAAGTGTCATTCGAGGACAAATGTTGTTCGATTGGGGGAGATTGTAAGACCCCAAAAATGATGTAGGTAAAGCTAGAACCTAAAGTGGTTGAAATGGTGATATAAGGTCCTAATTTTGTGGATAATGTGGGGTAGAGGCAGTAGCTAAGATTTTAGGTGCATTAGAAGTCAAACGTCAAGGGACGATCAAGACGTTCGACGACTTAGTCACCTAAGTGCCTCATATGTGGTTTTAAGTGTTTATGTGTAATGCATGAGCTTATATGGTTCTTAATTGAGTTTATATGGTGTTTAAAGTAAGTGTGTCAAGTTTCGTGAAGTTTGGAGGTCAAACGTCCAAGAACGTCCATGAAGTTTGAAAGAGGTGCCTCGAAATGACCTTGTTTGTCTAGACATGTTTTTGAGTTTTACGTGTTCGTTTTGGATGAAATTTATGTGAGAGGTGTTAAACTCATAGTCAATTGTATTTGGGTTGGAATTGTCCTGGAATTATCCCAAGGACCATTCAAGGGTCCTTGAGGAAGGACCCAGGTTAGTGACAAAAACGGCCAAAAGGCAGTCCACTTACGGAAGGCAATCGATGGCCAGTAGCCTGGTCAACACCGCGTAGGTAGTGTGTGTGGGTAACTACGTATCCTGGGTCTCAAAGAAACCTGTTCAAAGCCTCTGAACCTATCGACGGTTGCCAGCACGGCCCGTAAGTGGTCTTATGCCCCGTCGATGGGCAGTCAAGTCGATTCCCCTGCTTCTGCGTGCAGTTCACTGCAAAGTCAAGGGGTGAACTTGTAAATTCACCCCACTTATAAATGGATGTATTCGAGGTTTATTAAGGGTATATTTGATATTTTAAATGTGTATATTAGTAATTAACACTAAGAATATTTTATTCTTCCAAACCAAAACAATTTTCCTCATAATGTTTCTCAAAAAACCTCCATGTGAGTTCAAAGTGAAGATGGGGCTTGTAGATGGGTCTTCAATGGAGTTTATTCTTCAATTAGCTTTGGAATATTCAAATAAGGTATGTGATTTCTTCATCTAAGGCTTGCTATCACCTTCGAGCCTATTTCAAAGATGATTTTCAAAGATTTCAATAAAATGAAAAAGTCCAATTTCTACTCTATGCCTTGGGTTCTTGCATAAATGGTTTTCAAACGTTTATATATGATGAAATTGATGTATGATTGATGTTTTCCAATGAAATTTTCCATGAACCCTTGATCTTCTCAAATATCTAAATTTCACTAAAATATGGGTGAACTAATTATGCTTTGATATTCATGAATTCATGTGTAGATTGTTATGGGCTTTTGATTCATGTATAGATTATGTATGTATGGTATATAGGCTGTTTCAATTTGATTAATTGAGTAATGGATACTCTTAGATCTATTGCATTCTATGCTTATTGAATTAATATTGACTTAAGGCTTATGATTTCTAATGTAATTTTCCGTGAGCTTTCTAATGATGCAATAATTATGTTCAATTGATATCTAGGTTGTACTAGATTGATATGTATGTGATGAATTCACCTAGTTTCATTGATTATTGATATAATTGTGTTGATTTGTTGGTTATGGCCTTGGGTAAGGGCCTTGTAATATTGAATTGGATGATTTAGCCTTGAAATCGAAGGGGTAAGATGGAGTGGGGTATGCTTCCCTAAATTCTTTTATTTAGATGTTAATTAGACTTAAATTATGTTGTGATTTGTATGTTTCACTTATGGTGGCGGCGTTATGTGCTTTACTTGCAATTGATTTGGCCTTGTCGGCGTTACTTTATGCAATATGATGATCATGGCCTTGTCGGCAGTACATAAGTACTATGATGTTTTGTGTAGTTGTTTTATGTGAAATATGAGTATATCTATATATATAAGAAGGAATATGAAAGTATGTCTTCTTGTTGTGTATGTTAGGAAATTATATAAACTATAACTATGTACTTCTACGTGTAGTCTTAGGGTTGGTTCCTACTTGACTATATGAGTCTATAATAGTTATATTGATTATGATATGGTAGTGTGTAGGATGACATAAAGATGATAATGGTTATTCCCATGTGCTTGGAGAATGATTAGTAATATGTGTTAAGGTGAAGTATGTGGTGTATTTTCTTGGTTTACTTGTGTCCCTTACTTAATGGTTGTATGAGTATGTGATGTCCTGAATTAGGATGCTTAAGTCACTTAGTCTAGAATGTATAATTGATATATGACCTTGAATGATGTTAAGAGGGTCTTTTATGTGAAACCTTTAACCTAGTGGTAAGGTTATGGATGTTAAAGTCGAAAGTCGTATTGGTATCCTTCAAGTAAAAGGAATGATGTAATTAAGGTTAATTGGATGGAACGACATCATATTAATCCTTAGGAAAGTCATAATGAGCTTCTTGTCTCCATTGGAAGGTAGCCCTTAGAGGTCCTCTTTGGTAGGATAAATGTGATTGGGTTATGAACTTGTTATGGAACCCTTTTATGTGAACCTTTAATGTGAATTACTCTATGAGAACGAAGGATAGAACCGAGTGAGTATAGAAAGGGGAAGTAGTTCTAGTTATGTATGAGACTAGATTACAAAGCACGCCCTTCATATTCCTTAACCATGTGCCTACATGGGATGTATCCTACTTCTACCCTTGGCAAGTAGAACACCCTCATTAGAGTAGGTTAGAACTCCGGATTCCATGCTTTGCTAACATGGTATATGTATTTTGATGCCTATTCTCATCATATGGGATACTTACTAGCATTAGAGAAGTTCTATGAACTTTAAGTGGTGGTATGGGACGCTATCTAGACATTGCACAATAGGCTTTGAAGGTTCTAGTGAGAGTCCCTAGGTCTTCAAACCATTACTTGAATTTCCTTTATGGGTTGAATGTCTCCTAATGAAATAGCGAATATAATGGCTTAAGTTAAGGAAATATGTTAAAATGAAGAAGTATTTATCTAGTGTAATTAAGGGTTGTCTAGTTAAGGTCTGAAGGGGGCATAGGAATGATCACTTCTTATCTTACGTAGATAAGTCTAAAGAATGACTCTAGTTAGGGAAGTTTGTTTATTATATGGACATGATCTAAGCCTTAGGTAACCTTAAGGATTATTTAGGTAATCTCGAAGAGGTCAGTATGGAGGTTATCTTCTTGATTTACTAAAGTAAGTCTTTTGATAGCCTTTGGAAGGAAAATGTTATATCACCTATATGATAATGTGTTAAATGAGAATGATTCCATTTTAGGTAGTCTATAGAATCTCTTAAGTGTGTGTGCAAGGAATTGTATGGGCGGTCGCTTCACAACTCACTCAAGTGAACCTTAGAGTAACCTTGGTAGGAAAATCTCATGTTCTCATGTTGATATCTCTTAAGTGTGTATGTGACTCATTATAAGTAATCTTGAGGGTCGTTTAGGCACATCTACAGAGGGTGTATGGGAGGTCTCTCTTTGTGTGACATAAATAAATATTAGGATATCTTTGGGTGAGAAGATTCATGCTAAAGGGTGTCTAAAGTGAAGTAAAGGAACTTCACTGTAACAACGAATTGATTTCACTGTACAGTGAAGTGACTTCACTCTAATGTTCGCTAAAAATGTGACTTTTTGTTAAATGATTTCTTATGTGTTTCTAAGTCTTTAAATGTTGTTCTTTTGATAATAGTATGATGTTTTAATCGAAATTCATGAAAAGCATGTTATATACTAAATGTCCTTGTTTGATGGTTTTTGCATGGCTTCAATACTTAGTACATCTAATGTGCTAACCCCTTATTTTACTTTTAGACTAAAGTGTAGGGAAATGGAATCTTGATGTGCCATGAAGGATGGATAGGTTTCTAAGGGTTGAAGATAAAGTATTGGTGAGTCCTTATTGATTCGAGGACAATACCCACATGTTCCTTTATGTCTTAAGTCTTTACTTTATATCTTGTATGGGATTAGTCCCAAGTGTTATTAACTCTAAAGTATAGATGGTTCAATGGGATGTTGTACAATTTTAATGTTTTAATGAGAAGTCTTCCACTTGCGTATTGTTTATTAAATTGTTCTTCGCGTGTGAAGAAAGTTTTAAATTCTTACCTATTTTAGAATGTTTATTATGCAATGAATGGTACAAGAGACTTAGATGAGACTTCAAGAAGTCTCATTTGTCGTGTGACGACAAAAGGATGCCCTAACTTCTAGGGTGTACTTGCGGGTCATGACATGTGGATCCACTATCTAGTATTCCTATGGTAGCAACATAGTTAAGAAACTAGGAGATATATTACACTTATATTCCACATTGCATGGAAGCCTCCATCTAATGAGAGTTATTGTGAACCTACCTTCCAAATTTGGAATGGACGCCTCTGATATATAGTTAATCGGTTCTAAGCTAAAGTCCATTTTTGATATTCCTTTAAGTTATCATCAATCATAAATCTTATCATAGGGCATAGGAGACTAACTACTTCTATAAACATGATCATTATATCATTAGGTTTAGGATGAGAATTTCCCTTCATCACGACCCTTTATTTGTGAGATTAACAATATCATAGTAGTATTGTATAAGGCATACAACAGAAACATCATCAACCTTGCATTATCATACCCTTACCATGATCCAACATTTAACATATTTATGTCCCATCATTTATTTATAGAAACATCATGCATACTTCAATTGAATAACAACATCAATTGTAGGCCAACATCAACTTAATAGAGCATTCAAACTTTAGAAGACTTATCTATTGCTTCCAAGAATCTTCATCAAGAACTTATTCTCAATTTTTCACAATAATCAAATAATATAGTGAAATACAGAATAACATATCCAATCCCAACCACTCTAGTCATATACAAGACCAAATCATAGCTAGGGTTAGGGGAAAGGGGGTCATTTATGAGTTTATTAAAACAATAGTTTGAATCGCAACATTTCATGACATTAAGTGAATGATATAACATAATCTAATCCATTATTTAGGTATAGAACATGATTCACACGAAATCCAACCATTCCATATCAATTACCCAACAATACATAGTTAATTAGCCATAGAAAATCATAGTTTGTCACAATTAGTCATAAATTTCGAGTTTTGAGGAAAACCCATTGGTGGAGGAAAAACCCTAGAAGTTCGAATTGTTTAAAAATCACTTTGAAAGGGACTCTTGGGGAAAGGAATACCAAGAGTGAAGAACTCATACCATAATGACGATTCAATCCAAGAATCTTGAGAAGTAAAGTTTAGAACTCGACCTTCTTCTCCAAGCTTCCAATGCTCTTCAATGGTGGTTGAGTAGAGAGAGAGAGTTTAGAGATAGATCAGAGTGATTTGGTGAATCTGATTTGGAGTGCATGAAAGTGGATTAAAACTGAACTAAAAAGAGTGTATTCTCATCCCCTCAATTACCCAAAAGACCCCTAATTTAATTGGGTCTTTTTGGGATGATAAATTGACTTAAAAACGATGTGGACGAATGTTGAAAGTTGCTGCGTATCGGGGAGGGGGGGCAATATCAATTCTTTTCCTGAAATTTGGGATGAGGAAGTGAGCCTCGTGGAGGCCCCGTGACGCGAGGAAACTATTTGCCTTCCTTGTGCTGGCTGCGGAAGCGTGGCTGGCTCCATATCTTTGTTGTCGCAGGCTTCCTTGGCAGCTTGCTCGCCAATGTTTGGGTCCTCATGAAAGACCTTCGCATGGTCCTTGAGGAGTCGTTACTGGACTTTTGGACCCTTTATACTATATTTTACCTATTTAAACTATTTTTACAAGTTTTAGACTTCATTTGACACTCTCAAACCTTCACAAAACATAGGGACGTCTACCAGTTCAATTTAGATAGTTTCCGATCTAACCATTTCTAATTGAGTTTAATGCATAAACATAGGTTTAATGCAACCAATAGACCTCCTGAAGGTCATGATACATTTTGGTGCGACCTGGATGATAGAATAACGGGAACCATGAGCTTCTTCTAGAATTTGATTTCTCAAATCCTCGACATCCGGTACACATAATATCCGTTGGTACCTAAGAACACCATCCCACCCCGGGAGAAGGTCTCATTGAGTTTACCATGTACCGATACCTTCAACTCCATCAATAAAGGATCAACATGTTTCTTAGATTTCACCTCAACCACTAATGATGACTCGGAGTTATGATGGACCATAAAAAACCATTTGGAGAATATTCTAGCCGCACACTCAAACGAGCCGACATATGAACATCTTTCACTAGTTCTTTCTTCTCTTCCTCAACATGAGACACACTATCCATAGTCATACGACTGAAAGCATCCGCAACTACATTGGCCTTGCTGGGGTGGTAAAGGACACTCATGTTGTAATCCTTCAAAAGTTCTAATCGTCTTCTCTATCGGAGATTCAACTCCTTTTGTGTAAACACATATTAAAGACCTTTACGTTCAGTAAACAGATCAACAGGAACCCCATACAAGTAGTGTCTCCATGTTTTCAAGGAATAGACTACGGCCGCTAACTTAAGCTCATGATTTCGATAATTCTTCTCTTAAATTTTGAGTTGTCTAGAGGCATAGGCTATCACTTTTCCATATTGCATGAGGATTCATTACCATTCAGTAAGATCAACAACGAAGCGGAGGCAAGCTTATCTTTCAACTTATGAAAACCTTTCTAACAAGCTTCTGACCATTTACACTTCACCTTCTTTTGAGTCAAAGTTATCAAAGAAGAATCAATAGATGTGAATCCATCAATAAACCTTCTATAGTACCTAGCTAGATCCAAGAAACTTCTTATGTCGG
This sequence comes from Solanum pennellii, assembly GCF_001406875.1. Taxonomy (NCBI): domain Eukaryota; kingdom Viridiplantae; phylum Streptophyta; class Magnoliopsida; order Solanales; family Solanaceae; genus Solanum; species Solanum pennellii. The sequence goes on along the minus strand of NC_028645.1, from coordinate 51,868,093 downwards.
TGGGGGTCAAAGGTTTAGTCCATTTTCTAACCGCATCCGCATCTTCGAATCGACCTCTACACCCTCACCGGAGATAACATGGACAAGAAAAGCAACTGACCTCAACAAAAATTCAATCTTGCTAAAATTCGCATAAAGTTGTTGTTCCTTGAAGACTTAAAAGGACAACCTCAAAGGACTATCATGCTCATTTTTGTTCTTGGAGTATATCAAAATATCATCAATGAACACAATAAAAAATGAGTGAAGGTAATCTCGATAAACTCTATTCATTAGGTTCATAAATGCCGCCGGGCATTTGTTAACCCAAAAGACATCACTAGAAATTCATAGTGACCATACCTAGTTAGAAAGGCCTTTTTGGCAACATCTTCTCCTCTCACCCTAATTTGGTAATATCCCGACCTTAATCCAATATCTGAAAAGTACTAGCACATTGGATTTGATCATATTGTAACGAACCAAGGTACACCTTTATCGTTATGCCGTCATTGTCCTCGAAGAGGACTAAGACAAGCCTCTTATCATTCGTCATCACATATCATAGGTCAAAAGTGCGGAAAAATTAAAACATTCATATATAGTTAGTGAGGTTTACATAGACCTCACACGCAGGAAGGTTACTTAGCCTTATCTATAAGACAACATAATAATACATAAGAATTTAGTCTAAATCTTTGTCTCACATTAAACAATCTAAATGAAGTAAAACATATGAGCTTAGCCTTTATACAAATTCATAGTTGCCACATAGGGCTTACGTCAACATCTTTAAGAATAGGAGAGAAAAGAATGTATTTAGACAATACAAGTAAGACTAAGGTAGAGTAGGTGGTATCATCCTCGAACTAGGAGACCTAACCACACTTGGAGAGTCTAGTCCAAACCTTCTTGCTTTAGCCTCAAGATACCTCAATGGCTCGAACCTACAATATTTGGGAAAAAGGGAAGAAATATTAGTTAGAACAAAATACATGTACTAAGTATGGTTCCTATGCATAAACATCATTAATGCGTGAGAAAATGCACAATTTAGTCAAAACCATGCATAACATCCAATTAGTCATTTTACATATATATGGAACATCGTAAGTAAACCCAACATATAAACAAGTACTCAAGCAACACTTGTGAAATGCCACGAATAAAGCTCCATAACCCTATCCATATCTAATATCACATTAAGAGACCCATTTCATACTTACAACACATTTTCATAATATACTTCATACATTAATACTAACTCATAGCTTATCAACATAACCATAATCATAATAATAATAATAAAAGAACACCACTAGGACCATCTTTTTGGATCCCACGTGTGTAATGTGTAAGAGAAGTCTCATACACTCCCTAACACTATGTAGTAACCTTTAAGACAACCCTAATAAGATTTCACAAACATAACTTGTTCACTTACTTTTACATTAGGGAAAGAACTGCAATAACCGACATGAGACCATGCGAGCTACATGGAATCTCGTGTTTTTCTCCCACACCGAAAAGAGAGGGCTACACTTGTCTAGGGTGAGACCATGCGTACATAGCTATCTAAATGGGTCCAGTAAGCTAGATCCTATGTGGGCACATAGTTAAGGGTCAAGGAGATTGTTACTAGAAACGATGACTTCCTAAATGTGGATGTTTGCATCTCATGAGAGAACATATATTTTAGAAATCCATACTTACTAACCTAAGGAAACCCATGTGGGAGGCCGGACTTACAAGACATGAGACCTCCATCTCATTAACATGCTCTTTCAGTGCTAAGCAATTATTCCCTTTAGTAATCATCTTACATCATCATACAAGTTCAAAATAGTCTTTTCTAGACCCTATGTAAATATCTTATAATATTATCTCATAGGTCAACATAAGTGAGAACAATCCTTTCACTTTAGACACCACTTCACAATTGAGTGAACCTTTCACTTTGCACTTTATTATGATCATGAGAAACTACTTGCAATAATATAACATTCGTATCATAACATACAAACATAATTCATGTCTAATTCAATGTCTTATGGTTAAGGATGAGGAATTCCTAGTATCCACTTCACAACCACACATTAGACATACGAGCATTACTATCTAAGTAACTCATAATTCACAATTGAATCCAAGAAGAACCAATCAACATACCTCATTGACCTTCCAAGAAAATTCATACTTCCATTACCAATCATACATAACCAATTACGTAAACAAGGTAAATTCAAGAAGCAATTACATAATTAACAACAATGTAGTCAATCTACACGTTCATTATCTCCACAATTCACCATATCAATTCAAGGTTTTCATGAAATTAGGGAAAGGACATGGGTCTAGGATAATCTGATGATAAATCATCAATTTCCCATCAATATATACTTAAACAACTTTAATTCATCATAATTCATCACAATTGATTCATAATTTTGTTTTACTAAGAAGGCTCATGTGTAGAAGAAAAAACTATATTTGGGGCATTTATAAACCGTATTTTGGAAGGACCTCTTGGGGAAAAAATTCCCAAGAGTGAAAGAACCATACCTTAGAGATCATAAAGCCACGAAGTTGAGTTTGAATCTTGAAGACTTGACCTTCTTTTTGGAGCTCTAGTGGTCTTCAATGGAGGTTTAGAGGAAGAGAGAATTTGAGAGAAATGAGAGTGATTTTTTATTTCAACTTTTTGGGATTGTATTTTTGTGTTAAAAGTGAGTTAAAAATACCCAAAAGACCCCTCACTTATTTGGGTTTTTTTGTGAAATCAAATTGCTTTAAATACGACATTTAAGAATATGTGAAGTGGTTGCGTGTCGCGGGGTTAGTTTCACATTTTATTTTTTGAAATATGGGTTGAGGTAGTGAGACTCGTGTAGTACCCGCGTCGCGATGCCAATTTTTGGATCCCCACGCGCTGCCTGCGCGCAACCTACTTTGGCAGCCTGCTTGCCCAATTTTGAGTCCTCCTCAAGGTCCCTTCCCGTGGTCCTTGGGGAGTCATGATTGTACGTTTTGACCCTTTATACAACATTTTACCTATTTAATGTCTTTTTACAAGTTTTAGACTCAATATAACCCTGTGAAACCTTCACCAAACATAGGGATGTCTACTAGTTCAATTTCGCTAGTTTCCGGACGTTAAAGCCTTTCTTTGGTTTCATGGCTCCAATACTTTTCAAACAAGTTACTTACACTAATTTAGGTCTAAAATCATAATTATACAACATATGAGACTCTATTATAAGTCATGGAATTTATAGGGTGTTACAATATCTCCCGTTAGGAACATTCGTCCCCGAATGACACTTTAAACCTTCTATTGGGAATAGGAAGAGAATCAAGACTAGCAGCCAACCAACAATCAATATCATAATGAGTCACAACTCATAGGAGGAATTTAAACTCCTTTCAACATATAAACATAACATCAACATATAGAATCTTACACCACTTTTTATAACATATAAGATCTTATCATTTACATCACGTAAGGAGGAACTACCTTCACCATATTAACATAACCTACATATGAAAACCTTGAATGTTTTGACATGGAATTTCTTACCAAGACAATACTTAACATGTTCAACACAACTCTCATGAAAACAACATAACACACTACAAATTTAAGTGCAAATTAGTCATGAGAAGCATACTTATGAACACCTAATCTAGGAATGGATTTGTAAAAGAACATGCACATATTAGATGACTTTATAATTTCAACATTTGTATATTAATGAGTTAAGAGAAAACTACTAACCTTAAATTGGATAGGAGTATGGGGGTAAAGAGGAGGGTAGCGGGTCTTCATGTCAGCCTCGCCCTCCCATGTTGCACCCTCAACAAGGTGGTTCCTCCAAAGAACTCTTACGGAGGTAACCTCCTTGTTCCTCAATTTAATAACTTGGCGATCCACGATCTCAACCGGGATCTCTTCATAAGAAAGAGCCTCCTTTACCCCTAAACCTTCTAGAGGGAGAATCAACATCAGATCACCTATACACTTCTTAAGCATGGACACATGGAACACTAGATGAACCGAGGCCAATTCAATTGGAAAATCTAACTCATATGCCACTTCCTTAACCCTTTTTAAAATCTCATAAGGTCCCACATAACGGGGACTAAGTTTCCCCTTCTATCAAAACCTCATCAACCCTTTCATGGGTGAAATTTTCAAATAGACCTTATGTCCTACTTTGAATTCAATATCCCTCTTTCCATTGTCGGGATATGATTTTTACCAACTATAAGACATTTTCAACCTCTCTCTTATGAGTCAAACCTTCTCCGTGGAATCATACACTATTTCGGGGCCAAGAGTAGCAAACTCACCCACTTCAAACCATCCTATCGGGGACCGACACCTTCTACCATAATGTGCTTCAAAAGGTGCCATACCAATACTCATATAGTATCTAATCTTGTAGGAGAACTCTATCAAATCTAGGTGATCATCTCAATTCCCTTTCAAATCAATCACACATGCCCTCAACATATCTTCAAGAGTTTTTATGGTAGGGTCCGCTTGTCCATCCGTTTGGGGTTGGAAAGCGGTGCTAAGCTTGACTTGAGTACCAAGCCCACTTTTTAAAGATATCCAAAAATGTGAAGTGAATTGGGATCCTTTATTCCAAATGATCGACAATGGGGCCCTATGAAACTTCCCAATATACCTAACATATAATTTAGAATACTTCTCCGCCGAGTAAGGAACTTTTAAGTAAAGAAAATGGGCTGACTTAGTCAAACTATCCACTATTCCCAAATGGATTCACGTTGTCTACGCATTCGAGGCAAACCTACCACGAAGTTCATGCTCATCTTCCTACTTCCAAGTGGGGACATCAATATCTTGGGTTAGACCACCCGGACCTTGATGCTCGACTTTGACTTGTTGGCAATTTGGGCACTTCGACACAAACTTAGCTACATCCCTTTTCATTCCGTTCCACCAATAAATATCACATAAGTCATGATACATCTTAGTGGCCCTGAATTGATGGAGTATTAGGAACAATGAGCCTCTTCCATGATTTTCTTCCTTAAACCATCCACATCTGCCACACATAATCTTCCTTGGTACCTCAGTACCCCATCCTTCCTTCGGATAAATATTCATTGTTCTTCTTTAGGACCGATTCTTTCAACTCAATCAATAGACGATAAAGATGTTGGTTGGACTTCACATCAACCACTAGAGATGAGTCAGTGTTATGACAGACCATGAAACAACCCTTTGAAGAATCTTCTAGTCGGACAGCCAACCGGGCCAATCTATGGAACTCTTTCACTAATTCTTTCTTCTCATTAGCAATATGAGCCATACGACCCGTCGACACTTGGCTTAGCGCATCCGCAACCACATTAGCTTTTCCGGGATGGTAAAGAAAACTCATATCATATTCCTTTAGAAGTTCTAATAATCGTCTTTGTCGTAGATTTAAGTCTTTTTGAGCGAATACCTATAGTACACTCTTGTGGTCGGTGAACACATCAACATGTACCCCATAGAGATAATGTCTCCAATTTTTCAAGGCAAAAACCACGGTCGCAAGCTCAAAGTCATGAGTTGGGTAATTCTTTTCATGAGGTTTGAGTTCCCTAGGGGCATACACTATCACTTTGCCATGTTTAATGAGCACACATCCTAGACCCACTCGGGAGTCATCATAATAAATCACAAACCCTTCGGTACCCTCCAGTAAGGGCAATATTAGAGAGGAGGTGAGTATATCCTTCAATAATTGAAAGCTCTTTTCACATGATTCCGACCATTTAAACTTGGACTTTTTTTAGGTTAAGGCCATTAATGGAGATGATATAAAAGAGAATCCCTCAACAAACCTCCTATAATAAATGGCCAACCCTATAAAACTTTGGATATCGGTAGGATTCAAAGGTCTAGGACAAGTTTTGACCACTTCTGTCTTCCTTAGATAAACCTCTACTCTTTCACTAGAGACAATGTGACCAAGAAATGCAATCAATCTCAACCAAAACTTACACTTGCTAAATGTAGCAAATATTTGCTTATCCTTGAGAACTTGCAAAACTATTCTCAAGTGTCTCATGTGATCATTCTCGCTCTTACAGTATGTTAAAATGTCATAAATGAAGACAATAACAAACAAATCAAGACACTTTCTAAAACATGATTCATAAGGTCCATGAATGTCGTCGGGGCATTTGTTAGACCAATTGACATCATTAGGAATTCAAATTGACCATATCTTGTTCGAAATGCCATTTTCAGAATATAAATTTTCTTACTCTAAGTTGATGATAACCCGACCTCAAGTCATACTTGGAAAAGTAACTTGCTTCTTTGAGTTGATCCAAAAGTCATCAACCCCAAGGAGCGGGCACTTATTCTTTATAGTGACTTTGCACAATTGACAATAGTCAATACATATTCTCAAATACCCATCCTTATTCTTCACAAATAATACTGTGCACCCCATGGAGATATGCTCGATTGAATGAAACCCTTATGTAGAAAATCCATGAGTTGAGACTTTAGTTCTTTCAACTCGGCCAGGGCCATCCAATAAGAAGGGATTGAAATAGGCTTTGTATCTCGAAATAAATCTATTCAAAAGAAAATATCCCATTCAAAAAGAATTCAAGGAAGGTCATGGAGAAAGACCTGCGGAAATTCCCTCACTACGGGTACCGACTCTAAGGGAGGGACCTCGAATTCAAGATCCCTAACTATAACTATGTGGAAGAGACTACCCTTTTCAATCAATTTGTAAGCTTTTAGACATCTTACTCCTAGGATTTGAGTTTCCTCCCTTCCACTCAAAAATGGGTTCATTTGGAAATCGAAATTAGACTACCCTTGTCCTACAATCAATAGAGGCAAAGCAAGAATGAAACCAATCCATTCCCAAAATTACATCAAAATCTATAATATCAAGTTCTATCAAGTAAACTAATGTAACTCTATTGGGAAAGGAAATAGGACAACCTTTATAGACTCTCTTAACCAACAAATCACCCACCAAGGTAGAAACGGAAAAGGTTCATCTAATTTGTTGGGTAGTATATCAAACTTCATGGCTACAAGAGGGGTAACAAATGACAATGTTTCTCCCAGATCCAACAAAGCATATACATCAAAGGAAAATAATTGTAGCATACCGGTAACCACAGTCGGTGAGCTCTCTTGATCACTTTGGGATTGTATATTATAAAAGCGATCTTAGGAGCATCCGTATTTGGGGTACTTTATTGACCCTGAGAATTTTCCCTTCCTTGAGTTTTCATTATAGGGAAATCTCTCTTCATTGGACCACTCTTGCCACAACAATAGCAATTACCCCTGCCAACTAGGCACTTACCATCATGTCTTTTATTATATTTTGCACAAAGAGGATTCTCAACATAAGATCTACCACTTTTCCCCTCTTGGGTCATGGAAGAAGACACCTTACTCTTGTTGAACCTTGGAGCATTAGAAGGGCCTTGGTTGGAAAACCTCCTTTTGAAGCTTGGTTTGTCCTTGCACTTCATATTTAGTCTTGAAAGAATTCCTATCTTCGGTTGTCACGTTCTTTAACTCCCAACCAACATGATTAAGCTTTTACTCTTCAATTTGTTCAGCATGAACCAATAGACGAGAGATGACCGTGCTAGGAATAAACATAGCTGACATACACTCATTAACCACAAGTTTGGATATTCCCATAACAAACTTTTTCATCTTAGCTCTAGAATCCGAAATCATAGTAGGAGAATTCTTGGATAGTTGAGTAACTTGAGGCTGTACTCCTTCACGCTCATACCCCCTTGACGAAGATTAATGAATTCTTGCATTTTCCTCTCCCTCAATTCCAAGGGAAAGAACCTATCAAGGAAAGTCGTCTTGAAATGTCCAAGTAATCTGTCCTTCCCTAACCGACCCCTCATCGTTCAATTGCTCATACCAAACATAAGCCACATCTTTAAGTTGGTAGGAGACTAGTTTCGCCTTTTCTTGAGGAGTCACACCCATAGCATCAAGAACTTTAAACACTTCATCAATGAACCCTTGTGGGTCCTCCACCTTAGAACCATAGAAAGTAGGGGGATTCATCCTTGTGAAATCCCTAATTCTTGAAGCGGTAGTGCTAGCATTAGGTTCACTTGCACCCTTACATCCCTAGAAACTTCAGTAGCCAACACTTGAGCCAATATTTGTATGGCCGATCTTATCTCAACATTATACATATTCCTCCTTCAATAGGAACTTGAGGGTTCTGAGGAGCTTGAGGGGGAACCGCCTCATTCAAATTCTCCTATCCGGCCTTTTGAGCATTGTTCCTCCTTGTATTCATTGTCTATAACAACAATAAAAGGATTAGAATAAATTAGTAAATAGATCTAGGACTCTTAGGCACGACTAAAAAATAACAAGAGAGTGAAAGTTCATAAGCATCACATAGTTTCTCATTCATATGGTGCGCTTCACAATCAAGAATAAGACCCTAAGTGGACGTGGTTTACTGAGACATGAATCCTAAGGTTTACATTAACCTAATGCTCTGATACCAAGTTTATGAAAACCCAAGGTACACCCTGGTCGTTACCGGCATCTTCGTCCTCGAAGAGGACTAAGACAAGCCTCTTATAATTCTTCATCACATATCATAGGTAAAAAGTCAGAAAAATTAAAACTTTCATATACAAATAGTGAGTTTTACATAGACCTCTCACGTAGGAATCTTACTTAGGCTTATATCTTAGACAAAGTAATAATACATAAGAATTTAGTCTAAATATTTTTCTCACATTAAACCATCTAATTGATGTAAAACATCAAGGCATAGCCCTTATACAAATTCATTATTTCTACATAGGGTTTATATAAAGATCTTCAACAATATGAGAGAAAATAATGTCTTTCGACAATACAAGTAAGAGTAAGGTAGAGTAGTTTATATCTTTCTCGAACTAGAGGACCTACAAAAACTTGGATAGTCTAGTCCAAGCCTTCTTGCTTTTGGCTCAAGATAACTCAATGTCCTGGACCTACAATTTTTGGGGAAAAGGGAAGAAATATGGGTTAGTAGAAAACACATGTGCTAAGCATGGTTTATATGCATAAAAATCATTAATGCATAAGAAAAGGCACAATTAAGTCAAAACCATGCATAACATACACTAGCTCAATATACACTTATATGAAACATCATAAGTCCACCCAATATATAAGCAACTCAGTAAACACTTGTGCAACGCCAAGAATTAAATCCCCATAACCCTATCCAAAGCTAAGTATCACATTAATCAACCCACTTCATATTTAAAATACATTTTCACAACATACTTCATACATCAATACTAACTCATATCTTATTAACTAAACCACAATCATAATCATAATCATAAAAGAACACCACTAGGACCATCTCTTATGATCCCACATGTGCAATGTGTAAGAGAAGTCTCATAGCCTCCCTTACACAATCTTGTAAATTTTAAGACAACCTTAATAAGAGTTCACACTCATAACTTGTTCACTTACTTTTACATTAGTGAAAGAAGTGCAAAAACTTCCATGAGATCATGCGAGCTACATGGAATCCGGTGTTCTACTTCTACACAGAAAAGAGAGGGTTAATATATTTCTACGGTGTAATCATTCGTACATAGCTATCTAGGTGGATAAACTAAGCGAAAGTCCTATATGGGCACATAGTTAAGGGTCAAGTACATTGTTACTAGAAACCTTGACTTGATAAACAAGGTGGTTTCCATCTCATGAGACAACACATATTTTAGGAATCTGGACTTTCTAATGTGAGGAAACCCATATGGGAGGCCGGACTTACTCGCCGTGAGACTTCCATCTCATTTACATTCCCTTTCGGTACTAAGCAATTATTCCCTTTAGTAATCATCATTCTTCATCACACAAGTTCACATTCGTCTCCTCCATACCCCTATGTAATCATTTTATCATATTAGCCTATAGGTCACCATAAACGAGAAAAATCCTTTCACTTTAGACACCACTTCACAAGTGAGTAAACCTTTCACTTAGCACTTGATTAGAATCATGACAAACTACTTTCAATCATATAACATTCTTATCATAACATACATACATAATTCATGTCAAATTCAGTGTCATAGGGTTAAGAATGAGGAATTCGTAGCATAAACATCGCAAGCACACATTAAACATACGAGCATTACTATATAAGTAACTCATAATTCACAATGAATCATAGAAAAACCAATCAACATACCTCATTTCCCTCCAAGAACGTTCATACTTCCATTACCAAGAATACATAAAAAAGGTAAATTCAAGAAGCAATTAAATAATTAACAACAATGTAGTCAATATACATGTCCATGATCTCCATAATTCACCATATTAATTCATGGTTTTCATGAAATTAGGGAAAAGAACGGGCTTAGGAAATCTCATATGAAATCATAAATTACCCATTAATTTACACTTAAACAGAATTAATTCATCATAATTCATCACAATTGGTTTATAATTTTGTTTTTCAATGAGAACCCATGTATAGAAGAAAAACCTAGATTGGGGGATTTAGAAATCATCTTTCGGAAGGACCTTTTGCGGAAAGGAATCCCAAGAGTGAAAGAAACCATACCTTAGAGATGATAAATCCACGAAATTAAGTTTGAATCTTGAAGAGTTGACCTTCTTCTTGGAGCTCTAATGGTCTTCAATGGAGGTTTGGAGGAAGAGAAAATTTAAGAGAGATGAGAGTGATTCTTGATTTCAACATTTTGGGATTTGATTTGTGTGTTAAAAGTGACGTAAAACTAACATTAAAACATTATAGAGTCACCCTTTAAATTACCCAAAATACCCCTCACTTAATTGGGTCTTATTGTGAATTCAAATTGCTTAAAATATGACATTTACAAATTTTGGAAGTGCTGCATGTCGTGGGATTAATTTCACATTTTATTTTTTGAAATCTGGGCTGAGGCACTGAGCCTCGTGTTGTCCCCGCTTTGTGAGGCCAATTTTTGGATCCCCACGTGCTGGTTGCGCACAGGCTGCTTTGGCAGCCTGCTTGCCCAAGTTTGGGTCCTCCTCAAGGACCCTTCCAGTGGTATCTAGGGAGTCGTGTCTGTACCTTTTGACCCTCTACATTTTACCTATTTAAAGGATTTTTACAAGTTTTAGACTCAATATGACCCTCCAAAACCATCACCAAATATAGAGACGTCTACTAGTTCAATTTTGCTAGTTTCCAGATGTTAAAGCCATTATGTGATGCCATGACTCCAATAATTCTCAAACAAGTAATTTTCACTTGTTTAGGTCTAAAATCATAATTATACAACATATGAGGCTCTATTATAGGTCATGGAAACTACGGGGTGTTACACAAATAGATCATTAATTTGAGGAAGAGGATACTTGTTCTTTATGGTGACTTTATTGAGTTGATGATAATCACTGCACATAAGGGACCCGTCCTTCTTCTTTACAAACAGGATTGGAGAACCCCATGGAGAAATACTTGGTTGAATGAATCATTTTCTAGAAAATCTTTTTTTTTGACCTTCAACTCTTTCAATTCCACTGGAGTCATCTGGTATGGAGTAATTGAAATGGGGTTCATATCCGATAATAAGTCAATGCAAAAGTCAATTTCCAGTTTGGGAGAAACACCGGGAAGGTCATTACGAAAAAACTCCGAAAAATCACTCACTATGGGGAGCGACTCATTAGCAGGAGTTTCACATTCTAGATCTTTAACCCTAACTACATGGTGTAGAAAAAACACTTGGCCATTATCTTATGAGTATTCAAGAAACAAATGACTTGACCCCTTGGCATAGAATTTCCCCCCTTCCACTCTAAAAGAGTTTCATTTGGAAATTGAAACTTCACTTCCTTGTTCTACAATCTATGAAAGCAAAACTAGCATAAACCTAATCCATACCGAAAATTATATCAAAATTAAACATGTGAAGTTCTACATAATCGACAAAGTAACTTTATTGGGCAGCATTAGAGGACATTCCCTATAGATTCCCTTTGCAACTATTGAGTATCCCATTGGGCTATAAACCGAAAAGGGTTCAATCAAAACATCGGGAAGTATATCAAACTTCCTATTTACGAAATGTGTAACAGAAGAAAGGGAAGCACTGGTATCAAGTAAAGATTAATCATAAATATAAAATAATTTTAGCATAGCGGTCACTACATCGGGAGAGCTCTATTGTTCAGCCCTAGCCTTGAGTGCATCAAAGCGGTTACTTTTTTGATCTTCAGAGCTAGGATCGCCAGATTGATTTTGGATACGCCGCTTTCCTTGACACTTCACAATAGGAAAATCTTTCAGCATATGGAAACTTTTGCCACAACCATAGCGATTATTCATTCCAACAAGGCATTCACCCACATATTTCTTACCATACTTTCCACAAGTTGATCTTTCCCTTGGTGAATCAACATTTCTCCCATTTTAAGATTTAGGGTTAGACACCCTAATATTGCGAGCCTTGGAGAAATTTGAAGGAACTTGGTTTGAAAACCTCTTCTTAAACTTAGGCTTTTCTTGAATGACAAGCCTACCCTTAGAAGAACCACATTCAAAAGACCTTGCCTTCATAGATTTTCTATTATTCTTCCGTAGACCACTCTCCTATACTTGTTGTGCATGAACCATCAACCTAGAAATATCCATATTGGCATGAAGTATAATTGCAGTATTCTTCTTCAAGCTCTTCTGATACGCCCGTTACATAACGTCTCATTTCATCCCTATCATTTGAAACCAAAGAGGAAGCATGTAAGGACAATTTAATGAACTACAAAGATTATTATAACACTCATACCTCCTTGACGAAGGTTGATGAACTTCTACCTTAGAATCTCTTTGCTCCCTTGAGAAGAACGTACCAAGAAAGGCCTTTTTGAATATCTCCCAAGTCACAGGACCACCTCTCAAAGCCCGTCTATCCTTCCATAGATTATACTAGGGTAGAGACACATCCTTGAGTTGATAGGAGGCAAGCTTGGCCTTTTCAGTAGTACTCACCACGATAGAAAATAAAATCTTATGGACCTTATCAAGGATGTCTTGGGGATCTTCATCAATCTTGGATCCAAAGAACATAAGAGGATTCATCATCATAGAATCTCTCAAACGGGTATCCGTAGTACTATCATGTTGGTTCTCTTGAAGTACAATCACTCGATTAGCTTGTTTCGTCATTGCTTGATCTTGAGTACTGATGGATTGGGCCATTTTTAGAAGGGTTTCCCTCACCTCACCATCCGTCATGGCTGGAGGATTTACCCGAACTTGATCATTCATGGCAACCTGCTCTTGTGGAGGAACTAGATTGCCTTGTGGAGGAGTTCTTGCATTAGCAATATCTACTTCCACTCTTCTAGCATCTTTCCTTATTATGTTCATAGCATATAACCACAACAAAGGGTTTAGATGCTAAAAACAACATACTAACAAGACCCTAGAGGCACAACATAGGATTACCAAGAAAAGAGATTTTCCCTAATAATCACCATAGCCTCCCCTCATAATTGTGGCGCTGTTCACAACCATGAACAAGACACTATATAAATGTGGTTTAGTGAGAAACTAACCCTAGGTATTTAACCTCATGGTTTAGAGAGCACTCCCCAGATGTAACCGGCGTCGTCGTCCTCGAAGGGGACTTAGACAAGCCTTTAGCATTCATCATAACATATCATAGGTTAAAAATGTGGAAAATTAAAATTTTTGCATATATTGTCTGAAGTATACTTAGACTTCTTGCTTACCATCTATTGAGGCATACATAGACCTCTCACATAGAAACTTAGGCTTCTCTTTTATTAACAAAATCAACATGGATACGATAGTCTAATAAACTATCCTACATAAAAAACCATCCAAAGAGTACAAATTTTGGACATAGCCAATACCAATATGCCATATGGGCGTTACTCCAATAGAATTCGATGATAAAAGGAATAAAGTGTATCTCTTAAACTACTACAATCTTCATGGCTAAAATAATGAAAAGCTAGTATCCCCGATAGGAGGACCTACCAACACTTAAAGAAAGAGTTCCAAGCTTCTTCAATCGACCTTCTTAAGCTTCAATGATTGGACCCTACATTTTGTAGATATATAAAGGATATGGGTTAGTGCGTCACTTGTACTAAGTATGGGTATATGCACATAAAATATTCAAAGACATGCATGAAAAAGACCATTTCTTTAGAAAGCATGCTAAGTAATTTTGAAGCCTTTAATTCACATACATAGAGGATATAGAAGATAAGGATCCAAATAACATAAAGCAGGATCATAACCAAATACACATCATCTTACAGTAATTTTAACACTTCATGTTTAGTAGTTCATATATATATATAAATTTATATAACATAAAACACTTACCAATAATCTCATCCAAATCCTACAAGTGCAATGCTCATGCGAAGGCTCATAACCCTACAGAATCAAGTAAACAAGATAGGAGACCATATGTAATGCTTTGCTTCAACAACATATAACATAAGTATTCATAATCACATATAGCAATATAGACCAACATATGTTCATCAACATAACAGATATCATATAAGAGCAAGATCATACATCATAAGCATTACACATTTCATGTTCATTGTACATAAGAAAAATCTCATGGGACATTCCTTAGAGTCAACTTGTGCATTGTCTACGTAGATTCCCATACCCCTACCATACTAAGTAGACTCCTCAAGTCACCACAGTCAATATCCATTTACTTTAGTCATTCATTTTACTTCATGGAATAATAGCCTTAACCAAAATTAGACCATGTGAACTAAAGATGGAATCCGGTGTCATGAAACCCCACACCGAAAGAAGGTGGTCTACTTGCCAAGGTAGAACCAAAATATGAACATACCATTCTAGGTGGATCCAGTAGCTACTGTTCCTTTCAGGGAAACATAGTTAAGGAACTAGGAGATATATTAGAGACTTATAATTCCACAATGATTGGAAGCCTCCATCTCATGAGAGTCATTGTGAACCTAACTTCAAACTTGGGAATGGACACCTCTCATATCTAGTTCACTCGATGCTAAGATAAAGTCCCTTTTTTGAATTTCTTTTAATAATTAATCATAAATCTTATCATAGGACAGAATAGACTAACTCTTTGTATAAATGATCATTAGATCATTAGGTTGAGGATGAGCATTTCCTTTCATCACAACACTTTATTTGTGAATTAACATATCATAGTCATATTGTGTAAGGCATACAAGAGAAACATCATCAACCTTGCATTACATACCTTTACCATGATACGACATTTAACATATTCATAGCCCATCGTATATGCTTAGCAACATCATAAATACTTAAATTGCATAACAACAACAATTATAGACCAACATTAACATAATAGAGCAATCAAAACTTTAGAAGACTTACCTATTGCTTCTAAGAATCTTCATCAAGAAGTTACCTTAATTCACAAAATCATCCAATAATATAGTGAAATACACAATAACATAACAAATCCTATCCACTCTAATCATATATAAGACAAATTAATATATAGGGTTAGGGTAAAGGGGTTCATTTATGAGCTCATTAAAGCAATGGTTCCAATCCCAACATTTCATGACATTAAGTGAATGATATAACATAATTGAATCCATTATTTAGGGAAAGAACATTCCTCCCACGAAATACAAAAATTACATATCAATAACCCAACACAACATAATTAATTAGCCATAGAAAATCACCATTTATCATAATTATTCATACATTTCGAGATTGGAAGAAAACCCATGGTAGAGTAAAAACCCTAGTAGTTTGAATTGTTTAGAAATCACATTGAAAGGAAATCATGGGGAAATATATCCCAAGAGTGAATAAACCATACATTAATGTCAATTCATTCCATGAATCTTCAGAAGAAAAGTTGAGAACTTGACCTTCTTCTCCAAGCTTCTAATGTTTTTTATGGTGGTTGAGTAGAGAGAGTTTAGACAGATTGAGGGTGATTTAGTAAATTGGATTTGGATTGCATGAAAGTGGCTTAAAACTGACCTAAAACCAGTATATACTCATCCCCTAAATTACCTAAAAGACCCTTCACTTAATAGGGTCTTTTTGTGAAGTTAGACTTAAAAATGACACAGACGAATATGGGAAGTGGTTGTGTGTCCCGAGGAAAATTTCAATTTGCTTTTCTGAAATTTGGGTCAAGTCGGTGATCCTCGTGAAGGACCCACGTCGTGAGGAAACTTTTTTCTTTCCTAGTTCTAGCTGCACGATGCCTGACTGACTCAACATATTGGCTGTCAAAAGCTGCCTTAGCAGCTTGCTCGCCAATGTTTGAGTCCTCCTCAAGGACCCTTCGGGTGTTCCTTGGGGAGTCGTTACTGGACATTTTGACCCTTCATACTACATTTTACTTGTTTAAAGTATTTTTTACTTTTTTTAAACTTCATTTGACACTCTCAAACTTTCACCAAACATAGGGACGTCTACTAGTTCATTTTAGCTAGTTTCCGGACGTCAAGATCTTTCTTTGTTGTTTTTGATATAACATTTTCTAATCGGGTTTAATACATTATTATTGGTCTGGAGACATTATTTTAAACATTATTTAATAGTATAAGCTCTAGCCTAAGTCATGGAACTTCCAGATTGTTACAGGGTCTTGAGGAGTTTGAGTTACTTTGAAGGTTAGACTTTCCAAGGCTTTCAAGAAATGAAGATTGGTGAATACTCATAGAATCCGAGGACACCACCCATATGTTCTTTACTATGATAGAATTTTGCGGGCTGCGTCCCAAGCCATTGTTATTCATGTTGTCGGAGATGGTCTTTCAGAAATATGTTAGAAATACTTCCGTCTTATGAAAAGACTTCCGCATTATGTTTTTGGCAAAAGTTTTTTGTTCCGTGTACTTTTCATATATCCAATAAATTACGTTCAAGGGCTTGTGCAAGACCTCCGAGAGGTCAAGTACGCCTTGTGGAGACTCAAGAGTGCTCAATCTTTTAGGTTATACATGTGGGTTATTACATTACGTCTTTCATTGAGTATGTATGTCAGGACAAGGGTCCACTCGAGGCCAGTAATGGTATTTGGGTCCTAGCCACGCCCATGGTGTAGGCTTGGGGCATGAAAATATTGGTATTAGAGCACATTATTTAAGAGAACTAGGGAGTCTATGAAGTCATTTCTCTACATTCCTATTAATTTTTGTGAAGTGTGCCACATCTATAATTAGGAGGCTGCAACATCTATGAATTCCTTCACTTCATTCATACTCTTTTCGTGCGTTAGATTTTCTCTCTAAAATTTTTTTCTCTAATTCATGCATTCCTGTATTTAAGATAATCATTGCTCCACGAAGAGAAACAAGAGGTCGTCCATCTAGGATGAATGTTCAGTAACCTGAGTTACCCAATGCACCTGAAGTACAGCCTCAAGGAGAAGTTACTAACGCTGAATTCTGTGATGCTTTTAGGATGATAAACTAAGGGGGGACTAGCCATGTCGGGAAATAATAAGGAGCTCAACCAGAAGAGGCTAAAAATTCAAGGATTTTGAGTTCCTGAGGATGAACCCTCAAAGTTTTACCATTTCAAGTACATCTAGGATCTAGAGAATTTCATTGAGGAACTAAAGAAGGTGGTCGATGTCATGAATGTTTCTGACCCAAATAGGATTGATCTAGCTGCATATCAACTCATAGTTGTTTCTAAGAACTTGTTTGTTCGGTGGAAGGAGGGTAGATATGGGGATGCACCACATCCGAATTGGGCCTGTTTTGAAGAACATTGTTTGGGAAACTTTTCCCCGAGAATCGAAAGAGGTTAAGGTAAGAGAATTTCATACACATAAGCAGGTTTCTGTAAGTGTGCATGAGTATGGGTTTCAGTTTCACCAAACTATCTTGATATGCTCCGGAAATGGTTAACGACATGACGAGTAGAATGAGTCTATTTGTTGCTGTCTTGGGTCATTTATTGAGCAAGAGGGTACAGCAGCAATGTTGATAGGCGACATGTACATATTGAGGTTGATGGTTTATGTGCAGCAGGTTGAGATAGAGAAGTTAAGGGACATAGAAGAATTAAAAAATAAGAAAGCCAAGAGAGTGAGTGAATAGGAAAAAGAAGGGTAATGCGAATCGTTCGACCTTTAAGAAGCAAAAGGGTTTTGCACCATCATCTGCTAGTGCACCAGCACCCAGAAACGAAGGGAACCATCACAACAAGAATTTGTAGAAACTTAAGAGGTAGGCCAACATTGTCTTAAGGTTGTGTGGCACAAGGAGGTAGTTGGGCTCCTTTATGTGCTAGATGTGGTAGGGACCACTTAGGTAAGTGTCGTGATGGGCAGAAAGGTTTCTACAAGTGCGGTCAAGAGGGTAATTTCATGAAAGAGTGTCCTAAGAATAAGCAGGGCGGTGCAAATTAGAGCAATAGAGCCGAATTTTCATCAATTGCTCAACCAAAGAGGGCTCAAGCTAGAAGAGCTACATCCGTCTGGCAGAGGAGAAAATCACCTCTATGCATTCTGGAGTCTTCAAAAACAAGAGAACTCTCCACATGATGTCACGGGTATGATAAAAGTCTTTACTTTTGATGTTTATGATTTGATAGACCCTGAAGCAAGTTTATCTTTTGTAAGCCCTTATATTGCAAATAAGATGGATATCCTCTCTGAGAAACTTTGTGAACCCTTCTGTGTTTCTACACTTGTTGGGGAGTCTATTCTAGCAGAAAGAGTCTATTGTGATTGTCTTGTTTAGATCAATCACAAGAACAACATGGTTGATTTAGTTGAGTTAGACATGATAGATTTTAATGTCATTCTAGGTATGTACTGGCTTCATTCCTGTTATGCATCAATAGATGGTAGTACTCGAGTTGTCATGTTTTAGATTTCTAATGAGATACTCATAGAGTGGAGTAGTAGTTCAGAGTTGCCTAAGGGTCCTTTCATTTTGTAGCTTAAGGTGAGAAAGTTAATTTCAAAGGTTTGTATATATCACATTGTCCGAGTTAATGACTGAAGTGTTGAGGTACCTCACATTAAGTCATTTCCTATAGTAAAATAGTTTCTAGAAGTTAGTTTTTACTGATGATCTACCCGGAGTCACTTTGAGAGAGAGAGAGAGATTTCGACATAGACATCATTCAAATATTCGTCCTATCTCTATTCCGCCATATAGAATGACACCAGGTTAGTTGTAAGAGTTGAAAAAACAGTTCTAAGATCTGTTCGATAAGGGTTTCAGTCGACCAAGCTAAGTGTCTCACCTTGCGGCGCTACGATCTTGTTTGAAAGAAAGAAAGATTGTTCCCTAAGGATTTGTATAGATCACCACCAATTGAATAAAGGTTACCATAAAGAATAAATATCCTCTTCCAAGGATTGATGATCTTTTCGTCCAACTTTAGGGTGCTTCCTGCTTCTTGAAAATTAATCTCAGGTCAAGCTATCATGAGTTGAAAGTTAGGGAATGTGGTATCCAAAGACACCATTCAAAACAAGATATGGGCATTATGAGTTTTTGTTCATGTCCTTTGGGTAGATCATTGCACCTGCAACATTCATGGATCTTCTTGACTAGGATATTCAGACCTTATTTATATATGTTTTTTATCATCTTCATTAATGACATACTGATCTACTCAAGGAATATAGAGGATTATGCAAGTTATCTCAAAATAGTTCTTCAGACACTAAAAGATAAGGAGTTACATGCCAAGTTCTATAAGTATGAGTTTTGAATTACGTTTGTTGTATTATTGGGCCATATAGTTGCCGGAGATTGAATTGGAGTTGATACCCAAAAGATAGAAGTAGTTTAGAGTTGGCCTAGACCCATGTTTCCGACTGATATTAGGAGTTTCTTGGGTATGGCTGGCTACTATAGAAAGTTTTTTGATTGATTTCGTGTATTTCATCTCCTTTGACCAAGTTGCTTAGAAGATAGTTAAGTTTCAATGATCCAAAGCTTGGAAGAAAAGCTTTCATGAATTGAAAAAGAAACTGACTATTGCCTCGCTTTTGACTTTACCCGAGGGCAGTCAAGGCTTTGTAGTGTATTCTGATTCATCTAGAGTTGGTTTGGGTTGTGTCGTAATGATGAATGGCAAGGTTATAACATATGCCTCGAGACAGTTTAAAGTTAATGTGAACAACTACCTAAGCCATGACTTAGAGTTGGCTGATGTAGTTTTTGCCTTGTATGACATCACTATTTGTATGACGTTCGTTGATATATTCACTGATCACAAAGACCCACAAATTTTTTCACTCAAAAAGAGCTTAATCTATGACAAGGGAGCTGGTTAGAATTTCTCAAGGATTATGAAATGAGCATTCATTACCACCCTGGTAAGGCTAACGTGGTTGTTGATGCCTTAAGAATGTTGTCCATGGGTAGTACCTACCATCTTAAGGAAGAGAAGAAAGAACTATCAAAAGATGTGCATCAACTTACATGCTTAGGAGTTCTAGTTATGAATTCCACCGAACGAGGAATACTAGTGGCAAATGGGATTGAGTCATTTTTAATGTGTGAAGTTAAAAAGAAGCAAGACAAATATCTTATTTTTCTTGAATTGATGGAAAATGTTCATAAGCAAAGAGTATTAGCTTTTGAACAAGTGGGAGATGTTGTTTTGAGATATCAAGATTGATTATGTGTACCAATGGTCGACGAAGTCAAAGAGAGGATCATGGAGGAAGCTCATAGGTCAAGATAATCCATTCATTTTGATTCCACAATCATGTACCACGACTCGAGAGAAGTATATTATTTGGAAGGTGTGAAGAAGGGCATCGTTGAGTTTGTTTCCAAGTGCCTGAATTGTCAACAAGTTAAAGTAGAGCCCCAAAGGGTTAGTGATTTTGCTCAGAATATAGAACTTCAATAACTGAAGTGGGACATGATTTATATGGACTTCATGAAAGGGTTACCAAGGTCTCGCAGGCAATATGAATCTATTTAGGTGATTGTCAATAAAATGACATAAATAGCCCACTTTTTCCGATAAAGACTACCCATTTGTTAGAGGATAATGCTATGTTTTACATTCAAGTGGTGGTAAGACTTCATGGAGTTCCGATCTCCATTATTTCAGATAGAGGTGCACAGTTTACTACACAGTTTTGCAAATATATTCAAAAAGGTTTGGTTTAAAGGTTAACTTAAATGCATACTTTAATCCTCAGACTTATGTGAAAGCAGAGTGTACTATCTAGAACTCAGGAGATATATTGACGGCTTGTGTGATTGATTTCAAGAAAAATTGGGATGATCACCTTCCTCTTATTGAGTTTGCTTAAAAAAATTACCATTCTAGCATCCAAATGGCTCCTTATGAAGATCTTTATGAGAGAAGACACAAATCACATATTGGTTGGTTTGAGGTTGGTGAAGCAGTTTTGAAAGGACCAAATCTAGTTCATCAAGATATTGAAAAGGTGAAGGTGATTAAACAGAGGTCGAAAATGGCCCATGGTCGTCAAAAATCCTATACCAATGATAGGTGAAAAGAGTAGTAGTTTGAGGCAGATGATTGGGTTTACCTGAATGTTTCATCCATGAAGGGTGTTCTGAGGTTTTTTAAGAAGGGGAAACTAAGTCCAAGTATATTGGACCTTATAAAACATCTAATAGAATTGGTGAAGTTGCTTATAAGTTGTAGCTACAACAAGAATTCGCACCACTTCATCTGGTATTTCATGTCTCCATGTTGAAGAGTGCATGGGTAATCCTTCTTTGATCATTCCAACTGAATGTTTGTATGAAAGATAATTTGTCATATGATGAGATTCGGTTCAGATTTTAGTTCGCCAAGCTTGCAAGTTGAGAATAAAAGAGGTAACCTTAGTCAAGGTCCTTTGGAGGGACCCATTTGTTGAAGAATCTTCTTGGGAAGCTGAAGAGGATATGAAGAATCTATAAACACATCTTTATAAATCAGGAGAAAGTACAATCGAAGGTACTAATTTTCTTCAGAGTACTTTTTAAATTTTGAGTAAGTATGCTGTTTGGTTGCAATTAATTGCCTATGGGTGTTTGAAATTTATGTTGCTACCTTAACTCTAGTAAGAGTAATATCATTCGAGAACAAATTTTCCAAAGGGAGAGATATTTTAACATCTCATAACTAGAAAGAACTAGAAAAGAGTTTCAGATCTGAAAATACTTTTTTTCTAAAGAATAGGAAAATTTGGAAAATTTGATTAAGTTAAAAAGAGAGTTTTTGGACAACTTCAAACGACCATAACTTCTACATAAGGATGAGTTAGGCTTAGTGCCAGATATTTTTGGAAATACCTTTAGAATATTCATTACAATTCCGCCGAGTTTGCGTGATTTCGGTATTGTATGAGTGCATTGTGCCTTTCTGAACTTGGGATGATTGACTGTCGAAAGTCCAATCCAAATTTGGTAAGGGAAAATTTATCTTTACCTTATCTAATTATTTTAATTCATTTTTAGGGATTTATTTAGGTAAAATAAGACTTCGTTAGTATAGAAACATTCAGAGTTCACCCTAGTTCTTGGAGAAGAGAGAAAAGAAGAGAAAAGAGGAGAGAAATCAAGAATCGCTAAGAATGCTCAAGATTTGCCCATGGAATTCATCGAGGGTGACCCCTAAAAAGGTATGCGAGATCACATAGTGTTGGTCTAGTTCACCCACACGCAAATCTTGTTTGTATAAGTGAATCTAAACTATTTGAATGTTATGAAATTGAATTTGTTGAAAAACAGTGTTGAAGTTTTCAGTGAATTCTTGATAGTTGTGTTGCTGAAATTTTATTTCTTGTTTTCGGGAGTGATTTCGTGTTTAATCTATTAGGTATGACGGTAAAAATGATTTGAAGTGTTTTGGGAAAGAACTATGGAAGTTTAGAGGGTTTAAAGGTGAAAAAAGAAGGAGAAAATCCAAGAACACCTGCGTAGAATGGTTGGGGCGCCGTGCCTCCGATAGCCCCAAAGGAAACTCTCGATTGTAGTGTCTTGGTAGAGCAACAGGCAGAGCGACCAAGCCTTCTTTATGTATGATAAGTGTTGTTGCCCGGCTATCGTAGAGCGCCAAAGACGCTAGTTCTCCCCCTTCTTCCCTCATATTTTCTTACTAGTTCCAAAGAGATTCTAACACTCAAAGATAAATATAAACATCATGAAATCATCAAAATACATGATACTATGAACCTTGAATCCATAATTCAATTGAAGGAAAGGAAAGATATAAGTCAAAGAAGTTAAGAGTCAAGTCTAGAATATAAGAAGCAAGTCAAAAAAAAGTTTTTAAAGCTTTTCAAGAGTCTTTATCAAGATTTTAACTTTGTTTTTAAGACATATGTTTCAACTTAAGTAAAAAGTAATAAGTTGAGTTCAATTCTCAAAAGTTATAAGGATCTAAATATTCCCTATGAGTTGTTTTAGGATAAAAGTTTCAAGCTAAGTATAGAGTAAAAATGTTGATTTCATTCTCAAAAAGTTGTAAAGTAACTAAGTAATTGCTAAGAGTTTTTAAATTTTTCACAGTTAAGATAAGAGGAAACTAGGATTTCCCAAAAGAATTATGAGCAAGAAAAGGGAACATCGATTCCACAAGAGCTTTTAAAGCTATGTCTTGAGCAATTATCTCAACCTAGAAAAAAATAAGCTAAGTATAATTTTGGGAGTAGTATTGTGCACCGAAAAGGGGATGCAAGTTCTTAATAACTCAAGTCTCCATAAACCATGTAGCAATCATGAGTATCAAAGGGTCATATTTTTTAGATGATCACTTATGTTAAGCTAGTGGATCCACTAATTTAAGAAAGGTCCTAAACCGATGGCAAGGTATAGGATGCTTCTTGGCTGCGTGAGGTAAAACTTTGTACCATCACTTAGGGCCAGAGTGATGATTGTCGTTTAGAGAATCTCCTACAAAAGTTATATTACTTTAAATGAGTGGAGTTAAGTTTGTTAGTGCTTTATCTTTAATGAATTAAGATTGTTTTCAGTTTCTTTTTAAGTTTTATACATATATATATATATATAT